>NC_080185.1:15189329-15536541 GCF_950295315.1 Erinaceus europaeus
TGCCTGAACACACTAGGTCACCAGAAAGGTTAAATGAGAAAAAGTAAAAAGAATATTAGAAAAAATGTTAATATGAAAGCCAATAAGTTTTTAATGATTTCTGTTCTTCACTTATTTAAGGTCTATCTAATTTGGATTAAACATTATTTTCATAGTGGTTAAGTCAGAACAGATGACAACAGGAATAGAGCTACTTTGTTGGCAAGACATTAGGGACTAAACTGCCCATTTCAAATTAGGTATCCTCTCTCAGTATCATGTCCATGACTATTTTTTTTCATAAAAGGAAGATCATTTTACATGAAAGGAATTGCTAAACAGGTTAGAGATCCCAGATCCGTTACCTATTCATTGCCTAGTTAATAGATGTTCATCCTCCTCTATAACCTTGGAGAATCTTACCACAAAATTAAAATGTCATATTTCTAATCCCAGTGCTGAAAACCATAGCTCTTCAAAGCTAAAGAATCTTCCATATTAGAACTTCTAGAAAATCTAGAATGGATTGTCACAGAAATTACAAATGAATGAAGTGATATAGAATATTGGGTGCCAAGAAGACATAGATTTATGTTACAGAAACTGGCTGGGAGAAAGCAGTTTCTGCAAAATCCTTGCACACTGTTATTTTAGGACAACAGTTTTCCTAACTATCAATCTAAAGAATGAATGTTACGAGCCAGGGAGCTAGTGTCGCGCAGTAGTATCACAGCACCAGCGCAGAAGACTTTTTTATTATTTATATAATTTTTATTTGTAAAATGGAAATACTGATAGGACCATAGGATAGGACTTTGATGCCTAAGGTTTAGAGGTCCCAGATAATCCATACTCAATCCCTGGAACCTTAATAAACCAAAGTTAACTAGTATTCTGATCTCTTTCTCCCCGCCCTCTCCCTCTCCCTCTTCCTCTCCCCACTCCCCATCCTCTCCTCTCTCTCTTTCTCTCCCTCTCTCTCTCTCTCTCTCTCTCTCTCTCTCTCTCTCTCACGCACACACACACACACACACACACACACACACACACACACACACAAACATCTCTTTCTATGTGTGTCATCAAAATAAAGATAATCTTTTGTTTTTCTTATTAAGATAAGCATATATTGGGAACAGGTGGTGGTTCTCCCAGAAGAGCTCACATATTATAATGTGCAAAGACCTGGGTTCAGGCCCATGGTCTTCACCTGTAAGGGAGAGGCTTTGTGAGCATCGAAGCAGTGCTGTAGGCATCTGTGTTCCCCCCTCCCCCCCATCAAAATTATGGCTACTGGAATGGTGGAGTCACACAAGTATTGAGACACAGTGATAACTCTGGTGGCAAAAGACAGAAATTCATATAGAAGAAATAAAATCTTTTATTTTTCAGATATTTTGTTTCATACAGTGCTGTTTGAAGAAATGCCACTTCCAGAAAAGTAATAAAGCAATGCCTATGTCCTTGAAGGAAACATATGTTTGTCTTTAATTTGACAGAAATTAAATGCACTCTGGTCTACTATCTGAGTGAATAAAAAATGAAATTTTGTATATCATATGGTTTTAAAATAACTAGACAAATGTGTGTTTAAAGGAAATTCCAGAGGGCCATCAAAATAGCTCACCTGGATAGTGTGCTGTTTTGCCATGTGCACAACTCAGGTTTGAGTCTGACACCCCACACTGGATTGAGAGAAACTTTGGTGCTATGATCTCTTTTCTCCTCTGCTCCTTCTTCTTCTCCCCCTCCTCCTCCTCATACTTCTCCTCCTCCTCTTCCTCCTCCTTTCACTCTCTCTCCTTCAATTGTCTATAATAAAATAAAAATGAATACTAGAAATTCATTTCTTAGAAGTTAACTTTTGAATGATTTTTTTTCAATTTTTAGTGTGTGTAATTGTGGACAGAACCTGCCAGCAGTCTTGCCAACTGTACAAATTATGCTACACAGTCCATTTATTTGGGTGCATTTTCAAACCAGAAGGTATCCTAAAGAATGGAACCAATAAGTTAGGTAAGAAGTACTGAATAGTGGGACTAGGTGGTGGTGTGCCAGGTGAAGTGCACACATTACAGTGTGCAAGGAACTGGGTTCAAGCCCATGGTCCCCACCTGTAGGGAGGAAGCTTCACGAGGGGTGAAGCAGGGCTCTGGGTGTCTCTCTGTCTCTTTCTCTATTTCCCCTCCCTCTCAGTTTCTCTGTCTCTTTCTATATCGCCCCTCTCTCTCAGTTTTTCTCTGTCACTATCCAGTAAATAAATAAGTAAATAAATTAAAAAAGAAATACTGAATAGTGTCATATGAGGAATATTGAGGGAAATGAAGACTGTGGGTAAAAGCCTACTTTATCATTATATCTGTCTCACCCCCTACTTTCAATTTAGTCAGATCCTGCTTTTAGTTTCCCTTTCAGATCTTCTTCCTCAACTTCTGTTGATGAGTGGGATTATCCCATACTCATTTTTATCTTTCTGACTTAGCTCACTTAACATAATTCCTTCTAGCTCTGTCCAAGATGGGTCAGAGAAGGTGGGTTCATTGTTCTTGATAGCTGCATAGTATTCCATTGTGTATATATACCACAGCTTTCTCAGCCTCTCATCTGTTGTTGGGCACCTGGGTTGCTTCCAGGTTTTAGCTATTATGAATTGTGCTGCTATGAACATAGGAGTACACACCTCTTTTTGGTTGGGTGTTATGGAGTCCTTGGGGTATAACCCCAGGAGAGGAATTACTGGGTCATATGGAAGGTCCATGTCTAGCTTTCTGAGAGTTTTCCAGACTGCTCTCCACAGAGGCTGGACCAATTTACATTCCCACCAGCAATGCAAAAGGGTTCCTCTGTCCACACAACCTCTCCAGCATTTGTTGCTGCTGTCCTTTTTGATGTATGCCATTTTTACAGGAGTGAGGTGGTATCTTAGTGTTGTCTTAATTTGCATTTCTCTCACAATCAGTGACCTAGAGCAGTTTTTCATATGTTTGTTAGCCTTTTGGATCTCCTCTGAGGTGAATGTTTTGTTCATATCCTCTGCCCATTTTTGGATGGGGTCATTTGCTTTTCTGATGCTAAGTTTGCTGAGCTCTTTGTATATTTTGGTGATTAGTTTCTTGTCTGACGTATGGCATGTGAAGATCTTCTCTCATTCTGTGAGAGGTCTCTTTTTTTAATGGTTTCTTTGGATGTGCAGAAGCTTTTCAATTTGATGTAGTCCCATTGGTTTGTTTCTGCTTTAGTCTTCCTTGCAATTGGGTTTGATTCATCAAAGATGTCCTTGAGGTGTAGGTGGGAAAGTGTTTTACCAATGTTTTCCTCTAAGTATTTGATTGTTTCTGGTCTGACATCTAGGTCTTTGATCCATTTGGAGCTGATTTTTGTTTCTCATGAGATAAAGTGGTTCAATGTCATTCTTCTGCATGTTACAACCCAGTTTTCCCAGCACCATTTATTGAAGAGAGCCTCCCTCTTCTATTTAATACTTTAGCCCCCCTTATCAAAGATTAGATGTCCATAGGTGTGGGGATTTATTTCTGGGCTTTCAATTCTGTTCAACTTGTCTGTGTGCCTATTTTTGTTCCAGTACCAGGATGTTTTGATGATGTTATTTATTTTAATATTTATTTACTCCCTTTTTGTTTTCCTTGTTTTATTGTTATAGTTAGTGGAAGTTCTTGCCATAGCAATCAGGCAAGAGAAAGAAATCAAAGGAATACAGATTGGAAGGGAAGAAGTCAAGCTCTCACTATTTGCAGGGGATTTTTAAGCACTGATATAAGCCTTCTGAAAGACGTCAATAAAATTCTAAGAAGAAGTTTTTCTCAGGACTCTGTGGCGCCAAGAGAGTCTTCCATCTGTCATCACTGTGTAACAGTCTTCCAAAACTGTCCTAGCACAGAATTTCTATGCTTATCCTGTATTCCTATCCTTTCTGCCTTAATAAAGCTTACAAATAGAAACAGACACCAATGCATTTCATTACTAGCTTTCCTCCCACCTGCTCTGGGATTTTTTAAAACCTCCATCTAAGGCATCAAACCACGGAAAAAGAAACTGATGCTAATAACAAGGAGATAGCGGACTTCTTACCTTTTATAGCAAAATTTTCCTGATATATTGTATCCTAAAACCATCTATACAGTACCACAGGATAAGATTATATTATGTCTGATAGCTACATATTAAGCCATATGTAGAAAATAAAAAGTAGAAAAAAGGTCTACTGTGCTTGTTCATTGTATTTGTTTATCTCCAAAAGTAGAACTGTTTCTCCTCTGGGTAAGTCCTATGCATTTGCTACCTTAAGATGAAATTAATATACATTACTTTGGCAATAAGAAAGATGATTGTATTTCACAACAATAATTAAATAATAAACAAAGTATGTCATACAATTAATTTATTTCTTTTGGTAGTTGTCAATTAGCCCGTTTTATCCAGCAACATGCTGGAAAATCCCACTGGGTTTGATGAGAATGATAAAGACCTGTTGGGGAAGGGGAAGACAGATTAATTTTATATTTAAAAAAAAATTATCTCCTGGAAAATTTCTAATTTCTGATTATAAAGCAAAAGTAAATTGAACTTATCTAGGAATGTTATTCATATTATGAGTTTAAATACATACAATTAAAACTCATTTTAAACACATAAATAATTCAGATTTTAAAAATTAGGACAGTTAATTTCAATCCTTAAAATTAAACCTCCTAATTTAAACAAAGTAAACACATAATTTCCACTAAAGCATTGGCTTCTTAGAAAGATACAACAGAACTCCTATAATGAGAAAAACAAGAGAAAAAGTAACCTGGATCTGCTGTGAATTGGCCAAGCCAGATGTAACTCTACAACTATGATTAAAGTTACATAGGAATTGCTCATGTATATACAGAGCAGTCTTTTAAAACATGTATTTATTTTTTATTCATGTATTTCTTTTATAGAGATAGAAATAAATTGAGAGGAAAGGAGGATATAGAGAGGGAGAGAAAGAGACACTCGCAGCCCTACTTCACCGCTGGTGAAACTTCCCCCATACAGGTAGGGATTGGGGATTTGAATCTGCGTTTCTTAACATAGTAACATGTGTGCTTAACCAGATGTGCCACTGCCCAGCCCCTCTATGCAGTAGTCTTATGGCTGTCACTATATTAATAAACCAGTTCCATGAAAGAGCCTATCTCCAAAGGCCCCCATGTCTCTATCCTTCCACACAATCCTTTGCATTGGTACAATACACCAAACCAGACCAAGTTTTACTTTGGGTTACGCCTTTCTTTTCTTTTTTCTTATGTTTCATCTATGAGTGAGATCATCTAATATGCATAGTATGCATCCTTCTCTTTCTGGCTTATCTCACTAAAAATTTCTTCACGTTCTATCCAAGATGTGGTGAAGAAGGTGATTTCATCATTCTTAATAGCTGAGTAGTATTCCATTGTGCATATTTACCACAATTTTCTTAGCCACTCATCCGTTGTTGGACAACTGGGTTGTTTTTAAGTCTGGGCTACTACAAATTGTGCTGCTATGAAAATAGGTATACAAAGATCTCTTTGAGTGGATGTATTTGTTTCCTCAAGATATATCCTCAGGAAAGGGGCCTTTTTTTTCTTTTTAGTTATAGTATCCTCTCCCATAAGAATGCCCCTGCCCCATAGAGACTGTAATCCATTTTAAAGAACCCCTCTGAAGATTCTGCTACCATTTACAATCTCACTAGCACTTACAAAGGTTTCTCAGAATCCTGTCCTTATAGGGGTCTCCTACGTATGTCATTGTACTAACTTATTTTACCAATGCATATTTTAGTTTTATAGGGTACTTTATAAAGAAGCCTCACTTACAAGTAAAGTATTACACTGACTGGTTTACAGAAGGATTTAAAGTTGCAGCATTCATCACTGTCCATAGTACCATCAAAATACACTACCTGTGGTTTTGATTTCTGTGAAGTAAAGCTAAAACAGAAATCTATTAAACATAACGAAATAACTTAAATTGTATGAAAATTCCTTGTTATATTTAGGTGAACACTCTCATCGTTAATCTTCTAATTGTGACAACAATAAAATTGACATTTTCTCATTTATATTGCTCCCCAGAACAAAAGGCCATTGCTTCTGAGTAGATTTTATTAATTATTTCAAAAATTTAATTAGAATTTCTAACACTGTATCTCACAGTCACATTATCATTTAGTGAATTCATTATGATTAATATCAATGCTGTGACTATCAAGGGGAATTGTGCCTTTAGCATTTTTCTAAAGAAAGCTAAAATGTACAGTTTTATCCTTTTTACATATGATTTCTTGCTTTAACTCCCTGCAGTAAATGAAGTCTTTAATCTACCCTGGTTTGACATAAACTTTACTTTGGCTAATGTATTTCTCTTTGTCTTTATCACACAACACATACTACCTCATTATATCTTCAATTACATTAGCAAAGTTAAACAATCTATTAAAGGAGTAAATGTTGTTTTAAAGAAACAGTCATTTCAATATTGATGTTAGTTTAGTAAATCATTTCTCCATGGCTAGCTACTTAAACAAAATTTGAATAGGTATGTACATTATTTTGGTCTAATATGTTAGAAGTGCTTATAATAATGGGGCCCTGCCTGCTTAATCTTGAAGGGCATAGCAGTGACCATGACTTTGATGCTTAGGTTAGGTGAAATATGTTCTGAGTTTTGAATCCCCTCCATTGCTTTCCCCAGAACTCCTGTAGTACAAAGCCTCCAGAAACTCCTCACACAGACTATAAAACCTGAGAAGACTGATCAGATAAGGTCAGGGTGAAAAAAACGCTGAGGTTATTTTAAAGTGCCAAAATGCCTCTGGCAAATGTTGGAACAAATACTGAGTTGGGCTCTAGTTATAGGTCAAGCAAGTGCCAGAGAATCCCACAAACTAAACCTCTGAAGTCAAGTCCTTTGCAGACTTTATAAAAATGGTGTCAAACTAATGTTAGATGCCTTGTTTTTTGTTTTGTTTTGTTTTTCACCTAACATTGTGCTTGGTGACAGTCTTGTCTTGCTCTTTGTGTTTGACTCCTTGGGGTCTGGCCTGTGACAGTGACCAGATTACCATGTGGCTCAGACTCAGTAAGTCGATACTGTTGCAGTAGCCTCCAAGAAAGTGAAAATCCCTTCAAACCCAAATTTGGAGCTCTACAAGGAAAGCCGTTATTTCAAATAACCTGTGTAAAAACACAAAAATTCTAACATTTATCAAATGCTAGATATGTGGAAGATGAAATATATGCTGCCCAAATGCCCCTTACAGGAGTTATGGCAACACACACTTGCAGCTCAGGGTCACCTCAGATGTAGTCGCTGAAGTAACAATACACACAGCAGTCTACACATGATGCCTGAGCACAGTGGGTTGAACTTGCATATCCCAGATGATCCAGAATAATGCAGAGGGGTTTTGCTGAGCAATCCTTCTGAGAACTCCCAGGAATATCTAGTCTTCATTAGAGTTCAATTTCTACTGTTGCCAAATCTGGCTTTTCCCTCTTCCCTCTTACATTTACTAATCATCATGAAAAATGTGTACCCACTATAATCAAAATAGTCTAGCATTGAAATAAAAATCTACACAAAGATCCATAAAATAGACTTGAGAGCCCAGAAATTAGCCCCCACACCTATGGTCACTAACAGTTGACAAAGGCACCCAAAACATCAAATAGAAAAAGGAGAATCTATCCAATAAATGGTGTTGGGAAAATTAGGTCAAAACATGCAGAAGAATGAAACTGACCACCAAATTTCATCATATACACACGTTAACTCCAAATGGATCAAAGAAACTATCAAATACTTAGAGGAAAGCTTAGGCAGAACTCTCTTCCACATAAGGTTCTGCAGCTTATTCACTGATTCAAATCCAATTTCAAGGAAAATAAAATCAAAATAGACCAAGGATATTACATCAAACTGAAAAGCTTCTTCACAGCAAAGGGAATCACCACCATAACAAAGAGACCCCTCACACACACACAGAAGTGTGCGCAGTGAGAAAAGATCTCCATGTGTAATATATTGGACAGAGGACTGATAACCAAACTTTACAAAGATCTCACCAAACTCAACAATAAGAAGACAAACAACCCCATGGAAAAACGGGGTGGAAAATATAGGCAGAATCTTCTCCAAAGAAGAGATTCAAAGGGTCAACAAGACATGAAAAAATTGTTCAAGATCACTGATATTCAGGAAAATGCAATTAAAAACAACAATGGGATACCATCTTATACCTGTGAGAAAAGATACATTAGGAAAGACAGAAATATCAGCTGTTTGAGGGGCTATGGGAGAAAAGGAACTCTCCTATATTACTAGGGTCGAATTATAAGTTGGTCGAATTCCTATTGAAAACAGTCTGGAGATTCATCAGAACTCTACAAGTATGGGCCAGGTGGTGTCATACCTGGTTGAGCACACATATTACAGTGCACAAGGACCAGAGTTGGAGTCCCCGGTCCCCACCTGCAAGGGGAAAGCTTTGCAAGTGATGAAGCCGGATGCAAGTGTCTCTCTCTCTCCCTGTCTAACTCCCCTCCTCCTCTCAATTTCTCCTGGGCTAGCTTCGTGGGTGAGAGACCAAGAACTGGTGGCAGTGTGGTAATACAATTCTTTATTCATGTGGGAGCCCCACAGTGGGGTGTGAGTGCAGCGGGTTAGGCCACATGGAGCCAAAAACTGCAATGGCCAGTGTCTGCCTCCCCCTGCACACCTGCCCTCCTCTAGGTCGGGACGCGAAAGAGAGGAAGAGACCAGAAACAGAAGTGGCTTTATAGGACAAAACTGCAAGTGGCAAGTAGGAATGGCTAGGAAAGCAGGTAGAGAAAGGAAAAAGGCACACTGGGAACTTCCTTAGCAACTGTTACCATGGTTTTAACTGGTGTGATTAATGTTACCCTGCAGGCAGGGCAGGTCTCGAGGTAGAAAGAAGACAGATCAAAGGAATGGATGGGGAATCTTTCAGGCAAAACAATGATTATGTAAATAGGCCATAGTGTCAGCAATGGAGAATGAAGCAGGGTGGCTGCCGGACAAATTTCTGGTTGTCTCTGTCCAATAAATAAATAAAGATAATAACAAAAAATAAAAAAGAACTCTAGAAGTGAACCTATCTTATGATCCTGCAATCCCTCACCTAGGAATTTACCCAGGGAAAGCAAAACACCTATATGAAAAGACCTATACACACCAATGTTCATAGCAGCACAGTTTGTAATAACTCAAACTTGAAAGTGTGCCATATGACCAAGGAAACATAAATGGTTATGGAAGTTATGGTACATATACACAGTGGAGTACAATGCAACTGTAATAGAATTAGGTCATCTCCTTTGCAATATTGTGGTCAGAACTTGAAGGAATCGTGACGAGTGAGACAAACCAGAAAGAGAAAGACTAATACTGAATAATCTCACATATATATGGAACTATGAACAAAGAAAAGTAAGGGGAAACATCAGGTGAAATTTTGACTGGGTGTGGTATATTGAATCAAAGCAAAGAACTCTGGGAAGGAGGGGTGACAGGATGAAGGGACACTGGGATCATGGCATGTCTCCTAGATGCCAGTCAAGGAGAGAGGAGAAGTTGTGCCTATGTGTTAAAGACTATACTGAATGGGCCAGGTGATGGTGCAATTGGCTGAGTGCACATATTACAATGAGCAAGGATATAGGTTCAAACCCTCCACTCCCACCTGCGAAGAGAAAGCTTCAGGAGTGGTGAAGCAGGGCTACAGGTGTCTCTCTCTTCCTCTTTCCCTATCTCCCATTCCCTCTGTATTTCTGTCTTTATCCAATAAATGAAATAGTATTTTTAAAAGACTATACTGTAAACCTTTAACCCCCAATAAATTTTAATAAATGGGTACCTCGGATTCTCAATCTCAATGTGTTTTAGAAAGTCCGACACTTTACAGCATTTTATCATGATATATATCGCATATAATAAGCATATGTAATGACTCTCAAAGTCTGTTTCTAGCAATAAATCAGATTAAAAGTCTCTTCACTTTAAAATATCTAAGTATAGTATATACGATATTTTTAGAGCTTGAAAAATAACCACTTGCCTATCACAGGGAAGGTGGGGGACACAGAAACTTTAGTGTTACATGTATTGCACCACACACTATGCTGCCCCCCATAAAATTTTACAAACTACTTTTATATCACTAGTAATAAATCGATTTTAATTTTTAGAGAGAGAAAAAATAGATCACCAATCAAAAACAGCAAAATCCCACCCCCCAAAAAAACCCGCTGATTCAAAAGAGGAATATAAACTGTAATTTCCCTATGTAAAAGCATTAGAACACAAGGACATGTAATGTGCTAGTTTATACTAGTGTTCACTACTTGTTTCTTTTTCTCCTTGGGTCTTCCTCTGCAAAAGGATATAATCCTATTTTACCAAAAATAAGAGATGTCATGGGGCCTGCTTTGACTAGTAAAACCTGTAATTGATATCTAGAGGTAGTGGCTTGCATTGCTTTTCTTTATCTCTTCCTTAATAGTTGACAGTATTCCAGAAAGAAGATGTTCTATCACCCTGTTTCCCACATGCAAGAAGACGAGACACAGTAGTGATGCAGGTGGCACAACGGTAAAGCACAAGATTTGAACACTTGACTTCCTGAGTCTGAGCCCCAGCACCATTTTTCTAATATGATGCTCCATCTCTCTTATTAGTAAATATATACATATATATGAACAATAACAATAAAGAGAACCAGTTATTCCAAAGTAGATACACAGCTTAAGTGAAAAATGAACATCTATAAATATATCCATTGAGATTTTGAAGTCATTTGTCACCAAAGCATGACCTTCTCAATCTTAAAAATTATAATCAGGGAGTCAGGCTGTAGCACAGCGGGTTAAGAGCAGGTGGCGCAAAGCACAGGGACTGATGTAAGGATCCCGGTTCAAGCCCTGGCTCCCCACCTGCAGGGGAGTCGCTTCACAAGCGGTGAAGCAGGTCTGTAGGTGTCTATCTTTCTCTCCCCCCTCTGTCTTCCCCTCCTCTCTCCATTTCTCTCTGTCCTATCAAACAACTATGAAGACAACAATAATAATAACTACAACAATAAAACAACAAGGACAACAAAAGGGAATAAATAAATAATTTAAAAATATATATATAATCAGTGGGTTGGGAAAATAGCATAATGGTTATGCAAATGGTTTTCATGCCTGAGTTTCCATAGCTCAAGGGTCAATCCCCAGCTCTACCATAACTCTGAGCTGAGCAGTGCTCTGGTCTTACTCTTTCTGTATCTTTCTCTCACTACTATAATAATAATAATAATAATAATAATAATAATAATAATAATAATAATACTTTTAAAAGATGAAATTCTATTTCTTTAACACCATTGTTGTTAACATTTCCTGACATCTTCAGATCGACCCAGTTAAGGAATTATTCTACTTAGTGCCTTTGCTGGCGAACAACAGAAATAAACTCCGCTAATGCACACAGAAAACGATTTATTAGAGAGATATCTGATAATTCTTAGATATCTAAGATGTATTATAATTATCAGATATCTGATAATTCTTAGTACATGAGAAGAGTAAAGAATCGTGCGTGAAGAATGACTAGGAATATTCGTAAGGGAAGGAGAATCACAGGAATGAAATATTCTTAAGATCCTGTTGCAGGCACTACCATACAGAACATGCTTGGCCATGGCATAGACTCTATAAATAAGCTTTGGTTTTCTTTTTTTAGATTGAGAGAGAGAGAGAGAGAGAGAGAGAGAGAGAGATGGAGATTGATCAGAGCACAACTCTGGCAGGCAGGTGTAGTGCCAGAGAGAGAGATATCAGAGCACAACTCTGGCAGGTGTAGTGCCAGGGATCAAATTCAGGATCTCACACAAGTCTACTCTACCCACCCTTCCTGCCCACTGAGCTACCTCCCCACTACTGGATTTCTTTATGCTTTAGTATTTGTTCTCAGAGGAGTCAAATCCCTTCATAAAAGTATCAAGATTACTTAACTCTGGTCTGGAGCCTATGTCAACAAGTTGGCAATGGGACTGCCCCCCGGTTAACTGAGTTTCTGAGTGGCAGGTAGGGAAAGTTTCACATTCCTCTTTGCCCTACTCTTGAAAATGTCATTAAGATACTAAGAAGACAAAAGTAGTAGATGTAATTTTTCCAGAACTCACTTAAGAAAACTGATGTTGTGGTGCATTGTACTAAAGTAAAGGGCTCTGAGGAAAAAGAGAAGGGGGGGCATGAAGGGACATTGGGGTCCTGGTGTATCCTGAGGGAAGAGAGCCCAGGTTGGGAGAGGGAGTGTCTCCCTGCCAAATATTTTGAGGGGATGAGGGGTTGAGCCTATGTGTCAATAACTGTACTATAAATTATTAACAACACCCCTCACAGAAAATGTATTTTTAAACTGCTGTTTTCAGAATTTCAGTGGTAAATTCATAATTATACATAAATAAAAATCATGACCTCCCTAATAAAACATTGCAAATAAACAATGAAATAGAATTGGAAAATAATAATTTCTATCAGTATTCTACTTGGTGCTTTTTTTTTTGCTGGCAAATAACCAAAATCTCATATCCAAACAATAAACTATCTATTATCTCATGCAAAAGATATCCCAAGTGAAGAAAAAGTGCCTAGGTTGGTTTGATCCATCCCAAAATGGTGTAATTACTTCTTGTGATTTCTCAGTCCACTTGTCCAGGGCCAGTTTCATACTAGTGCTGGTATCTCTTATGACTCTAAGATGGCTTCAGGAACAAGAAAAGCAAAATACTTTTTTTCTTCATTTTTTTATAGAAGAAAGCATATTAGCCTTCATTTCCTTGTTTCTAACTATACCAATTATGTCATGTATTCATCCTTGGACAACAACCATAATCATTCTTAAGTTATGAGTAGGCTAACAATCATTTCACAGTTTAAACCTGGCCTCTTGAAATAATTACTGACAGAGAGAGCACCGCTGTGATGGACTGACTTACCATCTACCCTCAAGGTGAATATAAGGACACCTTTGCATGAATCATAAAAGCTTAATGTATAAAGCTAAACATCTGAAGGAAATAAGACTTCTGGACAGAGAGCAAAGGGGTTGGTGGATATTCTGTTGGGAACCAATACCCAGGCTCTACTTATTTCTTATAATACATTTCAAAAGTTCCACAAATCTTCATGAAACAACTTCAACCATTCCCAAACACAGGCTACCAAATGTCACGAGGGTTTCTGAACTCAGATCCAGTCTCATGATCTCTACACATTACAATAGTGACCCAGAGCTACATGGATCATAGCTATTTGAGACATACTGACATATCAAGATGAAGGATAAATAAAACAAACACATTAAAAATAGCTTTGAAAAGTGAGAATGAAGAAAAATAAATAATTCTTTCATGCAATATAGAGGCTAAGGGATAAATGTTGTCTATGATTTCTGTTTATTTGGCAGTATAAAACACTTCTAAAGCCAATAAACTCCTAACCTATTTACATTTAATCAGTCCTACCAACTAATAGTCCCAATCAGGGATCTTGTCACTCTTTAGTTTATGAGTATGAGAACGTAGCATTTCTTCTTCGAGTTTTAAAATTTATTTTTATTGAAGTTCCATGGCTTAAAACATGATATTTGTATATACTATATTGTGTTCTCCACCAAAAGTCCAGTTTCCATTCACCTTCATAAAACTGACCCTTTGTATGCACTTTGTATACCTCCTTCTCTATTTCCTCCTGGTAACCATCATTCTGTTGGTAATAGTCTCATTTGCATAAAATCATGTAAATGGTCATGTTAACTGGACATTCACAGAGGCAGACAGAAAAATATCTTTCTAATATAATCTAGTAACATGATTAAAGTAGTAACACGTGTGAGTCCTAAAATAAACCCTATGATAGTTTAAAAAAATGCTTTGTAATCATATAATACATGTTGACAGATTACCACTCATTCATTGACTTTAGGATATTAGTTAAGCAGCTAGCATCTGTACCAGCTGTTGCTTCAGTAACACCACATCACAGCCAACCATAATATTTCAGAGGCAGATATAAATAATAAATTCTTCATGCATAGATTGCAAGGCAGTGCAGTAAAACTGATTCAACTTGAAGATGATGCTTAAATTGCTTTCACAGTGTATCTCCATCTGGTTTGTAGGCTGGATGTAATAGCAGCAACCTAAAGCATAGTCTTCATGTAACAATGGAGATAGACACAAACATAAATCCAATTGTGAAAGTAGTTTCTAACCTAGACTCATATCACAACATCATATCTGCATATATTTTACTATCCAAAGAAAATAAATGGTCAAAATAAAAAAAAGGGGGGTGAGGTGAACAGTCTAATCCACTCATTCATCATAAGGCCGTGACAAAGATGCTCTACAGGAGACTAAATAATTAGGACCATGACATCTATCACATGTCAAGTGTTACTAAAAGCACTAAAAATAGAGAACTTCTCAAAATAGACAAACCCACTACAGTCTAGACTTTCAACCATGATTGCAAGAGGGCAAGAAAATAATGAGTAAAACCACAAGTGGATTTATAAACTATCATACGATGTTTACATCACTAATGGTAATCTCAGTGGTGAAAATACAAGTGTTCTCTACAAAATCCTTTCAATTAAAATGTATATTTACAATTGATAATAGTGAAATGTTGGGGAAAAGAAATCAGATTAAGGAATAGAGTTACATGTACTTGTGGTATTTTGAGTAAAGCGATCAGCAAAGCATTCATGAACAGTCTTGCCTGCTCTGGGCAGTCTTGCCTCATGCAAGTAATGGGTAGAATGGAAAACTAAGGTAAAAACTTTTCAGGAAGGTAACATAGTGCACTGCAAGTTCTTTAAGATTAGAGAGAATTTGATATTCTAGAAGCAGCAAGAAATAGTATGTCTGAAACTGGATAAGGTAATAGAGGTGACTTGGTGTGAATGTTACTTTCCAATTTTGGGATCAAACTCTTATTTAATACAGATGTTGGAAGGCAGTCTAGTAGAAAGGCCCAAAGAGTTAACAATATTTATACACTTTCCCCATATTTGGGAGCTACTCTCTTCCCTGATCCAGCTTTCTACTCTTTTTTCCAATTATGACACCATCTCCCCAGACAATAAACTGGGTCCACCTGCGTATTAGATGTCATGCTCAGGGAAAAACGAGTAAAGTCACGGGCCCCTTGGAATATACCTAAAATAGACCTCCTAGCTTTTTCCAAAATGGAGACCCCAAATCTTCATCTGCAATATTCTTGCCTTTAGGTTCATGATTAGCCAACAATTTTTTCTGCTTTATGTCTTAACTCTTTGTCAGCCACCATGATGCTAACCTGACTTCCCTGGGCAGAAGATCCCACCAATGTGTCCTGGAGCTCACTTCTCCAGACCCATGCCCCACTAGGAAAAGAGAGAAACAGGCTGGGAGTATGGATTGACCTGCCAATGCCCATGTTCAGTGGTAAAGCAATTACAGAAGCCAAAATTTCCACCTTCTGTACCCCATAATGATCCTGGGTCCAGATTCCCAGAGGGATAAATAATAGGAAAGCTTTCAAGGGAGAGGACTGGATATGATGTTCTGGTGGTGGAAATTATTTGGAAATGTACCCCTCTTATCCTATAGTCTTGTCAATATTTCTATTTTTTAAATAAAAATTTTAAAAATGGCCTAAAGAAAGCACGATAAATTTTCTAATCAAGGGGCTGGGTGGTGGCACACCTGGTTGAGAGACATGTTACAGTGCGAAAGGACCAGGGTTCGAGTCCCTGGCCCCCACCTGCAGGGGGAAAGCTTTGTGAGTGGTGAAGGAGGGCTGAAGGTGTTTCTCTGTCTATCTCCTCCTACCCTCTCAATTTCTGGCTGTTTCTATCCAATAAATAAAGATAATAAAAAAATTTTAAATTCTAATCAAATATTTATTACTTAGGCTTAGACATCCTCCTCCCCTACCCCCTAATTCCCTTCCCTCAATCACTTTATCTATTCAACTATTTACAAAAAAGAAAGTAAGCAAGATACATCTCTTAAACTCTTCTGACAGCATCAGCATTATTATCACCACCTGATAATCTTAGAAGTAACACTGTATACACTTGGCCAAAAGATAGCAGGCTGGTGGTGGTGCGCCCAGCTAAGTACACATAGTACTAAGCACAAAGAATCCCTCAAGGATCCCGATTAAGCTCTCACCTCCCATTCCCCACCCTCAGGAAGAACGCTTCACAAGTGGCAAAGCAGTTCTGCAGGTGTCTATCTTTCTCTCTACCACCCTATCTACCCCCTCTTCTCTCAACTTCTCTCTGTCCTACCTAATAGAAATAGGGATAAAATGGCCACCAGAAGCAGAGGATTCATAGTGCCAGCACTGAGCCCCAGCAATAACCCTTGAGGGAAAAAAAAAGATATACTAGCAGAAAGTATTTATCAACTAGAGGACAATTATTGTCTCGAATGACAACCTTTATTAGAATTGTCAAACAAGTAAATGCAGTAAAACTCAAGCTTAGATCCACTAAAATCCTTAGACTCACTAAAATTCTAAAATTTTTTCCCTAACTTGAGGCCTGAGCCCATAAACATAGTAACAGTTTAGATAAAACAAATAACTTTCAACACTTTAACAACTAGGAGAAAGCCTAAGCTTTTCAGGTAAAGGAGGGACCACAAAAGCTGGAAAAGGTCAATAGACTGGCTCAATGATGGCCTTCTTAGCTACTGCTAGGACACCCCATCACCTGGGGCCCTAGTCAGGGAATCTTTGGATTCCCCCATAGATTCAATTGGCTAGAACTCTAATAGACCCCTGTCTCCATCATCACTGGTCAGTGTCATCAGGAATGTCATCATAAGCCCTCTTGCAGGTCTCCCCAGGACCTTGCCCTCACTATAATGTAGCAGTGGTAGGGAATGTCCCAGTCTGCAAAGAATGGCTGGGTCATCCTATTCTGCTACTCAAGAAAAACTGGTCCTGAAGTGAGTGCAACCTCGAATATTCTCAGTTGTGATCATGGATTGTGATCACAGACTGACAGAAACTCAAGAGGTTCTAAGGGTCCGGTCCTTGGTCAGATCAATGGGGTAAACAGTTAATTGCATTTATGTATTTTCTTTGAGTTTGGGAGCTACTTTATGTCCTGATCCAGCTTTCCATCCCTATTGTCAACTCTGACACTGTCTTCCCATATAATATTTCTAATTCACCCCTATTTTATTTTATTTTTATTTTTTATTTATAAAAAGTAAACACTACAAAAACCATAAGATAAGAGAGGTACAACTCCACACAGTTTCCACCACCAGAACTCCGTATCCCATCCCCTCCCCTGAGAGCTTTCCTATTCTTTAACCCTCTGAGAGTATGGACCCAGGGTCATTATGAGGTGCAGAAGGTGGAAGGTCTGGCTTCTTCTCCACTGAGCATGGGCGTTGACATGTTGATCCATACTCTCAGCCTGTCTTTCTCTTTCCTTAGTGGGGCAGGGCTCTGGGGAAGCGAAGCACCAGGACACACTGGTGGAGTTGTCTTGCCAGGTGGGGTCTCTGGACACAGGGAAAGAAGTGAGGAAAAACTGGAAGGACACTCAGAAGTACCAAATATGACTTAGAAAGGAAAGGAAGGCAGGGCCATAGAAATATAGGCATATATATATGACAGCCAACCCATATCTGTGATACTGAAAAAAACTAATGCAGCTTCCAATGGAGGGAATGGGGACACAGAACTCTGATGGTGGGAACTGTGAGGAATTATACCATTGTAATTTTTATAATTTTGTAAATAATATTGAATCACTAATGTAAAAAATAAAATATGTTGGAAATAATATAATGTTGACTTCTATGAATTTTATTTTGAAGACATTTTTCTCTGTGTTGTGTTTAGAGATGAGACTATACTATTCATCAAGATAGAAGGACCTCTTAGGAGCTCATCAGAACAGATTTGATGTAAGCTGGGGTCAGTGCAAACACAGACACACAAAGAAAAAAAAACAGAAATCATTATACAATTTGGACATAAAACTTCCAAGGATTACTGATGTACTTCTTTGTCAATAAGCCCTTCTAGGTCTAAAGTCATTATTAATAGTTTATAAGTCTTATCAATGTAGAGAAGGAGGTAAGGACTAAAACTCCTCACCTATAATTTATTCAGAACTGGTTACTTACCTTTGTGATTGTGTGATATCAGTGCCAGCACCTGTATTTTATGCAGGAGATATTTAAAGACATTGGGGTAATGAAAAGTTATGCCTTCTTCCACCCAATACCATTGGGGAACACACCTTAACAATTCAATTCTTTCTTCAACATCATGCAGTCCCCATATTACCAGATGCTAACAGGTTATTTTCCCATCATCTTAGGTGAAAATCTTCTTTTCACCTCCACTTCCTTGTTTAACTTCAGTTGCGTGCTCATTTCACTTCTCTGTACCACAAGATTCCTAGAAAGTGCTGTGCCCATTTTCCTTCCTTTCTGAACCCAAATAAAGCTGATATGCTGGTCTTGTCAAGGTCACACATAAATTAAATGAGTTGAGTTGAAAGAGTTGAAATCAATTATTTATTTTCAAGACCTCGTCTTACTAGATTTCTTATCAGCAATTAAGTTAATCATATCTTCTTTGATATATTTTCTTTATGTAGTTTCCAAAAATTAACAAGCTTAGAATTCTTCACACCCATCTGGACATGCCTTCTCAATGGCTGTTTTTTAGATCTTTATCTCTTTAACATTTATATGGTAGACTATGTCTCAGCATCCTTGAGGGGTCTATCTACACTCACATCTGTAGTGGTTTGCGTCTTTGCTAACAAGTAATCTATATGCTCATTAAGCCAAAACTTGTCTCACAGCTCCCAACCTTTAGACTTATATATTCAAAATTATTCTTCATGACTCAGTGAAATATCTTAAAACAATAACAAGAATAACTAATATTTGCAGTGTTTGTTATAAGCTACATCTTATTCTAGTCTCTCTCTCTATATATGTATATATATTAAATTCACAATAACCTTTTTAATCACTCTCATTGTAAGATGAGGAAACAGGAATGCAGAGAGACTAAGTGTTTTGTTGAAGGTCATATAATTACTAAAGGGTAGTGTGAGAGCTAGAATTCAAATAATTTGGCCCACAAATCTGTTCTAAGCATATTAACATCATGGCGGTAATCAATAGACATCAATATTAGCATGTCTCAAACTAAGCTCCCATTCCACTCCGATACCATCAAGCTCATTCTTCTAGAGCCCCCCCTTTTGGGGGAGTACATATACTGGAATCCTTCTTAATCCTCCACTATCTCATACAACCCCTATTTCCTTCATCAAAAAAATCTTATTGGTAACTTCAAAAGAAGTTCAGAATCTGATACCTTCCACACAACCTCTGCTACTAATATTCTGGTCCATAATACCACTATCTTTCGCTTGGAGCATTGTGCTAATGCCCTTACTTGATGCCTTGCTTCCATATTTGCCTGCTTCAACTTCTTAAGCGGATTCTGATCTCACTTACAGTAAAAGCTAAGGTCCTCAACATGTTCTGTCAACCTCTGCAGGAGCTTGTCCTAAATTGTTCTATCTCGTCGTATCTTGTCCTAAATTGTTCTATCTCGTCATATCTCTGGTGTTTATTCATTCTGATCCTGCTATACTGGCCTTGTAGTCTTTTCTGGAAATCATCAGTCTTGCTTGGGTTTCAGAGCTGCTATACTTGCTATTCCATCTGCCTTACACTCAGTTCTTCAGATAACTGCATGACTCACTGCACTTTCTTCAGACCTGCCCTGAAATGTCATCCTCTTAGTGAGGTTTCTTTGGCTATCCAAACTCATTTAAATTCCATGAAACCACCACACAACCCCTCCTACGCGCTATATATATTTTCTCAGATTTTACTTATTTATCTTGCTTACTGCCTGTATCCTCCTATTACAATGCTTGGTGTATGAGAATAGGGATTTCTATATTTTCTGTGCTGCTCTAATTTCAGTATCCAGGATAGTCTTTGGAAGCCAATAAATACTGGTTGCAAAATAAATGAATAAAGCCAAGAAAATAATTTCTAACAGTGGAAACAACAAAAACCAGGCTAGTCAATACCAAGCAACTCTTTTCATTAGAGAAACACCCCCCCCACACACACACACACCCCTTGCCCCTAATCTCATTTCAGACTTATAGGCCACATTCCTACAGACACTCCCTAACCTGGGACTAAACTTATGAGGTAGATTGATGTCTCTTTCAGGCTAGATATGACCTTTATAGAGCTAACTAGAATATTAAGCATAAATATTCCAAAGTTTTTCAAAACTTTGCTTGTAGTAGTTACATTCCTAGCTGATAGCTCTATATCTTTTAAATGGGGATACCAGAGGGCTCAAATAATTGTCAATGTGCTACTTGTACCCCGCTGCCATCATTTTGAACTCACCGTTGGCTAGTAGACAATGCACTTGAAGGTGAAAACTCTTTTCTTCAACATGTCTAACCCTCTGAACTGCAAAGAAAATAAATGAAGGTAAAACCCACAATAAACTGTAATTACTAACACTAAGTACTGCTTTTTACAAATGAAAAAAAACAGCCATCCTTTTGATCCTCTAATTCTGAGAAGAGATTTTTCAGCTGAAGCCCTTTCTGGCATTGGAGCTGCATGTGTATGGGGATTTTAACTGAATGTTCTCAAAGACCAGGACTTTATGTAAAGTATGAATAGTCTTTACAGACAGCTTCATAAGTCACCTTCTTATTAGTACTTATCAGAATTAACTAATTCTAATATTTCATTTACCCCCAGCACCAGTGGAATTCAGCTACATTTTTTTCTCTTGATTTAATAATTATTGACAAGACCATAGGATAAGAGGGGTACAATTCCACATAATTCCCACCACCAGAATTCTGCATTCCATCCTCTCCATTGGAAGCTTTCCTATTTTTTATCCCTCTGGGAGTCTGGACCCAGGATCGTTATAGGGTGCAGAAGGTGGAAGGTCTGGCTTATATAACTGCTTACCCACTGAACATGGGTGTTGGCAGGTCAATCCATACTCCCAGTCTGTCTCTCTCTTTCCCTAGTGTGGCAGAGCTCCAGGGAGGCAGGACTCCAGGACACATTGGTGGGATCTTCAGAGAAGTCAGGTTGACATTATGGTAGCATCTGGATCCTGGTGGCTGAATAAGAGTTAAGATATAAAGAAGAACAAATTGTTGACTAATCATGGACCTAAAGGCAAGAACATTGCAGATAAAGATTTGGTGTCTCCATTTTGGAAAAAGCTAGTAGGTTTATTTTAAGTATTTTCCAAGTATTTACTAGTTTTTGCCTGAGCCTGACATCTAATAGGCAGGTGGACCCAGATTATTGTCTGGAGATATGGTGTTTTAATTGGAAAAAGGAGTAGAAAGCTGAATCATGGAAGAGAGTAGCTCCCAAATATGGGAAAATTGTATAAATATTGTTAACTGTAAACCCCTTCTGTTTGATCTGGGCCCATGTATCTCATATAGTGACATGACCAGTTGCTTCTCTAAGATTATATGTAATTTAATATTTCAAAGAAAATTCATTATTAGAAGTGTATTAACAATTTAAGCCCACTGTTAAAATTCAGTCACGTTACAAATTTAAAGCCTTAAGTGCTTAGATTGAAGGAATATAAAGTCAGAATGGAGGTCTATGTATTAAAGAATTCAGGACATTCAATCTAGTTCCCTCTCTCATATTGACTAAATAGTGATTTATAAGACTGCATGTTAACAGGAGTATATATTAACACCATTCCTGCCACCGATGCTCTGTGTCCCTAACCCCACTCCCTTACTGTAGAACTGAAAAATCTTTAATATTTTTAAAGTTATTTATTTATTTATTCCCTTTTGTTGCCCTTGTTTTTTTATTGTTGTAGTTATTATTGTTGTTGTTGTTGTTGGATAGGACAGAGAGAAATGGAGAAAGGAGGGGAAGACAGAGAGGGGGAGAGAAAGATAGATACCTGCAGACCTGCTTCACTGCCTATAAAGCGACTCCCCTGCAGGTGGGGAGCCAGGGCTCGAACCAGGATCCTTACACCGATTCTTGGGCTTTGTGCCACCTGCACTTAACCCGCTGCGCTACAGCCTGACTCCCAGAACTGAAAAATCTAACCTCATCCCTCCCCAAGTTTTTCACTGTGGTAAAAATACTCCAAACTCAGTCAAATTCTGCCTTGCATTTCCCTTTCTATTCTTCTTTATCAACTTCTGTTTATGAATGGGATCATCCCATACTCATCTCTCTCTTCTTGACTTATCTTACCTAACATAATTCCTCCTAGATCCATCCAGGATGGTTTGGAGAAAGTAGGTTCATTATTATTAATAGCTGAGTAGCATTCCATTGTGTATATATATCACAACCTTGTCAGCCATTCATCTGTCATTGGGCACCTGGGTTGTTTACAAGTTTTGGCTATTACATATTGTACTGCTATGAAAATAGGTGTACATATATCTTTTGGATGTTTTAGTTTGACTCTTTAGGATATATCCCTAGGAAAGGAATTATTGGGAAATAAGAAATGTCTATTTTAGCCTTGTTGAGGGTTCTCCAGACTGCTCTCCACAGGGGGTGGACCAGTTTACATTCCCACCAGCAGTGCAAGAGGGATACTTTGCCCTCACAACCTTTCCAGAATTAGTTGTTGCTGTCGTTTCTGATGTATGAAATTCTCTCAGGGGTGAGGTAGTATCTCACTGTTGTGTTTATTTGCATTTTTCTGACAATCAGTGACTTGGAGCAATTCTTCATATGTCTGTTGACCTAATTCAGAAGTGGAGAGATGATATGAACAGAATATTCACTGCAGCTACACTTTTAAGATAAATATATGTAGCAAAAGGACCCAGTTTAAGTAGGAGCTGGCATGAGATAAAGCCTGTTGTGATTTTAAGATCAGTGCCTCTGAGCATTCTATACAAGATCTCTTTATCAACGCACTCCGTTGCCCTATTATTTTAGCTGGCATTTTGGTCATACCTTAACAGTACATAACTGACCGGGAAATAATTTCAATAAAAAGAATAAGTAAGGTGCCCTGGATTTTTTTGTCCTTCAATCCAAGACTGTTAGTCGTAAACAGTTCAAATACAACAGCAATTGCTGATTTATCTTGTAAAGGGAGAACGGAAATGAACTGCATGCTCTCTGGGAGACTGTGATTCTTCCATAATCTGCCATAAGCGAAGTTCAGTTTTATTAAATTCGTATTTGTTTAGTCAAGTGGAAACTACAGAATTGCTTCTAAGATGTGTTGAGACTGGCTACTGATTGCAAAGTAGATGGAGAAAAATCAAGAAAGCAACTGAACTCCAGGAACCTTCGTCTCCATGGATGTGACCTTGCATAGAATGGACATATTTCTCCAGCAAATACAGATGTGTAATAGTTAAACTCAAGTGGATATAACCACAATCATGATTCAAAAATAATAAAATGAGGTTCAAAGGAGGTAACTTAATTCTACAATTAGTGAGATACACAGTTATGGGAAAATATAGATCTATAGATTCACAATCTAGTCTTATTCCCCTTAGTCCATTTATCACAGATGTACTGAACAACAATTATGTATCAGCTATTGCACTGGATACATGGGTGATACAAGAAAGACCCTATTTCCTGCCTTCCAGATATTTCAAAAAGCCAAATGTGTTTTAACCATTCAACTTTACTCAGGTTATATTAACTATACTAGGTTGAAAACTAAGCAAAGGCACAGACTAGGTAGTCTCTCCCACATATGTCATCTTACCTCAAGTGCATTCTTAACAGTATCATCTCTACATTCAGTCATATATTGACCTATTAGGGGTTAGGACATGTGCATTTGAGAGGGCTGCCTCTAACAATGGGAGTAATACTGTAGTTACAAGACAGAAAATAAACAGATCACCAGATTTCCCTGAGGTAAAGAAATAAACACCTAGCACGCAAAGTAGGCTTAGAAGGATTTCTTTGCTTTAAGTTGGAGCCTTTAAAATCAATTTATGAGGGAGGGATAATGGTTTACAGTACACTTGTTGACACTTGGATACAGATTTCATCTCCTTGTGATTGGTGCCTGAGAAACACTCTCTCTCAACCTAGATCCTTTTCTACCATCACACACCAGGATCCAGACAAACTTCTATCTGTATCTTGCTCCATGAAAGGATACAAAATCCTGTACCTCAGGAGTCGGGCTGTAGTGCAGCAGGTTAAGTGCACGTGGTGCAAAGTACACGGACCAGCATAAGGATTCTGGTTCAAGCCCCGGCTCCTCACCTGCAGGGGAGTCGCTTCACAGGTGGTGAAGCAGGTCTACAGGTGTCTATCTTTCTCTCCCCCTCTCTGTCTTCACCTCCTCTCTCCATTTCTCTCTGTCTTATCCAACAACGACAACAATAATAACTACAACAATAAAACAAGAGCAACAAAAGGGACTACATATTTTAAAAAATAAAATAAAATCTTGTACCTGGTAACCAACAATGAACATACAGATTACTGATAATGAAAAAAGGAGTTAAATTTTTGACAATAAGCAGGAAACTACTAACAGGGATTTCAGTGGTTTCTGGCACATACTAAAATATTTGTCTTTGTAGCAGGCGAGGGATATTGAATAAATTTACATTTTTTAAATTATATGAGTTTGGCAGGGGCGATAACATAATGTTTATGCAAAAGATATTCATGTATGAAGCTCTGAGATTCCAGGTTCAATCCCTTGTACCAATAAAAGCCAGAACTGAGCAGTACTCTGGCCTTTCTCCCTCCCCCTCTATCTATCTCTCAGCTGCTACTGCTCTCACCCTTGCTCTCTCTCTGTACCTCTCACTCTCATTAAAATAAATGAATACAAAATTTTTAAAGATAGAAATGGTTTGGGGGGTATGGATCAACCTGTCAATGCCCATGTCCAGTGGAGAAGCAATTACAGAAACCAGAACTTCTATTTTCTGCACTTCAGAAATAATTT
This sequence comes from Erinaceus europaeus, assembly GCF_950295315.1. Taxonomy (NCBI): domain Eukaryota; kingdom Metazoa; phylum Chordata; class Mammalia; order Eulipotyphla; family Erinaceidae; genus Erinaceus; species Erinaceus europaeus. The sequence continues at coordinate 15,214,397 of NC_080185.1, forward strand.
TGTTCTATACTCCTGGAGGGAGGAATGATAGGAGGAAGATAACCAGAGGGCTCTGAACTCTATCTCCATCAGGACCCAGAGAGAGAAGAATAAAAATGGAAGGCTATTCGTAAGTAGCAATAGGTATAGGTGTGACTTAGAAAGGAAACGAAGGCAGGATCATAGGGAAAAAAAGTATATATGTATTTAGTCAACCCATATAACCCATATCTGTAACCTTTTTAAAATCAATTTATGGGTGGGGGTAAATGTTTGCAGTACAGTTGTTGACACATGGGTACAACTTTCATCTTCTTGTACTTGGTGCCTGCAAAACACTCTTTCCCACAACCCAGACCCTTTTCTTAAACTTGAAGAAAATATATAAATACAATTAACTAGGTCATATTGGAAACTATTGAAGTTTCCCATGGAGGGGCTGGAAACACAGAACTCTGGTGGTGGGAAGAGTGTGTAATTATGCTCCTGTTATCTCATAATTTTGTTAATAAATATTAAATGAACTCCAAAGTTAACCCTATCACCAAATAATGTGACAATAACAATAACTATCCATTGTCCTCTTGAACCCTAAGACAACAGGAACCTCACATTTCCATTATAGAGCCTATATTTCCCCCAGTCCTGGAACCTTAGGATGGGGCCCACTTTTCTGCATGCTGCTCTCAATTCAAATCAAATAATATTGCATCCGCGGATCGCAATCTAATCAACACAATGAGTGCCACCCCAGCATGCTCCACTTCAGACTGTGACCAGAGACTTCAGGTGTGGAATGACAACCATTCAACTTCATTACTCGGGTGAGACCTTTCCTTTCATTGTGTTCTTTAATTCCATTCCAGGTATTACACTCCCCAATAAAGTCCCCAAACCTAGATATAGTCCAAGTCCCCTCAGATAAAGCATAGGTTCACCCTTGCCCATAAACTAGGGAAAAAATACATACCTGAAAGCAGAAGTCCACAAGAGCATGCAGGGAATACCCCCAACACTTCATCTGCACTATTACAGTCTTTAGGTCCATGATTGTTCAACAATTTGTTTGGCTTTGTATATTAACTCTCTTTTCAGCCACCAGGTTCCAGATGCCAGAAAGATGTTGACCAGACTTCCCTGGACAGACGACCTCATCAATGTGTACTGGAGCTCCGCTTCCCCAGAGCCCCACCCTACTAGGGAAAGAGAGAGGCAGACTGGGAGTGTGGACCGACCAGTCGACACCCATGTTCAGTGGGGAAGCAATTACAGAAGCCAGACCTTCCACCTTCTACAACCCACAATGACCCTGGGTCCATGCTCCCAGAGGGATAGAGAGTGGGAAAGCTATCAGGGGAGGGGGTGGTATATGGAGATTGGGTGATGGGAATTGTGTGGAGTTGTACCCCTCCTACCCTATGGTTTTGTTAATTAACCCTTTATTAAATAAAAAATAAAAAAACAAGGGCAACAAAAGGGAAAATAAATAAATAAATAAAAAGAAAGTTCATTTACAAAAAAAAGAAAGATGAATTCCTGCAGAGAATAACTCCTACACTTGATGAAAATATATAAATACAATTAACTATTTAACATGTCAATCTGACCCAGTGCCTATATCTATTCACAGTTAGCACAGGGGTCTATGTAACCTCTGAGTCACTTTTAGTCCGTGTTTGCAGTCCACGGTCACAGCTGGGAACATTTTAGGCTGCACTCGTTTCAGAACCAGTTTTCTTCAAGTATGAGAAAAGGGTGACACAGCCTCATTTCGGAGAGTGGAGCAATTCCTACCATTGTTGATTTATAATGAGGGCAAGGTCCTGGAGAGGCCCACAGAAGGTTTTATGATGACATTCGTCATGGAATTGACCAGTGATGGTAGAGAGAGGGATCTATTAGAAATCTTGGTCTAGCCCCTGAGTAGAGCAGTTTGAAGAACTCTCAGAAGGCTAGTAATGGATCTATCTTATGACTCAGCAATTCTTCTCTTGGGTATATATCCTAAGGAGTCAAAAACACCCATTCAAAGAGATGTGTACATCTATATTCATAGCAGCACAATTTGTAATAGACAAAACCTAGATGCAACCTAGGTGTTCAACAACAGACGACTGGCTGAGAACATCATGGTATATATACACAATGAAATACTATGAAGATATTAACAATAACTAATCCATAGGCTAGAGTTTAGGGTACTAGGTACAGGTGTACAGATATCCATAAGCAAGGGGGAATTATGTAACTCAAATTCTAAGTGCTCAATAATGGTTAACGAGCTTAAAGAAGGCATCATAAATTCTCTAATTGATGGGACTGAGACCAAATTGGCTGGGCAGCCTAGCAAAAAGGCCTAAAGAAGACAGATTCCAAAATCTTAACTCTGCTGGGCTCAACAATTTATAATGTCTAAACAACTGAGAGAAAGTCTACGGTCATCAGATAAAGAGAGGACCACAAGAGTTGGATAAGAGCAAGAGACTGGCCCACTTAATAATGGTCCTTTTGTTCAATATCACACCACCTCATCATATGGGGCCCTACTTAGGGAATCCTTGGATTCCCATACACATATGGTGGGCCTTGGCCTCTAAAGGGTCCCTCTCTCCACCACCACTGGTCGCTTTCATAAGGTACGGCATCTTGGGAGCCCTCCCAGGACCTTGTCCTCACCATAAAGCATTGGCGGTAGGCATAGCCCCAGTCTCCAAAGGGAGTCTGGAAGTATCCTGCCTTGCCACTTAAAAAAGACTGGTCCTGAAATAAGTGCAGCCTGCAATGTTCCCAGCTGTGACCATGAGCTATAAGCTCAAACCAATAGAGACTTAGAGGTTACACAGGCTCTGGTGCCATATGTGTGTGTGTGTGTGTGTGTGTGTGTGTGTGTGTGTGTGTGTGCGCGCGCGCCCTGGAGCAGGTAGATAAGAGATAAATAGTGAATTTTAGCCAAATAATATATATTTTTTCAAGAACAGAAGCTACTGTCTGCCCTAATCCAACTTTCTAGCCCTTTTTCTCTGCTCTGACAACATTCTCTCAGACAATATTCTTATGCAGTTTCAAGCTAGCTACCAAAAGAAAAATTACTATAGTTGTGTGCCCCCAGGAACATGACGAAAACGGGTTTTTTTTTTTAGCTTTTTTCTACCCTAAAATCCCTAATCTCTTCTGCTCTAATTCTACTTTTTGGTTCCTGTTCATTAGCCATTTTGTCTCAACTTAGGCCATGCCACTTTCCAGGCACCAAGTTACAGATGAAACTATGACTCCATCACTACTTCTCTGGGCAGCTGACCTCACCAATGTGTCGTGGACCCTCATATCTCCAGAGGTCTGGTCCACTAGGGAAATACAGAAACAAGCTGGGATATGGATTGACCTGTTAAAAAAAATATGTTCAGCAGAGAAGTAATTATAGAAGCCAGAACTTCTACCTTCTGCTCCCAAAAGCAACCATGATCCATACTCCCAGCAGGGGAGAAGTGATAGAATGAAGATAAGATCTGAACTCCAGCTCCCCCAGTACCCAGAGAAAGAGAAGGAAAAGAAGAGGGACATATGGAGGTAGCTGTGTTGTCATGAGAGGCTTGGAGGGGAAGAGAGGATTAAATCATAAAAAGAGGGTCAATTATGTATAAATGTGGTCAGCTAGTTGTAGAGATGATGGTTAGCCCATGTCTACAACATTAGGGGAACTGTGGTATATTGCAGTGGGGAAACTGAAGATTCAGAACTCTGGTGGTGTGAAAGGTGTGAATTCAAACCTGTCTTGACATGTAATTCTGTAGTATAAAAAATAAATAAATAAACATTCAGCAAAAAAAAATAAATAATTCAACTTAACAACGAAAAAGCAAATGAACCAATTCAAAAGTGGGGATGGGATATGAACAGAATATTCACTACAAAGGAGATACACATGGTGTTTACAGTTAACAATGTTTATACACTTTTCCCATATTTGGGAGCTACTCTCTTCCCTGATCCAGCTTTCTACTCCTTTTTCCAACTGTGACACCATCTCCCCAGACAATAACCTAGGTCCATCTGCATGTTAGATGCCAGGCTCAGGCAAAAACTAGTAAAATCATGGGCCCCTTGGAATATATCTAAAATAGACCTAGTAGCTTTTTCCAAAATGGAGACCCCGAATCTTTATCTGCAATATTCTTGTTTTTAGGTCCGTGATTAGTTAACAATTTGTTCTGCTTTATATCTTAATTCCTTTTTAGCCACAAGGTTCCAGATGCTACCATAATGTCAACCTGACTTCCCTGGGCAGAAGATCCCACCAATGTGTCCTGGAGTCCCATCTCTCCAGACCTCTGCCCAACTAGGGAAAGAGAGAGACAGTCTGGGAGTACGGATCAACCTGGTGATACCTGTGTTCAGTGGGAAAGCAATTACGGAAGCCAAACTTTCCACCTTCTGCACTCCATAATGACCCTGGGTCCATACTCCCAGGGGTTAAAGAATAGGAAAGCTTCCAATGGATGGGGATGGGATACGGAACTCTGGTGGTGGGAATTGTATGGAATTGTACACTTCTTATCCCACAATCTTGTTATCTTGTTGATAATTATTAAATCACCAATAAAAAAACAGTAGTTGATAAATAAGAAAACACAAAGCAGAACTTGCACTGGGTTTGGTGTACTGAACCAAAGTAAAAGTCTCTGGGGTGTGGAGGAGGGTTCAGGAACTGGAACATGATGGCAGATGAGGACCTAGAGGGAGTTGAATTGTTACATGGAAAACTGAGCAGTGTTACACATATGCAAACTACTCTATTTTACTTTGGACTGTAAACCATTAATCCCCCCCCCAATAAAGGGGGGAAAAAAGAGTAAGAAAAGATCCACTGGAGAGGATGGGACTCAGAACTCTGGTGGTGGCAATTGTATGGAATTGTATCCCTCTTATCCCACAGTCTTATTGATCATGATTAAACCACTAATGAAAAATACTGCAGGGAGTCGGGCTGTAGCACAGTGGGTTAAGCGCAGGTGGCGCAAAGCACAAGGACTGGCATAAGGATCCCGGTTCGAACCCAGGCTCCCCACCTGCAGGGGAGTCGCTTCACAGGCAGTGAAGCAGGTCTGCAGGTGTCTATCTTTCTCTCCTCCTCTCTGTCTTCCCCTCCTCTCTCCATTTCTCTCTGTCCTATCCAACAACGACAACAACAACAATAATAACTACAACAATAAAACAACAAGGGCAACAAAAGGGAATAAATAAATAAAATAAAATATTTTTAAAAATTTTAAAAAAATAAAAAAATATTAAAAAAAAAGAAAAATACTCCCAGAGGGATAAAGAATAGAGAAGCTATCAATAGAATTGATCTCCTTCAGCTCATCTTAGATGGAACCGGAGAGATAAAAATAGATGAATAGAGAATGATGAATATGGAATGATCTCAGTAATAGACAGAAGTGGAGAAGTAAGAGCAGAAAGGAATATGTAAAGCAGAATTTGGACTGAGTTTGGAGTACTGTGCCGAAGTAAAACACTCGGTTGGGGGGGGTCCACTATAAAGTGTCAGGGGTAGGGACCCAGAACTATGGTGGGAATGGTGTTAAACTGTATTCTTACTAATTTATAATCTTTTAAATCACTATTCAATATGTCAGGGGGAAATAAAGTGAATGTCTCTAGTTCATTAACTGCCTAGCTTTCAGTTCTGAGTATATATTCATTTAAGCACTTTATGTTTCAAATTTGTAAACTGATTGAATTATAAGACTAGGATTAAGTTATTAAAGCATTTCTAAATATAACTATTTTTCAAATAGTAAGTTACATACAACCTTATACCAGATAGATCAGAGTCAACTGGTCCTGTCAGTATCTGAGATATAGTTATTAGTAGATAGCACTAAATGGCATAAATCTTGGTGAGGTCAAGTATAGTATGGTAAATCCTAACCAGGGATTTTTAAAGTAAACCAAGCTCACAAGTAACTTGGTTATAATAATAATAATTATCTATTGCCTTTTAAACTCTAAGACTGTAAGGAACCATCCCCAACTATTTAAAATCCTTATTTCTCCCAGTCCTGGAACCTCTGGGTCTTTGCTTGTATGTCAGACATTTTAGCTATTGTATTTTTACTATTAATTAATTAATTTATTTATTCATTTACTCATTCATTCATTTTATTGCCTCCAGGGTTATCGCTGGGGTTTGGTACTGGCACTGTGAATCCACTGCTTCTAGCAGCCATTTTTCCCCATTTTATTGGATAGACACAGAAAGAAATTGAGAGAGGATGGGGAGATAGAGAGGGTGAGGGACAGAGAGACAATTGCAGCCCCACTTCAGTACTTGTGAAGTGTCCAGCCTGTATGTGAGGATCTGTGGGCTCTAAATGGGATCCCTGCACAGTTTCTTGTACTTAGTACGATGTGCCGATGTGTGCTTAACTGGGTGCACACCGCCTGTCCCCAGCTATTGTTTTTATTTTCAAATAATTTTATTCAAATAAATAAATTTCATAATTTAATTATTTATTTCAAATAATTTTATTTTAATATATGCCAGTTGTCCTCACAAGGATAACGTTCTTATGTCCTAGTGATAGATGTCTGCAGAAACTCCCACCACCAAGTTACTATTTATTTTTTTAAAGAACAAAATTAAAAAAATAATAATAAAAAAGTTTATCCTCAAGAAAAAATCACGAGAGTGGAAAAAAATCAAGCAAAAGTTATGGTAAAGAGGAAAAAGAAAATTAAAGTTACTATTTCAACCACACAAAACAATGACAATGAGAGTTAAATGAACTCAACCATTTGGTAAGAAATATAATTATATTATAATCTAAAGATAAAAGTACTTACTTCTTACAAGAAATACACTTAAAAACAAAACTCAGGACAACAGACAACTGACTGAATTAGTGATATAAAAAAATACGTTAGGGTGGCGCACCTGCTTGAGCGCACATGTTACAGTGTGCAAGAACTCGGGTTCAAGCCCCTGGTCCCCACCTAGAGGGGGAAAGCTTTGCAAGTGGTGAAGCTGGGCTGTGGGTGTCTCTCTGTCTCTCTATCTCCTCCTACTCTCAATTTCTCGCTGTCTCTATCCAATAAATAAAGATAATAAAAAGAATTTTTTTAAAAAATATGCTAGGCACATGATAATTAACTCAAGCTAGTATGTAATTATACAAGTTAAATTATATTTCACTGAGAGATTATAATATTGATATGCATAGAGAATTATACTTCTATATGATAAAAATCATAATACACTAAGGTTGAGCTGGTAAGATCTGGAGCATAGCCTGAAAGTACATGTAGCATAAACTGATGAAATCACAAGAAAAATCAATAGGTTAGATATTTAACATAATTTTCTCTTTAAAACTGAAAAAATAACTAAAAATTCAAGAATTCTTAGTGTCTATGATCGTGTGTGTGTTTGTGTGTGCATGTGTGTGTGCCTGTGTGTGTAGAAAGACAGAGATAAGGGGTGGGTGATGATATACCTGGTAAAATACATACATTCTGATGTGTGAGAATCCAAGTTCAAACCCCAGACCCCCACCAGCACAAATGAAGCTTCACAAGTGGTGAAGGAGTGCTGCAGGTGTCTCTCTTTCTCTCTTCCCTTATTTCCCTCTATTTCATCCTCTATACTTCTCTCTCCTAAAGAAGAAAGAAAGAAAACAATGACTCATGGGAGAGGAGGAGTCATTGTGCAGTCACCCAGCCCCAGCAATAATCCCAGTGGCATATGATCACCATCACAGCAATAATAATAAAACAGTGAATAGAAATTTTGAAGTTTCTGAGAGAGTCTGCATATCAATTACAAAGCCTATATATTGAAAAGATTCAGTTTGTGTTTTGAAAAACTTCGAGACATACAATTAATTTTCCCCCTCTCGTAATAATTAACTAGTGATTTATATGATTACATTTTACTAGGAGTGTACATAAACACCATTCCCACCACCAAAAGACTGTGACCCCTCCCTCCCACTCACTCCCACCCCCCAATGGCCCAGGAAGCTGCATGTCTACTCCTCACCACAGGGTTTTTACTTTGGTGCCCTACTTACAATTTGGTCAGGTCCTGCTTTTAGTTTCCCTTTCAGATCTTCTTCCTCAACTTCTGATGATGAGTGGGATCATCCCATACTCATCTTTATCTTTCTGACTTAGCTCACTTAACATAATCCCTTATAGCTCTGTCCAAGATGGATCAGAGAAGGTGGGTTCATTGTTCTTGATGGCTGCATAGTATTCCATTGTGTATATATACCACAGCTTTCTCAGCCACTCATCTGTTGTTGGGCACCTGGGTTGCTTCCAGGTTTTAGCTATTATGAAGTGTGCTGCTACGAACATAGGAGTACACACCTCTTGTTGGTTGGGTGTTATGGAGTCCTTGGGGTATAAGCCCAGGAGAGGAATTACTGGATCATATGGAAGGTCCATGTCTAGCCTTCTGAGAGTTTTCCAGACTGCTCTCCACAGAGGCTGTACCAATTACATTCCCACCAGCAATGTAAAAGGGTTCCTCTGTCCCCACAACCTCTCCAGCATTTGTTGCTGCTGTCGTTTTTGATGCATGCCATTCTTACAGGAGTGAGGTGGTATCTTAGTGTTGTCTTAATTTGCATTTCTCTGACAATCAGTGACCTAGAGCAGTTTTTCATATGTTTGTTAGCCTTTTGGATCTCCTCTGAGGTGAATGTTTTGTTTATATCCTCTGCCCATTTTTGGATGAGGTCATTTGCTTTTTTGCGGCTATGTTTGCTGAGCTCTTTATATATTTTGGTGATTAGTTTCTTGTCTGATGTATGGCATGTGAAGATCTTCTCCCATTCTGTGAGGGGTCTCTTTGTTTGTTTAATGGTTTCTTTGGATGTGCAGAAGCTTTTCAATTTGATGTAGTCCCATTGGTTTGTTTCTGCTTTAGTCTTCCTTGCAATTGGGTTTGATTCATCAAAGATGTCCTTGAGGTGTAGGTGGGAAACTGTTTTACCAATGTTTTCCTCTAAGTATTTGATTGTTTCTGCTAGACCAAGTACATCAGAAGCAATCAATAGCACAGCTATATACAAGATACTGGGTACTGTACAGCAAACCCTAACAAAAGGACTTTTCAAAGTTAACCCAATTACCAAATAATGTGATGATAACATTAACTATCAATTGTCTTTTGGAACCCTAAGACAGCAGGAACCTCACATCTCCACTATGGAGCCTCTACTTCCCCCAGTCCTGGAACCCTTGGATAGGGCCCACTTTCCCATATACCTCTCCCAATCCATATCAAATAATATTGCATCTGCCGATCACAACCTAACCAACACAACGATTGCCACCTCAACATGCTTCACTTCAGACTGTGTCCAGAGACTTCACGTGTGGAATGACAACCCTTCAACTTCATTATTCGGGTGAGACCCTTTCTTTCATAGTATACTCTAATTTCTTCTCAGGTGGTTCAATTTCTAACAAAGTCCCAAAACCTAGATATACAAAAGTTTCTGTGAGAGAGATCATATGTTCACACGTATCCATAAACTACTGCAAAATATATGCCTGAAAGCAGAAGTGCACTAAGGTTTGCAGTGAGTACCCCCCTAACACTTCTTCTCCTATATTCCAAGGTTTGGGTCCATGATTGCTCAACAATTTGTTTGGCTTCGTATGTTAACTCTCTTTTCAGCCACCAGGTTCCAGATGTCATCAGGATGCCCGCCAGGCTTCCCTAGACTGAAGACCCCACCAATGTGTGCTGGAGCTCTGCTTCCCCAGAGACCCACCCTACTAGGGAAAGAGAGAGGCAGACTGGGAGTATGGACCGACCAGTCAATGCCCATGTTCAGCGGGGAAGCAATTACAGAAGCCAGACCTTCTACCTTCTGCAACCCACAATGACCCTGGGTCCATGCTCCCAGAGAGACAGAGAATGGGAAAGCTATCAGGGGAGAGGGTGGGAAGTGGATATTGGGTGGTGGGAATTGTGTGGAGTTGTACCTCTCCGACCCTATGGTTTTGTTAATTAATCCTTTCTTAAATAAAAAAATAAAATAAAATAAAAAGAAATTTTGAAGTTTCAAAGAAATTTAGGAGTCAAGATACTGAAGGAGGTATGAAAGAGACAATCTGAAAAGGCACCATCCCCAAACCAGACAGATATCCTACAATATGGGAGAAGATATACAAATGTCAGACAAAGGGTTAACAAGATAGATAAAGAACTTCACAAAGCTCAGTAGCAAAACAGCCACTGAAATCTCACTCACAGACATAAGTTGAGAAGTGAGAACAGAAGAGGAGACACAAAGCAGAACTTGGATTGGATTTGGTGTATTGCACCAAAATAAAGGACTTCGGGGTGGGGGTGGAGCTTTCAGATCCTCCTGCATGATGGTGGAAGAGGAACTATGTGCGGGAAAATTTGCAAGGGTACCAACAGCTGTATTTACTGTTGACTGTAAACCATTAGCCCCTTCAATGAAAATGTTTTCGAAAAGTGGGAAACATAGGGTCCCAGTGTTGGCTCACCTGGTTCAGCGTACATGTTATAATGCGCAAGGACCCTAGTTTAAGCACCCCTGACCCCCAACTGCAGAGGGAAAGTTTCACAAGTGGTGAAGCACTGTTGCAGGTATATTTCTGTCTCTCTCTTTCTCTATCACCCCCTTCCTTCTCAATTTCTAGCTGTCTCTGTCAAATCAATAAAGATAATAAAAAATTTTTTAAAAGAGATAAAAATTAAAAAAATATTTCTAAAAAGTTGGAAACATAACTGAATAGATACTTTTGCAAAGAAGATATCCAGATAACCCAAAGACATGTGAAGAAAAAAATTCAGAACGGCTGACTATCAGAGAAATGCAAATGAAGACAATTAGATACCATCTCATTCCTGTGAGAATGGCCTATATCACCAAAGGCAGAAACTAGCGTCAGGGAGTATGTGGGAAAAAAATAAGAGAGCCTGTCTCTCTCATGGCCATGTATCTTAAAATACACACACACACAAAAAAAAAACACTTAAAAAGGTTTGTTCATAGCTATGTTTATGTTCGTGGCAGTGCTTCTTTGCTACAACGTAGGTGGATCTAGAAAGAATCATGTTTAGCAATATAAATCAATAGAAAGATGAACACCAGATGATCTCACTCACAGATGAGCTGTGAGAAAGAAAGCAAAGAATGATACAATACTCGACTGCAGCTCAGTGTCTAAGTGTCTATCATGGAATTAGATAATGGTTAGGTTGAGGTTGAAATGTATTGATACCTACCATGGGGAAATGTGAAAAGGTATACTTGTGACAACAAAAATCCTATTAATTAACATTTTCTCAATAAAGTTCTATTAGAACTGGATAAAAATCAGGAACTTGGGCAGGTGGTGGCATAGCTGGTTGAGTGCACATGTTATAGTGCACAAGGACCCAGATTTGAGTCCCTTGTCCCTTTCTGCAGGAGGGAAAGCTTCAGAAGTGGTTAAACAGTCTGCAGGTGTCTCTGTCTCTCACCCTCTCTATCAGCCCCCTTCCCTGTAGATTTCTGGCTGTCTCTATCCATTAAATAAATAAAGATAATAATAAATAAGAAAAATCAGGAACTCATGCAATTCCATGTCAATAATAATAAAGATAATATTAATAATGAACCGATTTATAAAATGGCAACGAATCTCAATAAAAATATTTTTAAAGGAAAACTGTCAATGAGTAAATGAATAAGTATATCAAAATCAGTAATCATGAGGGAATAGCAAATCAAAACCACAATAATCTATTATCTCACACCTGTCAGATGTGAGACAAGAAATAACAAGTATTGCCTAAGATATGAAAAAAGGAAGTCCTTGTACGCTGTTCTTAGAAATGTAAATTAGTATAGTCATTGTGTATAACCAATTTTGAAAGGTCCTCAGAATTTAAAATTAAAACTTTTATATAATCCACCAATTCTATTTCTGGGTATATAACCAGTAAATGAAATTGGAATGGTTTAGATATGGTTGCACCACTATATCAGACATGTTCACTTCAGCGTTCTTAGCAATAACAAATACGTGAAAACAGCCTCCTGAATGTCCATCTACAGATGAAAGACTAATTGAAAGCATAACAGATATATATATATATATATATATATATATCAATAAAAACAAAATAATGAAAAGATCCAAGATGGTGACCACCTAGTAGCTCCAAGAACAACAACAAAACAGATACACTATTACAAGAATTAATAATAGAAGCAATACTTCAAACACAAGAAACCTAAAAGCAGAGGAAGAGAAACTCAACGAACCCAGGATAGGACTGTCCCTCCTTCCACAGGGTTGGGTACCTTTGCACTAAGAACACAAGGATAATGAACACACAGGCAGCCCTTTGGACTCTCATCAAAACTAATTCAACCAAAGTCCTACCCAGAGTCCTCCCTGCCACCAAAATCCTGTGAGCAATGGCCCCACACAAAGCCTACCTGCCTATAGACTCTGCCTCTCTCAGCCACCTCTGTGGGGCTCACTACACCAAATACTGACCAAGGATAATACACTCCAAGACATTACCTATAGCTGCCATAAGCACATAAAACATTGGGAGCCCCTCAGGTCACCAACAGGAAGAGGGAGAACTCTGCTTTTCTCTAGCCCAAGAACTTGCCTGTGTGGGCCCCCATTTAGAGTCCCTGAGTCACCTTGCCAGACCTGGAGAGGGGACACCTGGTTTTCTAGCCCAAGCACTCACCTACATGTCCTGCCACTTAGAGCCCCTTATATCCTCATTCTGCCAGGTCATGGAGAGTTCCAACACCCTAGCCAAAGCACTGGACTGTATGTTCCTCTGCCTGAAAGGTGGCCCTCAGGCCACCATTCTTCAAGACCAAGAGAAGGAGAATCCTGGTCTTCTAACTCCTTGGGACCTAATTCTGCCAGACAGGGAGACTCCAGACACATTAACCCAAGCACTCGTCTGAGTGCATCTTTGCCCAGAGCTCCTTGGGTTGCAATTTCTCTATGCTGGGATAGAAGGATCTTTGCCATACTAGCTCAGACACAGGCCTGTAAACATGTCCACCTATATCCCCTCAGGTTGCCATGCCTCCACACCTGAGCCCAGCTGCCACCAGTTACCCAGCTCCAGACACCCACTTGTGGGCACACACCCACATTAGGAGTGTAAAGGGTCACCATTTCCCCAGTCAGGGAATACTTTGTGACTGCACAAGTTCCAGCTCCTCTCTGTGTCCTTAACCAGCTGCTCGTTACTGGATCTTCTACATGACATGACACTCGTGCTGTCACCAGATAAAATGGGGAGGCAGAGAAAATCCACCTCAGCAAAAAATCCAGACAATATTCCAGAGAAAACCTCTAATAAACCAGAGACAATCAAAATGTTTGAGACAGTCCCTGATAAACTTGTTCACATATTTGCTAATGAAATGAGAAATTTCGGGGGTCGGGCGGTGGCGCAGTGGATTAAGCCATGAGGCGCAAAGCACAGGGACCCGCGTAAGGATCCCTTTTCGATCCCCCGGCTCCCCACCTGCAAGGGAAGTCACTTCACAGGCGGTGAAGCAGGTCTGCAGGTGTCTATCTTTCTCTCCCCCTCTCTGTCTTCCCCTCCTCTCTCCATTTCTCTCTGTCCTATCCAACAACGAACAACATCAACAATGGCAATAACAATGACCACTATGAGGCTACAACAACGAGGGCAACAAAAAGGGGGAAAAATGGCCTCCAGGAGCGGTGGATTCATGGTACAGGCACCGAGCCCAGCAATAACCCTGGAGGGAATAAATAAATAAATAAATAAATAAATAAATAAAAATAAAAAAGAAATGAGAAATTTCATGGAAGAAGGTTCCAATAGGAATGGAAAAAAACAGGAATTCCTGGTTGAGCACATATGTTACAATGCACAAGGACCCCAGGTTCAAGCCCCCAACCCCCACCTGCAGAGGGAAAGCTTCACAGGTGGTGAAGCAGGTCTGTAGGTCACTCTCTGTCTCTCTCTCCCTCTCCATACATATCCCCCTTCCTCTTGATTTATGGATGTCTCTAACAAATAAATAAAGAAAATTAAAAAAATGGAAAAACAACAGATAAGAATCTGGGAGGTAACAGGAGTCAAGATCAAGAAGAAAGTAAATAATTAAATGCCAAAAGAGATAAATTAATTGCTACATTAGCTGAATTAAATATCACAATAACTAAGCAAAACAATATAATAGCTGTGCTAAAAACCACAGCAGCTGATAAAAATAAAGCCAGAATAGATTCACCAAAAGATGTAATACTGAAATAATTAATAAACTTAAGGGACTTGCAAGTATAACAACACAGACTTAAGAAAATATCATTAAGTCTGAAGATGAAGCAGGAAAAACTAAGAGTGACGGACCTAAAAAGAAGACAAATAGGCAAAGAAAGTAACACCAGAGACAGATGTGATGACTTAAAGAGGAACAGCATTTAAATCAATGGCCTGCCTGGAAAGGGAAGAAGAAAACAGACTTTATGAAATAAGAGCAGAGAACTTCCCACCAAAAACAAGACTAAATCAAACAAACAAGGGAAAAAAATCCAGGAAAGATAGAAAGGTACATGAAGCTCAGAGAATACCAAACCGAATTACAGAATTGATCTAGAGGTGCATATATCAAGGCATACCATAATTAAGCTGGCAAAAAACAAAAATCAAACTGGTGGGGCTTACAATAAATAATATTTATATATGTTCCCCATATTTGGGAGCTATGCTCTTCCCTAATCCAGCTTTCTAGTCTTTTTTCCAACTGTGACACCATCTCCCCAGACAACAACTTAGGTCACCTACATCTTAAATGTCAGGCTCAGGAAAAAACTAATAGGGTCATGGGCAAAATAGACCTACTATCTATCTCCAAAATGGAGACCCCCAAATCTTCATCTGCAATATTCTTGTCTTTATGTTCATGATTAGTCAACAACATGTTCTTCCTTACATTTTTATTCCTTTTCATCCACTAGGTTCCAGACACTATCATGATGCCAACCTGATTTTCATGGGCAGAAGACCCCACCGATATGTCCTAGAACCCCATCTCTCCAGAGCTCTGCCCCAATAGGGAAAAAGTGAGACATCCTGGGAATATTGATCGACCTGTCAATGCCCATGTTAAGCGAGGAAGCAATTACAGAAGCCAGACCGTCCACCTTCTGCACTCCATAATGATCCTGGGTCCATACTCCCAAAGGGATAAAGAATTGGGAAGCTATCAAGGGAAGGAATTGGATATGGAGTTCTGGTGGTGGGAACTGTGTGGAATTGTACCCCTCTTATCCCATGCTCTTGTCAATATTTCCATTTTATAAATAAATTTAAAAAACAGATACTGAAAGCAGTGATAGAAAAATAAAGAGTAATATACAGAGGGAAACTCATATGGTTATCTGCATATTTCTCAACAAATTTCTAAAATCCAGAAGAGTGTAAAGATGTCTATATAGTGACAAATGAAAAAAGTTTCCAAATAATAATTGTGTATTCTGCCAAACTCTCATTCAGACTGGTTGGAGAGATAAAGCCATTCTCAGAAAAGGAGCAACCAAAATAACCAATTACAATCAAGCTCTACAATAAATTCTGAAGGGACTCATAAAAACAGACACATACATACAAGAACACCCCAAATCTGCATAAAATGATGGTGTAGAAATACCTCTTTTTAAATTTCTTTCTTTTTTTCTTTCTCTTTTAAAAAAATCTTTGTATTTATCTATTATTGTATAGAGACAGAGAGAATTTGAGAGGGGGGGAGAGACAGAGAGGGAGAGAGACAGAGAGACACCTACAGCTCTGTGCTATCACTCGTGAAGCTTCCCCCCAGTAGGTGAGGACCAGAGTCATGAACCCAGTTCCTTGAGCACTGTAATGTGTGATACTAACAAAGAAATGTCTAAGATCTGTAAATCTCACTAAATGTCAATGGTCCGAACTCACCCATCAAAAGGCACAGAGTAGGAATGTGAATTAAAAAGTATGACCCAACGATATGCTGTATGCAGCAGACACACTTGATACAATAGGTCAAAAGGAGGCTGAAAGTGGAAAGATGGAAAGACATCATCTAAGAAGTGGACATAAAAAAAAAAGTGGCGACAGCTGTACTCATCTCTGATATAATTGACTTGAAAATTATTAAAGAAATAAATGATAAGAATGAACACTATATAATGCTCAGGATATCTGCCAACCAAGTCAAAAGCTCACAATAAGCAATATCTATGCTTCAAATAAAGGGGCAGCAATATATGTAAAGCAGTTACTGAGATTCTTAATAAAGGTCATTGATAGCAAGACAGTAATAGTAGGGGATTTTAACTCCCCAGTCTCTCTCAAGCAGACAAATCAACCAGGCAGAATATCAACAAGGACACAAAAGAATTAAGTGCAAAGATGGATAGGTTAGACCTCTTAGATATCTCCAGAGCTCATCACAAGAAAATGGAATGCACATTCTTCTTGAATCCACATGGGACATTCTTCATGGGTAGACCACATGCTAGGCTACAGAGAGAGCATCAATAAATTCAAGAGCATTAAAACCAACCCCAGTATATTATCAGACCACAGGAGAATTAAGTTAGCATTCAGCAATAAGCAGAAAATTAAAATCTCTAAATGTGGAAACTCAATAGTATGCTATTTAGTAACTATTGGGTCAAAGAGAAAAAGAAAATTTCAGTATGTTCCCAGCTGTAGCCATGAACTTAGAGCTCAGACCAACATGGACTTAGAGGTAACATAGGCTTCTGTGCTAAATATATGTATATGGGCCTTGGGTCAGGTTGATGGGGATAAATAGTTAATTTTATTCATAGATTTTTTTCCCCGGGAACTGAAGCTACTCTCTGCCCTCATCCAGCTTTCTAGCCTTTTTCTCTACTCTGACACCATCTTCTCAGACAAAACGTTTTTAACATCTATCTTATTTATTTCTTTATTTATCATTGGGTAGAGAGAAATTGAGAGTAGCGAGGGATAGAGAGGGACAGAGACACCTGCAGCCCTGCTTCATCACTTGTGAAGCTTTCCCTCTGCAGGCGGGGACCAGGGGCTTGAACCTGGGTCCTTGTGCATTGTAATGTGTGCACTTAACTAGGTGTGCTACTGTCTGGGCCCTTCAGATAATATATTTATCCAACTACAAGTTAGATAGCAAACTCAAGCAAAAACTATGATAGTCATGGGGCCCTAGGAAAATGCCTAAAATGGATTTCCTAATTTCCTTCCACCCTAAAATTCCTAATCTCATCTGCTCTGTCCATACTTTTTGGTTCCTGTTCATTAATCATTATGTCCCGCTTTTTACCTTGCCAACTTTCAGCCACCAAGTCGCATGCACTATCATGATTCCAACCTGACTTCCTTGGGTGGGTGGATGAACTTATCAATATGTACTAGAACCTCATCTCCCCAGAGCCCTGCCCCACTAGAGAAAGACAGAAACCGGCTGGGAGTATGGATCAGCCTGCCAAACTGCCAATGCCCATGTCCTGTCCAGTGGAGAAGCAATTACAGACCTTCTACCTTCTGCATCCCATAATGATCCTCGGCCCATACTCCTAGAGAGATAAAGAATAAGAAAGCCTCCAATGGAGAGGATAGGATGCAGAACTCTGGTGGTGAGAATTGTGTGGAACTGTACCCCTCTTATCCAACAGATCATAAGTAAATCAATAAAAAAGAAAGAAAATGGGGAGGAGACATAGACAGAATCTTCACCAAGTAAGAGATCCATAGGAGCAATAAATACCTGAGAAATTGCTCAAGTCACTGAGGAGAAATGCAAATAAAGATAACAATGAAATACTATTTTATGTCTATGACTATATCATGCATTAGAAACGACAGAAAAAACAAATGCTGGATAGGACACTTTTGCACTACTGGTGGGAACACAGATTACACCAAAGCCTGTATAAAATAGTCTGCAGGTTTCTTAGGACCCAATAAATGGACTTACCCTATGACCTGACAATCCCTCTCCTAGGGATTTACCTATAGGAAACAAAAGTACCTATCCAAAAAGATCTATGTAGACCTTTCTATGTTCATAGCAGGACACTTTTTAATAGGCAAAACACTGAAGCAACCCAGATGTCCAACAACAGATGAGTGGCTAAGAATAATGAAGCTATAACCTTTATATCTTGGATGGAGTTAGAAGGCATTATGTCAAGTGAGGTAAACCAAAACGAGAAAGACAAAAACCAGATAATCTCACTTACAGGTGGAACTCAAAAAACAGGGACCGAAAGGAAAAACACAAGGATAAAATTGGATTGAGTGGGACATATTACACAAAATTAAAAGACTCTGGGGAGCAAGGGATTGAGAGGGGGTGAGGAATGCCTTGGCATCTTGATATACTTTGATGTAAAAGATCCAAAGTTGGGGATGAGTATGTGTTGCAGACACCTACTCCAGAGAAATAAGAAGCTGTACTCACATGTTAACTACTGTCCCGTAGACTTTTTAACCCCCAACAAAAGGAAAATTAAAAAAAGATATCCCATCATTTCCGGTAATAATGATTGAACCAGATGACATCACATAAAGTGATATTGGCCAGACACAGAAATGCAACTATATTTGGATCCTAATAAAAACAGACTCAGGACTAAAAAGCAGAATGTTCATATAAAGTGGTGAGAGTGAATGGGAAATATATCAATCTAAGAGTACACACTTTTGAGTTAAATGATTAAAAAAAATGGCGGAGCTCTGGTTCGAGTCCCTGGCTCCCCACCTGCAGGGGAGTCACTTCACAAGCATCTTTCTCTCTCCCTCTCTGTCTTCCCCTTCTCTCTCCATTTCTCTCTGTCCTATCCAACAACGACCACATCAATAACAATA
This sequence comes from Erinaceus europaeus, assembly GCF_950295315.1. Classification (NCBI taxonomy): domain Eukaryota; kingdom Metazoa; phylum Chordata; class Mammalia; order Eulipotyphla; family Erinaceidae; genus Erinaceus; species Erinaceus europaeus. Next base: position 15,233,280 of record NC_080185.1, read on the forward strand.
CTAATAATAACTATAACAATAAAACAACAAGGGCAACAAAAGGGAATAAATAAATAAATGAATACATAAATTAAAATGGAGGACCTAATGTACAACAAGGTGATGACAATGCTGTAATGTGTATAAGAGACCTGGCAAGATATTATGTCTTAAATGTCTTCATCATACACACACACACACACACACACACACACACACACACACACACACAGAGAGAGAGAGACTGATTATGTGAGGTAAAGTAATAGATAGTTAATCTTGGAGCTTGGATTACTTTGAAAATTACATGGTTAGACCACATCATGATTTGCTATTTACAAATAACTGTATCTTAGACACTGAAAGGACTAGTTGCTTCTGACCTACCTGGCCTAAGATTATAGGTGATTGAGTATTTCAAAAAGTTATTAGAAATACATTAACAATTTCAGCCCAGTGTTAGAATTTATTCAGTTTATATGTTTGAAATATTAAGTACTTAGACTAGAGGAATATATTCTCACACCTGAAAACCATGCATTTAAAGAATTCAAGACATTAAATCTATTTACCCCTTCATACTGAATAGTGATTTATAAGACAATAAAGTAATAGTATAGATTAACAGCATTTCCACCACCAAATACCTTTGTCTCTATTCCCAGCCCCCTAGAGTAGAGCTGAAAATCTATCCCCCCACCCAGAGGTGTTTGTTTGTTTGTTTTTACTTTGGTGCAATACTCCAAACTCAATCCAAATTCTGCTTTGTGTTTCCCTTTCTGTTCTTCTTTCTCAGCTTCTGCTTATGAGTAGGATCACCCCATACTCATCTTTGTCTTTCTGGCTTGTCTCACTTAACATAGTTCCTACAAGTTCCATCCAAGATGGGACAAAGAAGGGTACTTTGTTATTCTTAATAACTGAGTAGTTTTCTTTTAAAATATTTTATTTATTTATTATTGGATAGAGAGAGAAATTGAGAGGAGGAATAGAGAGAGGGAGAGAGACATAGAAACACCTGCAGACCTGCTTCACTGTTTGTGAAGCTTTCCCCTGCAGGTGGGGACTGGAGGCTCAAGCCCAGGTCTTTATGCATTGTAACATTGCACTCAATGAGGTGCACCACCACCTGGCCCTTCTGAGTACTATTCCATTGAGTATATACACCAAATTATGTATGTATATACCACGATTTTTTTAGGCACTCATCTGTAGTTGGATAACTGGGTTGCTTACAGGGTTTGGCTATTACAAATTGTGCTGCCATGAACATAGTTATACACATATCTTTTGGATGGGTGTGTTTGACTCCTTAAGATATATCCCTAGGGGAGGACTTGCTGGGTCATATGGAACGTCTATTTCAAGCTTTATGAGGGTTCTCCAGACAGCTCTCCACAGGGGTTGGACCAACATTCCCACCAGCAGTGCAGAAGGGTTCCCTTGTCCCCACAGCCTCTCCACCATTTGTGTTTGTTATCATTGCTGATATATGACATTCTAATAGGGGTAAAGTGTTATCTTATTGATGTCCTTAGTTTCATTGTTGTGTCAATCAGTGACTTGGAGCATATTTTCCAAATAACCTGGTTATAATAGTAATTATCCATTGTTTTCTTAAACTCTAAAACATCAAAGAATCTTCTTCTTTCTCTTTAAAATCTGTTTATCTCTCAGTCCTCGTATCTCTGGGACTTTGCTTGTATTTATTCATGCCTCCCATATTGATCCCTTTTTTTCCTGTCTCTTTCTTTTTCTTTTGTTTGCTATTTTTTCTTGGACTGGAGGTGTTGTTTGGCTAACTGGTATTGGTTGAACTGCAAAAATCCTTGCTTGAGTTACAATTGTTGTAATTTCTGAGGTTGGGAACTGCACTTGTAATAAAGGTCTTTAGTATACCATGGCTTATACTCAAAACACAACAACTGAACAACGACAGAACAGAAAAATAAAAACTACATTAATAAAAAAATGGTTAAGGGAGTCAGGCAGTAGTGCAGTGGGTTAAGCGCACATGGCACAAAGCACAGAGACCAGCTTAAGGATCCCAGTTCGAGCCCCTGGGTCCCCACCTACAGGGAAGTCACTTCACAAGTGGTGAAACAGGTCTGCAGGTGTCTACCTTTTTCTTCCCCTCTCTGTCTTCCCCTCCTCTCTCCATTTCTCTCTGTCCTATCCAACAACGATGACATCAACAACAATAATAACTACAACAAGGGCAACAAAAAGGAAATAATAATCAATTTTTTTAAAAAAGGGGAACAAGAAAAATGGTTAAATCAAAAGCAAATAAAACTAACACCACAATGAATCAGGACAGGAGCCCAAAATAAACTCCAAATCAGTCAGAAGTAACCATAGATTAAAAAAAAGCATGCAAGCGATAATAAACCTAATAATCACAGAAATGAAGACAACTATAGAGGAAAGGGCTATCAGAATTAGGGAAACAACAGATGAGACCCTCAAAGAAAATATAAGCTACCTCAAGGTAATTAGAGAAATGAAAGGTAAAACAGCTGAGCTAAAAGGCCAACTAGCAGAACAAGCTAACACTATAACTGAACTGAAGAAAGAAGCTGAAGAAGGGAAAGCAAATTAACAGAAGCAGAAAACAGAATTAGCCCAACAGAGGATGAGCTAGAGAAAACAAAGAAAGAGGTAAAAGAGCTCAAAAAAGAGATGGAGAGACACTGAAAACAACAACAGAGACATATGGGATGATCTCAAAAGAAGTAACATTTGTATAACTGGCCCACCAGAGGAAGAAAGAGAAGAAGGGGAAGTAAGTATTCTAGAAGAAATAATGGAAGAAAACTTCCCAGATCTAAACAACATAAAGGGCATTAAGATTCAAGAGGCCCAGAGAGTTCCAAACAGAATCAACCCAGACCTGAAGACACCAAGACACATCACAGTTACAATGAAAAGGACTAAGCATAAGGAAAGGATCCTAAAGGTTGCAAGAGAAAAATAAAAAGTCACATACAGGGGAAAACCCATAAGACTATCAGCAGACTTCTCCACTCAAACTCTAAAAGCCAGAAGAGAATGACAAGAGATCTATCGAGGCCTGAATGAAAAAAGGTTTCAACCAAGGATAATATATCCTGCTAGACTTTCATTTAAACTAGATGAAGGGATCAAAACCTTCTCAGACAGACAACAGTTAAAGGAGGCAACCATTGTCAAGCCTGCCCTGAAAGAGGTACTAAAAGACCTCTTATAAAAAATATTTGTGTCCTGGAGTCTGCTTCCCCAGAACCCCATCCCACTAGGAAAAGAGAAAGACAGGCTGAGAGTATGGATCAGCCTGCAAATGCCCATGTTCAGCAGGGAAGCAATTACAGAAGCCTGACTTACCACCTTCTGTACCCAATAATGATCCTGGGTCCATACTCCCAAAGGGATAAAGAATAGGAAAATTATCAGGGGAGGGAATATGGACTTCTGGTGGTGGGAATTGTGTGGAGTTGTACCCCTCTTATCCTATGATTTTGTCAGTGTTTCCTTTTTATAAATAAATTTAAAAAAGAACTTAACCAGCCAGAGATAAACTTGAAGTAGCTCATGTCAGTCATGCATTTTATTTGCTCAGAAACTAGGCCATGATTGACAGAAATTACACCCAACATACCAACTATCTCTTATTGGAACATCTAGTGCCAAGTGAAACGCTACTTGACATTAGAGAAGTGTGCCAATTCACTGGCATTCGCTGTAGGTGCTGAGTGTGTAGTACACAACTCTAAAGTTTATAGCTTTATGGGAGGAATAAAACAATGAAAGGATGAAGTTAAAATCTCCTGGATATCCATTATTCCCTTTCCCCTTAAAAACCTACAACAGAATAGCAACCATCAATGAGTTGAAATGCTTCTTAATAATCACAGAAAATTCCTTATAGGTTACCTGGGAAAATGTCATGAGACATACCTTGCCTGAGATCCACCCAGAAGAATTAAATCAGATTATTTAGGGGTGGCGCCTAGATATTTGAAGTTTTCTGAGGGCTCCAGATAAGTTTACAATGCAACAAGTCATGTGGACAGCTATGTAAAGAAAAATACCCCACAAAAGTAATTCTATATTTACTAATTACCCTTAACAAAATGATACCCTTTTCATCTTTCATTATACAATACAGTTTTAAATGTATAAGCATATTCTTGGTCATCTGAATTGCTTTACTACACTATCAAAAATGTGGCCTAATGGACTCTGGGGTGGTGATGGCCATCAAAACAGTATGCTTGGGGGTCAGTATGAGTACCTACAGGCAGTCCATCTCTGCTGGAAATGTTCAGATTGGGATTTTCACTTTTTACAGGCTCTCCTGAGTGTGCTGCCCAAGGCTATTGTTCTCTTCATATCTCACAGATCTGTCTGGCAAAAGGACTACATGCATCAACAATTTTTGCTAAGGGCTCTGTGATTAATTAGATGGCCTTTCAGTTGGACAGTTTCCAAAGACAAGGTTTCTGTTTTTGATTTTTTTCCTATTTTGGCTCAGGAAGTTACAAGGATTAGTTGTACAAAAATATGTAAAATGAGCATAGCTAATATGTCACCTGTTGCCTTAAACACTGTCATTCTGATTGGAGTTAGGTCCACATACAACATGGATTTTCAATCAGTTATTTTTTGTATCCTGACCTTTGCTTGATTGTGTACACTGAAACACAAGAGAAGGTCCATGTGGTGTTTCATGCAATAAATACAGACTTTATTGTCAAGAGTTTTTCTAACTTGTGAGAATTGGAAGTATGACACAGACCCTCTGCTAAAAGTGCTCTCATTTTAGTAAAGTGGCATAATGACCATTTGAATCGCAAACATGTCACGAAGAAAGCAGATTTTTTAAAGGGAGGAATATTTGATGTAATGCCCACTATAGCTGAAAGAGACTAAAGCCAGGTCTTGAATGATCTTATGCACCAGACAAAAAAGGTTGGAAGAAACCATCTAGGAAAATGGATTTATATTTTACTAATGATTTATTTATTTACTAATGAGAGAGAGAGAGAGAGAGAGAGAGAGAGAGAAGAAAGTGAAAGAGAAGAAAGTGAAAGAGGGGGCCGGGCGGTGGTGCAGCAGGTTAAGCACATATAGTGCAAAGCGCCAAGGGCTGGCATAAGAATATATCCCTTTGGAATATAACTAAAATAAGCCTACTAGCTATCTACAAAATGGAGGACCCCCCAACTCTTCATCTAGACTATTCCAGTTTTTAGGTCCATGAAAGTCAACAATTTGTTTGGCTTTTTATGTTAACTCTCTTTTCAAACACCAGGTTTCAGATGCTACCATGATGCCAGCCAGACTTCCCTGGACAGACAACCCCACCAATGTGTCCTGGAGCTCTGCTTCCCCAGAGCCCTTCCCCGCAAGGGAAAGAGAGAGAGAGGCTGCTAATATGTATCAACCTGTCAACGCCCATGTTCAGCATGGAAGCAAGTACAGAAGCCAGATCTTCAACTTTCTGTATCCCACAATGACCTTGGGTCCATACTCCCAGAGGGTTAAAGAATAGGAAAGCTATCAGGGTAGGGGATGGGATATGGAGTTCTGGTGGTAGGAATTGTGTGAGATTGTACACCTCTTATCCTATGGTTTAGTCAATGTTTCCTTTTTATGAATAAAAAAATTAAAAGAAAGAAGTATCAGGGTTTGATCCTCCAGCTCCCCACCTGCAGGGGGTTGCTTTGCAAGCGGTGAAGCAGGTCTGCAGGTGTCTTTCTCTCTTCCTATCTGTCTTATCCTCCTCTCTTCATTTCTCTCTGTCCTATCCAACAACAACAACAACAACAACAACAGCTGTGACAACAATAAGAATAACAACTACAACAAGCGCAACAATAAGGGCAACAAAATGAGAAAAATAGCCTCCAGGAACAGGGGATTCACCCCAGCGATAACCCTGGAGGCAAAAAAGAAAAAGAAAATTAAAATAAAAAGGAAGAACCAGAGCATTACCATGGCATATGTGACACTGTGGATGAAACTCAAGCCCTCATGCTTCATAGTCCAACACTTTATACATTGTGCCACCTTCTGCACCTCTATGTTTTTGCAAAGGAAAAAAAATTCTTAAGTTCAGAAAGGCTACAAGACCAGCTTAAATGTACAAAATGGAACAAAAATTGACAAGAGAAAATATAAGATGAGATATGAAGTACGTTAAATAGCTAAACTGGGGAGCCGGGCAGTAGCACAGCAGGTTAAGCACAGTTGGTGCAAAGCGCAAGGACCAGCATAAGGATCCCGGTTCCAGCCCCTGGCTCCCCACCTGTAGGGGAGTCACTTCACAGGCGGTGAAGCAGGTCTGCAGGTGTCTTTCTCTCTCCCTCTCTGTCTTCCCCTCCTCTCTCCATTTCTCTCTGCCCTATCCAAAAACAATGACATCAATAACAACAGCAGTGTTAAAACAACAAGGGCAACCAACAGAAATAAATAAATATAAAAAAAATAGCTAAACTGATGATAGCTTGGGCAAGGGAAGTAGAAGTAAGGATTGAAAGGAACAAAAGCTAGAATCATTGCAAGGATAAGCTATAAATGACAATATTGATTTTCAAGTTGAGATTACTAAACAAGTCCTGGGACCATTATCACCAAATACACTCATCAAAACATAAATAATTAAATAATCAGTATGTATCAAATATGTACTAGGCTTCAGAAGTACAGCAATGAATATATCCATTAATGATCCCTGCCTTCATAAAGTCTCATGTAATGTTCAGAACAGAGAATAAGCAATGTACATAAATGGTTAACCATGGTTAAAAAGTGTTTTCAGGAAGATTTGTATACTAAAAAGAAAGAGAAAAAGAAAGATAGAAAGAAAGAAGGAAAGAAAGAAAGAAAGAAAGAAAGAAAGAAAGAAAGAAAGAAAGAAAGAAAGAAAGAGAAAATGGGCAAGCTGTAATGATAAGATGAAAAAGTTCTCTTGAGGGGTGTATTATTTCAAAGGTAGTCTGGAGACTATCAGAAAGAGATGGAAAACAAAGTGAAAAACCTCTAGAATTGCACAAGCTTGGTATATTTCTACGAACAAAGAAGAGAGAGCTGCTGATCTGTAAAATAATGCAGAGAGGTTAAGTAAGACGAAAATACTAAACTGAGCATTTTCACTTGCACAGATGTTATCTTTTGACCTTTCTTAAAAGCAGTTCCGGTGGAATGAGGGAAAACCAGGAAGGAGTTAATTGGAAAAGTGAATGTAAGGCAGTGAAGCAAGTAGACACAATATGTTTATCAGAGGGGAAAAAAAGTGGATACATTGCATTTATCAGAGGAAAAAAAAAAAGTGGTGAGTCAGTCAGAGGGGATGAAGAATGGAGATATTTCCCTAAAGCAATATAAGAATTTAGAGCCCATCTGTATACTGAACTCAGGGAGAAGTGGATGTACAAATGAAAAGAAACTGTGACATGTGCTAGCATTTATGCTCCATCATTACTTTAAAAAATTAATAATGTTTATTTATTTATTTATTGGATAGAGACAACCAGAAATCGATAAAGAAGGCAGTAACAGAGAGGGAGACAAACAGAGAGACACCTGCAGCCCTGCTTTACCACTTGCAAAGCTTTCCACTTGCAGGTGGGGACTAAGGGTTGTAAGCAGGTTCTTGCACATTGTAACAAATATGCTCAACCAGGTATGCCACCACCTGGCCCCTCCATCATTACCTTTTAAAAAAAATCTTTCTATCTGTGTTTAAATAACTCACAGAGCTGATTCTTTCCAAAGCTGAATTCAATTTTGGAGAGAGAAAGAGAGAGAGAGAGAGAGAGAGAGAGAGAGAGAGAGAGAGAGACTGGATTATACAAGGTTATAAGGACACTGAGCATCAAAGAGGAAAAGATGGATTCAGGGACATCTAAAACTCGATCATCTTACAGAAGAATGCCTATGGTTAGAACAATTTCATATCAGCCCTCCATAAAATGCCAAAAGAATAAAAATGTCTTTGGTTGATCTACCAAAGTACTAAGTGTTCAAAGGGCAGGTGTACTCTGTATCTCATTCTCTACCTTCAAAACTCAATGTAGTAGCCCCAGGATGTTCCTTCACCATTTACTACAATTCATGAAATCTATCAGTAAACCATCAATGTCTTCTCTTGTCAACTGCTGACAAGTTTAAGTGTTTTATTAGGGAAGAAATGTTCTACAAGTCAGAGGTCACACAGGAGCAATTTCTCAGCTTTCCTGTCAGCACAACACTCCCACCACCAATGCAGGTCTTTCTCAGGTCTTTCTAGCCATCATGCGCTAGGGATCCACTCTCCCCATTCACCCTTGCTGCAACAGACCATATCTAGTTCAGGCTTCACCGTGTCTTTTATTTTGCTCTTTGATCCTTGTTTCTTAAGTTCTACCTAAAAGTAAAATCATTTGGTATTCATCCAGCTGCTTCTGGTTGATCTTATTTGACATAGTCTCTTCAAGTTCCAGTCAAAGGACTCAGATGTAATTATTTCATCATTTTAACACAGATATCACAACTTGCTATTTTTATCACGTTATTAGTGGGTTTATGGTTTATAGTACAGGTGGAGAGATATGGTTAGAATTTCTCATTTCCCTGTGATAGGTATCTGCAAAGCACTCTTACCCCCACTTAAGTTCTTTTCTGCCATCATGAAGCAGGATGCCAATGCCCCCCAAGATCCCTCCGCCATTCCCCCAGATCTTTAATTTTGGTGTAATACACCACACTCAGTCAAGTTTCACTTTATATTTTCCAAAACAAGTAAATAGTATTTTTAAAGATATTTTTTAATATTTATTTATTTATCCCCTTTTATTGCCCTTGTTTTATTGTTGTAGTTATTTTATTTATTGCTCTTGTTATTGATGTTGTTGTTGTTGGACAGGACAGAGAGAAATGGAGCAAGGAGGGGAAGACAGAGGAGGATAGAAAGATAGACACCTGCAGACCTGCTTCACTGCTTATGAAGCGACTCCCCTGCAGGTGGGGAGTTGGGGGCTCGAACCGAGATCTTTACACTGGTCCTTGCACTTTGCACCACCTGCGCTTAACCTGCTGAGCCACCACCCGACTCCCAATAAACAGTATTTTTAAAGGAAAAAAAGAAAGCAATATATCTTAATAAATAAGAAAATATTAATAAAAATCTTAATAAACAATAAAACAAGAAAATCTTCATAATGACCTACTAATTCATAAAATGTAAGAATCTTAGGGAGCAGATTTAATGAGAACACCGAGAAGTGAACATTTCTTTTTTTAAGAGGAAATGTCTTAATTATATGCAATGTGTTATTTTGCAGCATCATATTTTTAATTGGGGTATTTGCAATATACAGTTGTTGATATATGTGTACAGTTTCTGTTTTCTACAAAACACTCTCACCCCCAGCCAACTTCTTCCTCCACTATCATGCACCAGGACCTGAAAGCCTCCCCTCTAGAGTCCTCTGCTTTGGTTTAATACACCAAATACAGTACAAGTTCTGCATCGTGTTTACCCTTTCTATTCTTATTATTTAACTTCTGTCCATGAGTGAAATCTTTCCAGTCATCATTCTCTTCTTGGCTTGTCTCACTTCATAGGATTTCTTCAAGCTCCATCCAAGATGAGATGAAGAAGGGGACTTCACCATTCTTAATAGCTGAATAATACTCCACTGTATACATATACAACAATTTTCTTAGCCACTCATCTGTTGGTGCTTCAATGTTTGTGATATAAGAAATCATGATGATATTAACATAGGTGTACACCGTTTCTTTGGATGTGTGTGTGTGTGTGTGTGTGTGTGTGTGTGTGTGTGTGTGTGTGTGTGTGTGTGTGTGTGTTTGATTCCTTGGGATATAGTCACAAGAGAGGAATTGACAGGTTATAGGGTAGATCCGTTTCCTTCTGAAAGGTCTCCAGACTCTTCTCAATAGGAGCTGGATCAATTTACCTTTCCACCAGCAATGAAGAATGGTTTCTTTACTCCTGCAACCTCTCCAACATTTGTTATTACTATATTTGTTATTAAACTAATGTTTCCGATATGCATCTGTTCTCGTTTCTTAAGTTCCACTTATAAGTGAGATCACCTTGACTTATCTGTCATACTCTTTTCGGCTTATTTCATTTAACATGGTTCCTTCAAGTTCCATCCAAAGTGAAACAAAGGAGATGATATCTGAGTAATATTCCATCATGTATATATACTATGACTTCTTTAGGCACTCATCTATTGTTGGACATTACTTCCAAGTTTAGACTAGCAAATCTATCTCTATGAACACAGGAGTACATAAATTTCTTTGCATAGATTTTTGTGTTTCCTTTGAATAATTCTCTAAGAAAAAATTGCTGGATCATGGGGTAGGTCCATTTATGATGTTATAAGGAATCTGCAGGCTGTTTTCCACAGGGCTTGGACCAATTTCCATTCTCACCAGTAGTATAGAAGGGTTCCCTTTTACCCACAACCTGGCCAACACGTTTCTGTCTTTTCTGAAGTATGACACTTACAAGTTTAAAGTGGTATCTCACCTTTTTTTTTTTTTTTGCATTTTCTCATATAATCAGTGACTTTGAGCATTTTTCACATATCTGTTGTCCATCTGGATATACTTTTTGGTGAAAATTCTGTCCATTTCCTTTGTGAGAAAAGCCCTAAGGAATCAACACATATTTTTGCAGGGTTCTGGAAAGAGCCAAGCCGAGTGTTTTGTTTTGAAAGCTAAGCTTAGAATGCTCATATCCTACATCACAGTGAATCTTATTGATTCCATTTTTAAAAGTTGCACCTGCCGTGGAGTCATGTCAAAACACACATTGCAAATTAAAGTTCAAACCCCACTAAAACATAATAAGAGCTGAATGCTTCAAACTCAATTGCTTATTAAGAAAACCATTAGCCTTAAAATGTTAGCTTGTCAGAAAACAATTCCTTTCCACCAACGTCAAATTTGAAGGTCAGCTAATTGGAAATATATAGAATTAGGACAGTCAGGGAATTCAATAAAGCAGACCCTGCAGTAGAAACAACTTTGCTCAAAGCCTATGCTGGTGGAATCATAAAGGAGTCATCAGGCAAATGCACACATATGAAAACTCTCATTGAGTAACATACTGACATTTTAATTCTCCTGTGGTATCTTAGATCATCTTTTCAAATATCTTATTTGAGACAATATTTTATTCTGCTTTTTTAAGAGTGTACAAGAAATGAAATACTTCAGCACTCTAAAAATGGATGTATTCAAATGAGCTAACTTGTCAGCTTTCTTTCATGTTTTTCTTTCTTTCAGCATGGTAGCTTTATTTTCTTCGTTTAGGGCTTTCTTTGTGTCCACTCAGAATTAATCTCTGTGTTTCTGGATTTGGATTCCTATGGAGTAGAGTATGATTACTGATGTCTTATTCAACATTCAAGCTGATAGAATACATTTGAACCTGCTATTATCCTTTGTGGAGAGAGAAAGATGTTTATTACAAATGCTCTGGACTCAGTGATGACTTGAAAGAAGTGGTCTAAGCAACAGATGCTTATGGCAGGGGGCTGCTGCAGATTCTTAAGGCTTGAAAGAACTGCCCCGTGTGATCTGGGGAAAGTTATTTACAAGTTTATTGAAGAGAACATGAAAGGGAAACAATTTTACTTCAAATGTGATATTTTTGTTACATCAAATGATTCATAGAATTTGAATTAGGAAAGACTGCATAAATCAACAGATCCAGTGATTTCCTTATACTAATTTGCAGACTGACACAAGGCTGAGATGACATTTTCATCAATCCATCACAGAATTAAAAATAAACTAAGGGAGTCAGGCGGTAGCGCAGCAGGTTAAGCGCACGTGGCGCAAAGCCCAAGGACTGGCATAAGGATCCTGGTTTGAGCACCCGGTTCCTCACCTGCAGGGGAGTCGCTTCACAGGCGGTGAAGCAGATCTGCAGGTGTCTGTCTTTCTCTCCCCCTCTCTGTCTTCCCCATCTCTCTCTGTCCTATCCAATAATGATGACATCAATAACTACACCAATTAAATAACAAGAGCAACAAAAGGGAATAAATAAATAAATAAATATTAAAAAATAAATAAATAAACTAAAAGGGACAGAATCAAGATGACTGCATGAAGACAACATCTAGGCTCCCTCTCCTTAAAAAAATCTCCTCAGATACTGGCATTTCTCTCTCTTTTCTCTTTTTTTTAAATTTTTATTTATAAAATGGAAATATTGACAAGTTCATAAGATAAGAGGTATATAATTCTGTACAATTCCCACCACCCCTCCCCTGGTAGCTTTCCTATTCTTTATCCCTCTGGGAGGATGGACCCAGGATCATTATGGGGTACAGAAGGTGGAAGGTCTGGCTTCTGTAATTGTTTCCCTGCTAAACATGGGCATTGACAGGTGGATCCATACTCCCAGCCTCTCTCTTTCCCTAGTGGGGCAGGAATCTGGGGAGATGTGGCTCCAGGACACATTGGTGGGGTCATTTCCCCCAGGAAAGTTCAGTTGGCATCATGGTAGCATCTGGAACCTGATGGCTGAAAAAGAGTTAAGATAGAAATTGGCACAGCCTGGAATGTTCCTAGCCATGACCACGGAATATGAGCTCAGACCTACAGGGATGCAGGGATCTGGGGAGATGGGGCTCCAGGACACATTGGTGAGGTCGTCTGCCCTGGGAAGTCCAGTTGGCATCATGGTAGCATCTGGAACCTGGTGGCTGAAAAAGAATTAACATATAATGCCATACAAATTGTTGACTAATCATGAACCTAAAGGCTGGAATATTGCAAATGAAGATTTGAAGTCTCTGTTTTGGAAATAGTTAGTAGGTCTAATTTAGGCATATTCCAAGGGGCCCATGACTTTACTAGTTTTTGCCTGAGCCTGTCATCTGATATGCAGGTGGACCCAAATTATTGTCTGGCGTTTCTAAATGAAGTCAGGATTGCCAGGCTGATAGGCGAGAAATGACAGAGTAGGGGACAAAGAGAATCCATAGCAAAAATGTATAACCAATTTATGAATTGTCAAAAGGGTGCTGAGAAAATCAGAGGAGAGCCAAGCGCTGTTAAGTTGCAAACACTGCTATGATTCCATCCTGACTTCCCTGGGCAGATGACCTCACCAATATGCCTAAATTCTCACCTCTCCAGAGTCCTATCCCACTAGAGAAATAGCCTGGAGGTATGGACCAACCTGCCAACACCCATGTCCAGCAGAGAATAAATTACAGAAGCCAGAACTCCCACCTTCTGCATCTCCCAAGAAATGTTGCTCCATACCTCTAGCAGGGGAAAATGTTAGGGGAAGATGACCAGAGGGCTCTGAACTTCAATTTCATCAATTTCCTCTTTCACCTGAGAGCGAAAAGGAAAAAAAAGGGAACGCCATTCAGCAGTAGTAACAGGTGTATGTGTGACTTAGAAAGGAAGGAAAGCCAGGGTCGTAGGGAAAAAATGAGCATATATATATATATATATATATATATATATATATATATATATATATATATATATATATATATATATGTAGATGGTTACAGAAATAATAGCCCATATCTGTGACCTTGGAAGATCTACTATAGTTTCCAATGAAAGGAACAAGAACACAGAACTCTGGTGGTGGGAACGGTGTGGAATTACACCCTTGTTGTCTCATAATTTTGTAAATCAATATTGAATCATTAATAAAAATGAATAAAATAAACTAAGAAAATGGTACAGGGAAGTTTTTATGCAGTTAAATTTGTTTTTATTTCTAGAGTTATGTACTTCCTACTTTTTGGTCCTAAAATATTTACTCTTTTTTGAGATGAGTGATGTGTATGGTAGTATATTTAAAATGCCCTTGGTTTATTCTACCTACAGACATAGAAAGATTTAATGCAATTCTTATTAGGGATCCACCAAATTTTTTCAAAAGAACAAGACAAAATCTGGAACTGGAAAATGCCCAATATTGCCATAACAATCTTGATTTAAGAGAGAGACAGATAGACAGACACACACACACACACACAGAGAGAGAATATGGAGATACCATCCTTTGTGACCTCAAATTATGCCGCAGGGCTATTATAATCAAGACTGCCTGGTACTTGTACAAAAAAAAGGCATAACAACCAGTGAAATTGACAACCAGCTCAGAATTAAACCCCCCCACTTCAAACAACTAACTTTTGACAAGGGAGCTAGGAACATTATATAAAGGACAGTCATTTCAACAAATGATGGTGGGGAAATTGGGTTGAACCATTTAGAATAACAAAAATGGACTGCCACATATCACAAAATTGACCTTCTAATGGATCAAGACTTGGATATTTGACCATGAACCATCAATTACATAGAAGAATGAATTGATAGAACACTCTGTGGTTTGGAAATGTATTTGAAGAAACAAGCCTATCAGTGAATAAAACAAAAATAAACTAATGGGACTATATCAAGTCAAAAAGCTTCTGCACAGAGAAGGTAACCTTTATCCAAACAAAAAAATACTTTACTGAATGGGACATCTTTGTAGGCCATACATCAGACAAATGGCTAATAACTAAAATATAAATAGAACTCAAAACATGTAGCAGCAACAGCAAAAATCAGCTACTCCGTTAAATAATGGGGTAAAACTGTAGTTTTGTGAAATTTTGTTCACTGTAGCTTTTTGAAATTTTGTTCTCACCTCTGAAATGTCAAAATCTGCCCTCCTCTAAACATTTCATGCAGACCCATGACTTCAGCTCCTCATTCTTGAAGAGAATAAGTTAATCTAGCAAGAAAGTCTAAGCACCACTTATTTTCCTCTTCAGAATCTCTCTAGTGTTTTTTACAGAATTGCCAATGAAAAGGGACTTAATAAATCTTTGTTAAATTACAAGTTGAATAAACTTTCCCTTTCTATGTTCTTTTATGACCAAAAGAGAGAGAAGCCTCTCCGCAATATTAACACCTCTTAATGATAGGAAATGTATCTAACTGTATCCTTTCTGTACTCTATCATATGCTAAATCATAATTTATTCCATCTTTGATTCTGTCATGTGAAGTTCAATAGCCATATTTTAGAGATTTTCTTCTTCTTTTTTAATATTTATTCATTCCCTTCTTTTTAAATATTTATTTATTCCCTTTTTTTGCCCTTGTTGTTTTATTGTTGTAGTTATTATTGTTGTTGTTATTGATGTCATCGTCGTTGTTGGACAGAGAGAAATGGGGAGAGGTGAGGAAGACAGAGAAGAGAGAAAGATAGACACCTGCAGACCTGCTTCACCGCCTGTGAAGCTTCTCCGCTCAGATGGGGAGCTGGGGGCTCAAACCGGGATCTTTATGCAGGTCCCTGGGCTTCCTGACAAGTGAGCTTAACCTGCTGCGTTACCTCCCAACTCTCTCAAGGGCCATTTTTATAGATACCACTGTCATCCTAACAGATCAAATATTGAAATTGTAATATCTGTAAGATCACAGTAACTCTAACAGGTAAAATAATAATAACTAACAATAATAATAGGTTTACAACAAAGCAAGCCATTCCGATCTGTCCTTTAGTGGCATCCCACAAGCATAGTCAAACATACTGACTGTGCGAAGCTATGGATTGAGGGAGGTGAGTGGAACAAGACAAATGTGGAGGAATATTGTCCTGGGTGGCACTGTTCTATTGTTTGATATCAGGATGGTAGAGATAAAGCCATACTTATTTTCATGAATTTTCTGTATCTGTGGCTAATTTAACAGGAAAGAGGGCAAAATAAAGAAAAACACTTCAGGGACAAGAAGGCAATTAGAAGTGCAGGATAGAAGGCTAGAGAACATGAACAACTCTAATGACTCGGTAGCAAATCCTTTTGCATGTCAGCAAATTTCCCATGTTTTTTATTAAATATATATATATGTGTATTAAAAAGTGACTTGCAGTTGTCAAGCACATAATTACAGTAAGTTTAAAGACCTGAGTTTAAATTGCTGTAAAATAAAAATGCCTCCATCCATTCCAATACACTTCTTTATGAGAACAGAGACTCCAGCACTCTCGTCCATAAAAATAATAAATGAAGATAGAATTGAAAATGAACTCTGTCTCCTTCTAGCAATTAGTAATAATCATCTATATTTACAAGAATGAATGGGAGGAGAGCAAAAGCAGTTCCATGAATCTCATTAAGAAATGCATTTTCAATAAGTGTTAATATATTATGTTTACTAATTATTTCGCAAAAATGTTTAGTCTATTATTTTCAATCTACTGTATGCTTTTATTAATTGTAATGCTATGTCAGCTGAGAAGGGATATTAACACTGAAATTTTTCCAGTCACTTGAAGTGTATGTCTGTATATATGTGTGTGGGGGCGTGTGCATGTGGGGTGTGTGTGTGTGTGTGTGTATGTACGTGCATGTGTGTGTGCAGCACTAGTATTTTACATGGGTAATTCTATCACTGTCAAATAAACGTGTCCATTATGTTTATTATAGACAAGGAAACGGAGAAATAGAGGGTTAGGTAGAGAGAAAAAGAGAGAGAGTGTGTGAGAGAGAGGTATCATGGTGCTACTCCACCATCCATTCCCCTGGTATTGTAATGTTTGCATGTGGTGCTAGGATTCAAGCTCAAAGCTTCATATATTCTAAGGTGTGCACTCTACTGGATGAGTTCTTTCTCAGCTCCTCACCTGAATATTGAAAAATATCAATGTGAAAAACAACAGTTTTCTAAAGGAATTGTTCCTTAATAACAACCAATAATTTATATTTCAGTGTGTATAGATATTTTTCTGAGATTAATACTAAGGCAATCCATAGGGAGCTCTTAAGCATTAGCAGACATGACATGCCGTCAGTGACTCTTACAAAGATACTTTTGAGGGGATAAAATTAAGCAAATCACAAATAATATACAATGTATGACTCACTATGTAAAGTCCAAATGCAGTAAAAATAAAGGTATATTAAGTCTCCACAAACTTTTCTTATAACAGGACAGATAATAAACATTTAAAATCTTGGGGGCCAAAAGGTCTCTGTGCCACCAATTCAAGTTGGACATTGTATCATGAGGAATGCCAGAGGATGCATAAATGAAGGGGCTTGACTGTTCATACAAACTAGTGCAGCCCCTTCGTAAGAGTGTATAGCGAGTCCTTAAATAAAAATGGAATTACCTTTTGACCCAGCAATAACACTGTTAGGTCTTTATACAAATAACACTCAAACAACAATTTGAAGGGACATATGAGCCCTTATGTTCATAGCTGCACTATTCACAATAGCAAAAAAGTGAAGGCAGATTAAATGTACATCAACATATGATTGGCTAAAGAAGTTATGGGGTATATACTCCATCATGGATTACTACTCTGGAGTTAAAAAAAAAAAACTAGGACACTGTGTCTTCTGGAGCAAAATGAATATAAATGGAGGTGTTTAATGCTTAGCAAAATAAGTAATGAGATGAAAGAAAACTATGATGGTTTCACTCCTTAAATCAGGAGAACTGAAACACATGAAACTACAGAAAAGAAAATGAAAGAGGAGATGGAGAATGAGGAGGAGGAGAAGAAGGGGAAGAAAAGGAGGAAGAAGAAGAGAAGGAAGAAGTAGAAGAAGAGGAGGAAGAGGAAGAAGAAGAAGGAGAAGAAGAAGAAGAACAACAACAACAACAAGGAGAAGGAGAAGACAGTCTCTAAGATTTTACGGAAACTCTGCTGGTTATCATTGGGAGAGAGGCAGAGGGCAAAGAACTCTGTATCCCATCCTCTCCCCTGATAGCTTTCCTATTCTTTATCCCTCTGGGAGCATGGACTAAGGGACATTACGGGGTGCAGAAGGTGGAAGGTCTGGCTTCTGTAACTGCTTCCCCGCTGAACATGGGTGTTGACAGGTCAATCCATACTCCCACCCTGTCTCTCTCTTTCACTAATGAGGTGAGGCTCTAGGGAAGCGGGGCTCCAGAACACATTGGTGGGGTCGTCTGCCCAGGGAAGTCCAGTTGGCATCATGGTAGCATCTGGAACATGGTGGCTGAAAGAAGAGTTAACATACAAAGCCAAATAAATTGTTGACCAGTCACTGACCTAAAGGCTGAAATAGTGCAGATGAAGATTTGGGGGTCTCCGTTTTGTAGATACTTAGTAGGCCTATTTTAGTTATATTCCAAAGGGTCCATGACTATACTATTGTTTTTTGTTGTTATTGCTGTTGTTTCCTGAGCCTGAAATGTGATATGCAGGTGGACTCAGGTTATTGTCTGGGGAAATGATGTCATGAGTGGAAAAAGCTGGATCAGGGAAGAGAGTAGCTCCCAAATATGGGAAAGGTGTATAAATATTGTTGAATGTAAACTCCACTGATTTGATCTGATATGGAGCTCATATTCAGCTTAGGAGCCTATGTGACCTCTACATCCCTCTAGATCTGAGCTCATATCCTGTCGTCATGAGTAGGAATGTTCCAAGCTGCCCCAATTTCAGGACCCATATTCCTCAAATGGAACATAGAGTATGTGTCTAGCCTCCCTTAGGAGGATGGGATATTCTCTACTGTTGTTGATCCATGTTGAGGGTAAGGTCCTATGGAGGCCCTCAGAGGGGTCTACTGTGTTGTTCCTGATAGAGATGTGTGGTAACAATGGAGAGAGGGATTTATTTGAGGCCTAGGCCCATCTTGTCTCTTTGGGAATCCCAGGAGTTCCCAACTAGGGCCCCAGCTGATGGGGTGGCCTGATAGTGACTAAAGAGTCATCGTTAAAGTATACCAGTCTCTTGTCCTTATTCAGCTTTTGTAGTCCTTACTTTGATAAGGTTAACTTTGGAGTGACTGAGGCAAGTGTAATAGTAAGTAGGTGACGAAGGTATCTAAGTCTAAGTAGACACTATTTCATTGTGAATTTTATGGTGTCTTCTTTGGTCTTTCTGCTTGCTTGCTGCATATATTGACTCACTGCAGAATATTGTGCACTTTTTCTTTCAGGTATATATTTTGCATTTATGGATACATGTGAACATATGCTCTATTTCATGGGACCTGGTCTATATCTAGGTTTTGGGACTTTGTTAGGAAGTGAACAACCTGAAATGGAATTAGAGAATCCTATTAAAGGAAAACTCAATGATATGCTGCTTAATAACCACTGGGTCAAAGAGGCACTCAATCAAGGACTTCAAATGTTCCTGGAAACAAATGAAAATGAAGGCACAAGCTATCAAAATATTTGGGACACAGCTAAAGCAGTACTGAGAGGGAAACTCATAGCCATACAAGCACACATTACAGAACAAGAAAAAACTCAAGTAAATGACCTTACTGGATGCCTTAAGGTCTTAGAGGAAGAGGAACAAAGGAACCCTAAGGCAATCAGAAAGATGGAAATCACTAAAATTATAGCAGAAATAAACATTGAAAATAAGAGAACCATATAAAAGATCAATGAAGCCAAATGTTAGTTCTTTGAAAAATCAAACAAGATTGGCAAACCCATAGCCAGACTCACTAAAAAATGGAGAAGACTCAAATAAGTAGAATTGTAAATGATAGAGAAGTTGTCACAACTGACACTACAGAAATTCAAAAAATCATGTGAAACTTTCATGAAGAACTATATGCCACCGAGCTAGGGACTCTGGAAGAAACAGAAGAATTCCTAGAAACATACACCCTTCCAAAACTGAACCAAGAAAAACTACAAAATCTAAATTCACCAATCACCGACAAAGAAATCGAAACAGTTATTAAGAATCTTCCTAGGAGTCTGGAGGTAGCACAGCAGGTTAAGCACATGAGGCACAGAGCACAAGGATCCCAGTTCAAGCCCCCAGCTCCCCACCTGCAGGGGAGTCGCTTCACAGGTGGTGAAGCAGGTCTGCAGGTGTCTGTCTTTCTCTCCCCCTCTCTGTCTTCCCCTCCTCTCTCCATTTCTCTCTTTCCTTTCCAACAACAATGACATCAATAACAACAACAATAATAACTACAATAATAAAACAACAAGGGCAGCAAAAGGGAATAAATAAATAAAATATATATTAAAAAATAATCTTCCCAACAACAAAAGTCCTGAACCAGATGGCTTTACAAAGAAATTGTTCAAAATCTTCAGGAAACACTAAATACCTATTCTTCTAATACTCTTCCACAACATGAAAGAAAAAAGGAACATTACCTTTCTCTATGATATCACCCTGATACCAAAAGCAGATAGGGACATAACAAAAAAAGGAAAACTACAGGCCAAAACCTCTGATGAACATAGATGCGAAAATATTAAACAAGATTCTGGCCAGCCTGATACAGCAGTATATCAAAAAGATTGTTCATCATGACCAAGTGGGATTTATCCCAGGAATGCAAGGCTGGTTCAACATGTGCAATTCAATCAATATCATTCACCACATCAATAAAAGCAAAACCAAAAACCACATAATTATCTCAATAGATGCAGAGAAAGCCTTTGACAAAATCCAATACCTATTCATGCTCAAAACACTACAAAAAACTGGAATAGATGGGAAATTCCTCAGGATAGTGGATTCCATATATATATATATATATAAAACCTACAGCCAACATCATACTCAACGGACAGAGGCTGAAAGCATTCCCCCTCAGACCAGGGACTAGACAGGGCTGTCCACTATCACCATTACTCTTCAACATAGTATTGGAAGTTCTTGCCATAGCAATAAGGCAAGAGAAAGAAATCAAAGGAATGGGAGTCTGGCGGTAGCACAGCGGGTTAAGCGCATGTGGCGCAAAGCACAAGGACTTGCATAAGGATCCCGGTTCGAGCCCCCGACTTCACAGGCAGTGAAGCAGGTCTGCAGGTGTCTATCTTTCTCTCCCCCTCTTTGTCTTCCCCTCCTCTCTCCATTTCTCTTTGTCCTATCCGACAATAATTATATCATCATCAACAACAATATAACTACAACAATAAAACAACAAAGGCAACAAAAGGGAATAAATTTTTAAAAAGAAATCAAAGGAATAAAATCTTTTTTAAAAAAAAGCAAAGACTGGGGAAAGAAGGAATGGGATGAAATGAAGAAGCACTGGAGTCCTGGTGTCTGATGGAAAACCTAGGATAGGGGAATGAATGACTTACAGACACCTATGCACCTATCATGGAGAAATGAAAGGTTGTATTTTTGTGTCAAGAATTGTACTATAAACCCTTAGGGTACTGGTCACAGTCTGAAAAGGCACTTTTACAGAAGTATTTATTCCTCTTGTGTGTAATATAGACAAAGGTATATATTTAGAGCAATAGTGATTGGTTCTTTGTATATCATGGATCACAATATTGCACCATACTTGACCAAGAGGACCCTGCCATAAGAATATTAAACTTGTCTCCTCAAATATGATAGCATAGCTGACTCAATAATTGAAGACATTCTTCTCTGTCTGAATCTCAATAGGAAATTAACCAGGACTTCAAAGCCTCAGGTATGAAAGTCTTGCATAACCATTATGCTATTTCCAGTCCAAATCCCTACTTTTGATGATGTACCTTTGGAGAAAGGAAAGAGTGAAAGACAGATTTTACTTTGAATGCATGAATATAATTCAACTTTCTTGATGGAATAAGTATTGTAATGTTTGGAGTCCTTATTACAGACTGAAGTTTAGAACACATCCATCAATTCAGAATGATTCCTGAGATCAAATTCTACTCTTGATTGCTGAGACAGGAAGAAGAACAAAGAAGTGTAGGTAACAAGGATCCATACAACTGAACCTTGGTCCAGAGTGAAATATTGACTTTGCACTAATAATATATAGAATCTACCCTATTGGGAAATATTTTCAATTTATGAGTCTTCTGTCCAAGGTTAATAGGTAAGGGAAATGAATAAAAAATATTGTGTAACTGAAACTATTTCTGTCAGGGTTCTTTTCAAATGCCTAGTGTTAAATATTTGAATGACTGAAAAGTTACATAATAAGTATATGTATAGATAATTCATTGAAACTCTATTTATTAAAACAATGATGCTAAATATATTTCTATTGTACTTCATGTTTTTAAACTTTCTTCTCTGCACTTATTATGTATTTTTAATCTTTACAAAAATGTGTAATTTTTCCAAACTTAAATAAAATTGTTACAAAATATCTTCCCACAACATATAACAACAAAAAAGCCATTAAAACTATTTAAAAAATACTTTCTTCTGAAAATCTGTTACCCCTAAGGCATCTCTTTTTTCTTTTTGATATATTTCCTTTTTCTCAGTATTGATTTATCTCTTTTCAGTGAGACTATCACCCTTACGACTCCACTGAAAAAATGCTCTCCAAAGTCAAACATATCACTGCAAAATTTTCTATCTTTATTTTCTTTGACAGCTCTCCCCAACATTCAGTGGAATCAACCCATCTCATCTATGAATAATGGATCTTCGTCTATCCATGTTCTTGCTTTTCGTCTGACTTGCTATCTATATTTTTTAAAATTTTTATCTATTTTATTTTATTGTTTTGTAATTTTTAAAAATTTTTATTTATAAAAATAAAACACTGACAAAAAATAAGATAAGAGGGGTACAACTCCACACAGTTCCCACCAGCAGAACGCTATATCCCATCCCCTCCCCTTATAGCTTTCCTATTCTTTATCCCTCTGGGAGTATGGACCCAGGATCATTGTGGGATGCAGAAGGTGGAAGGTCTGGCTTCTGTAACTGCTTCCCTGCTGAACATGGGCGTTGGCAGGTCAATCCATACTCCCAGCCTGTCTCTCTCTTCCCTAGTAAGGCGGGGCTCTGGGGAAGCGGGGCTCCAGGACATATGGTGGGGTCGTCTACATTTCATCTGTTCCTTTGATTGGCTTTGTTTCTTGTGGTGGCTGTGAAATGTAATCCCTAACCTCAATACTTAAGACACTTCTTCTCCTAACTATGTCTAAGAGCTATTACACCCTGGTGAGTGACGGTCCAGGATATAGTCACCATGCAGAGGAGCTAGAGCTCCAGCTCTGTAACTGCCATTTCCACTGGGATAGCTTCACATCACCTTAAACCTAATGTGTTTGAAGCTACATCTGTTGCTCTAAATCAGTTTTCCCTCTGGACCTTCCTCTTTCTGCCCATAGAACTAAATCGTAATTTCATTGCTTCTGAAATAGCCTTTGGCCAAAAAGAAAAAAAAAAGGTGCACTGAGCTCTATTTGCAGTGGAAAGAACAAAACAGAGTAGCAAGTCTAAATATAAGTTGTACCCCTCCTACCTTATGTTTTTGTTCATTAATCCTTTCTTAAATAAAAAATTTTAAAAAAAAGAATATTTTTTAGAGCTGATTTCATAAAAGAAATCAGACCAATATATCATCATGTCAACTTAAGTGTAGCCAGAAGAATAAATTTAGCTCCAATTCTCGAGTTAGTCCCCATAGAAAAACATATGCATTATCAGTATTAACACCTTATCCTCCAAGCCAGGTAAACTATGAAGAATGGCAAGGTATCCTTCTCCATCCCTTGACTCACATATTCATTCAGTAGTAGGTTCCCCACTTTTAGTGAATCTTCTTTAGTGTTCCTTCTGTTTACTATTTGCTACAGTGCCACACATACAAGATAGCTAATTCAGACCCTTCTTCCATCACATCAAAATGTCACAATTCTCAGTAACCAATACCTTCTTCCTGCAATGTTCTATCTCTGTTTTTATAAGCTTAACTTTTTGAAAAATTATCTTTAGCACTTTGTTGACTATAAAAGTCCATAAAGCTGAGTACAGAAAGGCTATGCAGTCTCTCCCCATCTTGCCTTCCTCTCTCCATTTCTCTCTGTCCTATCCAACAACAATGACATCAAGAACAATAATAACTACAAGAACAATAAAAACAACAAGGGCAACAAAAAGGAAAGAAAGAAAGGAAGGAAGGAAGGAAGGAAGGAAGGAAGGAAGGAAGGAAGGAAGGAAGGAAGGAAAGAAGGATGGCTTGAGTCAGATCTTTAAAAAAAACAAATACTATTTCTGATCAAACTTTGATGAGTGTTATATATGAGGGAAATACAAAGATTACCTGGATAGGAAACAAAAACATCTGGCAATTAGGGATAAAGGGTTTGGGAGTTACATAAAGTAGATGAGAATGATGCCTACTAGCTATCTACAAAATGGAGGACCCCCCCCCCAACTCTTCATCTGCACTATTACAGCTTTTAGGTCCATGACTGGTGAACAATTTATTTGGCTTTGTATGTTAACTCTTTTTTCAGCCACCAGGTTCCAGATACTAGCATGATGCTGACCAGACTTCCATGGACAGACAGCCCCACCAATATGTCCTGGAGCTCTGATTCCTCAGAGCCCTTCCCCACTCGGGAAAGAGAGACAGGCTGGGAGTATGGATTGAACTGTCAACTCCCATGTTCAGTGGGGAAGCAATTACAGAAGCCAGACCTTCAACCTTCTGCATCCCACAATGACCTCGGGTCCATACTCCCAGAGGGTTAAAGAATAGGAAAGCTATCAGGGAAGGGGATGGGATACAGAGTTCTGGTGGTGGGAATTGTGTGGAGTTGTATTCCTCTTATCCTGTGGTTTAGTCAATGTTTCCTTTTTGTAAATAAAAAAATTTAAAAAACAATAAAACATTATAAGCCAAAATAAATAATAAAAATAAAAATAATAAATAATAAATAATAAAATAAATAATAAATAATAAAAATAAAAGATGCGAATGAAAGAGAGTAAGGAATGATGTCAGTAGATAGAAGGACCTAGTCTTGTTAAATGTGAAGTTACAAAAGATAAGCAAAGATGTTCAAACAAATATGAATGGCCAACGATTACATATACATGTATGCATATGTGTATGTATGTGTGTAGGGTACAGGTGTGAAAATGTTGTTTCTCACTCATAGACAGAAGTTGAAAAACAAGATCAGAAGGGAAAACACTAAGCAGAACTTGGACTGGACTTGGTGTATTGCACCAAAGTAAAAGACTCTGGGGTGTGTGGGGTCCGGGGGGGAGTTCGGGTCCTGGAACATGATAGTGGAGGAGGACCTAGTGGGGGCTTTATTGTTATGTGGAAAACTAGGAAATGTTATACATGTACAAAGTATTGTATTTTACTATCAATTGTAAACCATTAATCGCCCAGTAAAGTAATTTAAAAAAATAGCTTGCTATAAATAAGGTGGTTCAATGTTGTTCACATGCCTAGGATGTGTGAGGCCCCAAACTCAAACCCAGCACCACATGTGACTGACTAGAGATTTTCTCTCTCATAAAAATAAATTTTAAATGGGAGAAGTAGTTTTGAGACCTAATTTGAATTTTCAGGACATTAATACAAGGTAAAAATTCACTCTGATTTAAAGAGATGTCAGGGTGCTTAATCAGATGATTTTCTTCTGGTGTGAAGAGAGTATAATCAATGCACAGGGGATATCTAAGACTTCATCCCATGATTTCTGGGTGGAACCATGCTATGTTTCCACTGAACAATGATTCCAATAGTATATCTTCATCTCCTCTTTTGGAAAATCAAAGTTTGAGTTATCATTGAATAAAATATTTTCTTGAATTTTTTTTTCTCTAAAATTTTGGTGAGTGAGTGATGAAACCTATGGGAAGATATTGAGGAGGCTTCCAACATTAAACCATTTGGATCCTGTCTGCTGATAAGGGTATATTTTCTCCTGTAAATATTGCAAAAATGTCCATATGTTCATGCTTCAAAAGCCCTCTTGGAGTCTTGTAATCAGGCCAGTGAACCATATTGTTATGCACAATCTAACCTCTTTCCTTCTTGGCCCCCAACAAAGGACAGCAGGTTGATAGAGCTTGAGCTAATTAGCATCCCCTTCATCTTGCCTTATGTTTAGAATGCCTAAAGGAAGCTTTTTTTTTTTCTGGCTGATGATAAAACAGACTCAATTTCTGCACTCTGTGAGCTGAGTCATTTATCAGTCATGATTCAACAGACACACTAAGAATCAAAGAATGTACACACATGCTCAATCCTGTGTTTACATGTTTCATGGTGTGTATAGAGTGCATTGGTACAGTCATGTACCAATACATCACAACAGAATGAAAATGGTGGGCATCAATGTAGAGATGAGGGAAGAAAGGCCAGGAAACTGTGCACATGGGTATTGTTACATAGGCAAAACAACACAGAAAAGCAATGGTTTGGAAGTGCCAGCCAAAACTCCAGGACCTAGATGGTCTGTGTAGTCTGGGTAGTGTAGGCCTTACCTGGCCATTGAGAGGGACTGATGGGAATATCCTGGCCTTCCAGTTCCATCTGGCAAGAGAATCTATGATGGCTGCATCAAGAGAGCACCTAGGTGGACTCTCCTCAAGAAATCAATTCAAATCCTGACATTCTGGAACAGAAGTGGGATTTCCAGGGCAGTAGAAACTACAGAGGAGGGGAGAAAACCAGAAAACGACAGTGGAAAATTATAACTCATATGTGAATTGGCAGAAGGGTGTTGAAAAAGGAAAAAAGAGAGCTGAGCAGTGAATCTCCCATTGTCCCCCACCCCTTAGCCCCAGGACAGAGGCATCTTAATTGGGAAGCAGGAGGATCCAGAGAGAAAAAAGAGCATGTGTGCGTGCGTGTGCGCGCACTCACATAAACACACACACACACACACACACACACACACACATTCAACCGAAGGAGTCAATCTCCTCAAGCAAGATTCCAAAGCTGAACCTTTTGTCAGAATGGAAGGAGGATTCATTTGAACTTCCCTGACTGAATCTGAGCTACAGACAGTCCCAAGGAATGTGACAGGCTGATGATGGGAGAAGATCTTTACATGCCATACATCACACCAAAGGCTAATAACCAAAAAATATAAAAATCTCATCAAACTCAGCAAGAAAAGGAACAAATGACCCCATCCAAAAGTGGGGAGAGGATATGAACAGAATATTCACTAAAGAAGAGATCTGGGAGTTGGGCGGTAATGCAGCAGGTTAAGCACATGTGGCTCTATGCCTAGGACCTGCATAAGGATCCTGGTTCAAGCCCCATGCTCCCCACCTGCAGGAGAACCGCTTCACAGGTGGTGAAGCAGGTCTGCAGGTGTCTATCTTTCTCTCCCCCCTCTGTCTTCTCCTCCTTTCTCCATTTCTCTCTGTCCTATGTAACAACGACGACATCAATAACAACAACAATAATAACTACAAAAACAATAAAAAACAAGGGCAAAAAAAGGAAAAATAAATATTAAAAAAATTAAAAGAAGAAATCTGATAAGCCAGAAGACCTATGAAAAATTATCCAAGTCGCTGATTGTCAGAAAAAAATGCAAATAATAAAAAAACAATGAGATACCACCTCACCCTTCACCCCTGTGAAAATGTCATAAATAAGAAAGGATAGTAACAACAAATGCTGGAGAGGTTGTGGAGGTAAAGGAATCCTCCTGCACTGCTGAAAGGAATGCAAATTGATCAAATCCCTGTGAAGAGCAGTCTGGAGAAGACTCACAAGACTAGAAATAGAACTACCCCAAGACCCTGCAAATCCCCCTTCTGAGGCTATACCCTGAAAAGTCAAACACACCCATCCAAAAAGATCTGTGTATACCTATGTTCACAGCAGCACAATTTGTAATAGCCAAATGCTGGAAGCAACCTAGGTGTCCAAGAAAAAATAAGTGCCTGAGTAATTTGTTATATATATATATTAAAGTGAAGACTACAAAAGTTGGATAAGGGCAAGAGACTGGCACACCACATTGTCTGAGGCCCTAGTCAAGAAATTCTGGGATCCCCACATAGATATGATGGACCTAGACTTCTAACAGATCCCTCTCTTCACCATCACTGGTCATCTCTATCAGGAGCAACACCATGAACCCTCTTGTGGGCCTCTACAGGACATTGCTCTCAACACACAACAACAACAGTAGAAACTGCCACACTCTCCAAAAGGAGGCTGGGTCAACATACTGTGCTACTCTAGGTAGACTGGTCCTGAAATGAGTGCAGCCTAGAATGTTCCCAGCTATGGCCATGGAACGTGAGCTCAGACCAACAGGGATACAGAGGTTGCACAGGCTCCTGAGCTAAAAAAAATAATAGACATAGGTTATAGGTTAGAAAGATAGTTTTTATAGTTAATGGTATTTGTTGGTATGCTTCTAAATTCTGCTTATAAGACCTTCTGTTTTGATCATCACATTAGGTTCGCTTGTATTACTTACGATGTGGTCTATTTACATAATCACTGTTTTACCTGGCTCCCGCCCTCAGGGCTATTGGTTTAATCCCCACTGGTTAGATGGAAGCTTTCTGTGTTCTGTTAGCGCTCTTTTTTTGCTCCGCCCCCTCTCCTAATCATTTCCTTTCCCTTGCCACTTCCAGTGAAGAGATGCATAAAAGAGAATGTATCTGATTAATAAACGAGATACTGCTTCCCAGCTCAGCCATGAGTCCCTGGTCGTCTCTCTACCACCCGTGAAGCAAGCCCAGCCCAGCAGGTATTTATATACTCTTCCCATTTTTGGGAGCTACTCTTTGCCCTTATCCAGGTTTCTAGCCCTATTCCCAACTTTGACACCATCTTCTCAGACGATATTTTCAGCCCACCTATATGTTAGCTGTCAGGCTCAGGCAAAATTAGTAAAGTCATGATATATACCTAAAATAGACGTCCTTACTTCTTCCAACATGAAGACCCCAAATCTCATCTGCCATATTCTTACCTTTAGGTTCCTGATTATTAAACAATTTGTTCTGCTTTATATCTTAATGCTTTCCAGCCACCAAGTTGCAGATGCTACCATGATGCCAACCTGACTTCCCTGGTCACACAAAGTCACCAGTGTATCCTAGAACCCCACCTCCTCAGGCCCCTGCCCTACTAGGGAAAGATAGAAACAGTCTAGAAGTATGTTTCAACTTGTCGATGCCCATGTCCAGCAGAGAAGGAATCATATAAGCCATACCTCCCACCTTCTGCATCTCATAAAGATCTTTGGTCCATACTCCCAGAGGGATAAAATAATAGGGAAGTTTCCACTGAGGGGATGTGATATGGACCTCTGGTGGCAGAAATTGTATGGGATTATACCCTTCTTATCCCACAATTTTGTTATCTTGATTATTATTATTAAATCACTAATACATTAAAAAGGAATAATGAATTCACCTTTTCTACCTCATCTTGGATGGATTTTGAAGAAATCATGTTAGGTGAGATAAGTCAGAAAGAGAAGAATGAATATGGGATTATTCTACTCATAGACAGACACTGAGAAATAAGAGCAGAAAGGGAAACAGGAAACAGTATTTGGAATGGATTTGAAGTACTACACCAAAGTAAAAGACTTGGGGTGGTGGATTCTTAGGTCCACCATAGGGGACTGGGGGTGATGACACAGGCCTTTGGTGGTAGGAACAGTAAAACTATACTCTTAATGACTTATAATCTTATTAATTACTATCTATTCAATATTTGAGGGGGGAAATTGGATATGTCTCAGGCACCTTAACTGCCTGGATTTCTTTGGTCTAAGCACATAATGTTTCAAATTTGCAAACTGATTGAATTCTGACAATGGCCTTAAATTGATAATGCCTTTCTAAAAATTACTTTCTCTTTTTCAAATTCTGAGTTACATACAACCTTAGACCAGATATTATCAGATTCATCTGGTCCTGTGAGTATCTAGGATATAGTTATCAGTAGACAAGATTAAATTAGTTAAATCATGGTGAAGTCAAGCGTAGTATGGTAAATCCTAACCACAGTATTTTGAATGTAAACCACGCTCCCATGTAACTAGGTTGTAATAGTAATTATCTATTGCCTTCTTAAATATCTAAAACTGTAAGGAACCATCCCCATTCTCCTTTAAAATCCTTATTTCTCCCAGTCCTGGAACCTCTGCGACTTTGCTTGTATTTCTTGATGTTTCTTCTCACTATCCCTTACCCTGATAAACTGTCTCTTCTGACCTCAACTAAATCAATACAATCAATGCCACTATGACACCTTGTGCTACTGTCTCTAACTGGCTTCAAATTGTATCCAGAAGCACCAAGCCTGAGATGTTAACCTTCCAACTCCAATAATCTGGCGAGACATTTCCTGACATATGGGACTCCCTAGTTCCATTTCAAATGTAGTACTCTTTATCAAAGTTGCAGACACTAGATATAGATTAGGGCCTAGGGAATCAGGCAGTGTACATACATATACATAAGTGGCAATTATATATGTCAGAGTAAAAGTACTCATTAGCTTGATATGATTAGACCTAATAATTCAGAAAGCAAGTAGAAAGGCCTAGAGAAGTCACCATAAATTGTCTAATCGTGTATTTACTACTTAGGCCTAGATACTTTTATTAGTGACAAGAGTGGTTCTACACGAGATAAATCAGAAAGAGAAAGATGAATATGGGATGAGCTCACTCATGGGAAGAATTTAAGAAACAAAAATGGCACACAGAAAGACAAAGTAAAATTTGCACTGGGTTTGATATACTATACCAAAACAACAATTTTGGGGAGGGAGTTGGGGGCCTTTGGGGTCCTGGTGCATGACAGTGAAAAAATGACCCATGGTGGACGTAAGATGTAGTGCAGACACCTATCATGAGGAGATGAGAAATTGTACTCATGTGCTAACTAGCAACCGTACTGGAAACAATTAACATCTCCTCATAAAAAAAAGAAATAAAAGAAACATCTTCCTTCATAAAAATTTACATTTTCTGGTGTTTTCACTATATATTAAAATAAGCTAGAAGTGCAAAATGTGTCTCTAAAAGTGTATTAGTGTATTCCCAACAGTAGTCAAATTTACTTGCGCACTTAATACAGGGAGATGAGAGATTGTACCCAAAGGTTAACAACTGTACTGTGAACCATTAACCTCTAATGAATAATTAAAAAAAATGGAGACACTTACACCTCCAAAACCATGAGAAGTCATGGAACATTCCTTATCAAGAGATAGCATGGGGTCTACTACCACTGTTTCTTCTGATTCTTGCTTCACTATGATGCTCTGTTACAGTTCCACAAGGGCATAGCTATGCCTTACTCTTCATTTTATTTACTTTATTTATTCATGCATTTCCTTTCCTACCAGAGCTATCACTGGGACTCAGTGCCAGCACAGTTCCACTGCCTCTTGTGGTCACTTTTTTAAAAAGTTATTTATTTATTTATTCCCTTTTGTTGCCCTTGTTGTTTTTTATTGTTGTAGTTATTACTGTTGTCGTCATTGGTGGATAGGACAGAGAGAAATGGAGAGAGGAGGGGAAGACAGAGAAGGGGAGAGAAAGATAGACACCTGCAGACCTGCTTCACCGCCTGTGAAGCGACTCCCCTGCAGGTGGGGAGTCGGGGCCTCAAACTAGGATCCTTAAGCCAGTCCTTGAGCTTTGCACCATGTGTGCTTAACCTGCTGCGCTACCGCCTGACTCGCTGTGGTCACTTTTTTTTAGCTAGAGGGTAAGAGGCAGAAAAAGAGAAGGGGGGGAAATGAAAATGAGAGAAAGGAGAGACACCACAGCTGTGTTCCATAGCTTCCCCTCTGCAGGTGTCACTATGTGATGACTGGAGGTTCCAGCCAGGTCCTTGTACATGGTAACATGGCACTCAGGTGAGTCACCTCTAGGGTCTCCATTTTGTGTTTTTTTTTTATTGACATAACACTGGACTACAACATTAGGAAATTTTAGCAGCGTACCGTAACAGACATATGTGTGAGAGTGTGAGTGCTTGTGTACAACAAACACATCGTACTTACCATTTTCCTGCTGAGAACAGTCCAACTCAAATTAGGTCTCAAAAGTGTGTGCCCAGTGAATCCAGGAAGAAATTAAAAGACTCATGAGATGATCTCCTTTTTCATCTGCCTTGAGCTCAGTTCCCAGAATCTGAGTCTTTCAGAGCATACCTACAATCAACATTTGTCATAAGGAATACGTTTGGGTAATCAATTCCTGGATAATGTTTGGAAGGGTCATATGATAGAACGTAAGAAACAAGGAAAGAAATGAAAACACAAAATAATACGTGGACTGGGTGGGGTGTACTGCGCCAATGCGAATGACTCTGGGGGAAGGAAGGGAAGGGAAAGTTGGAGTGAGCTTTGGTGTTCTGGTGCATGATGATGGAAAATGAAGGGCTTAAATTAGAGTGAAGAGTACTTTGCAGACGCTACCATGAGGAGATGAGAAACTGTACCCATGTGTCAACAATTGTACCATAATCCATTACTCCCAATTCCAGTGACTGAAAATACTATTTTTGCATATAGCACAAAATGCTTTTGCTACGATTTTATTACCAATTCACTTCTCTTTCTCCCTCTCCTTCCCTCTGTCTCTCCCTCCCTCCAGTAAAGATTCTGGTTTCAGCAGTGATTAAAATGACATACACTCAAAATGCTAAATGTGAGGAAGGAAAACAGTATGCTGGTTCACACCTAAGGCCCTGGGCTTTTGTGTTCCACATGGTTACTGACCTTGCAACATAGCAAATACAGATCCCAAAAAATCTTTTTATCCCTCTGTTTTGTGATTTGTGCAGTCAAGCATGTTAGAAAAAATAAGTAACCTGTACAAAGAGCTGACCAGCAAATACATAGCAATTTGTAATCAGCGAAGAGAATATATTCTTGAGGTTCCAAGGTTTTACTCCTTTTCTATCCTGAATCACATAGCAAAGTAAACACAACTGTATAGCTACTGTATTATACCAAGTGAAACCTACATAAAATAAGCCTCTGGATTTTGGCTAGGCAAAAGAGGGTCAGTAATTGAAAAAGAAAAAAAGGAGAAAATGTGAGGGAGTAACGCAAACATAATTATCAGGATATAAAAAGTATAGCAATCATTTAAATTTTATATGGAAATGTACATTTATTTTTCTATTTTGTTTTTCATGTATTAGGATATACTTATTTTTAATTGACTTGACATTTATTTACAACCTTATAACACTATGAAATGTGGGGGTAGAGTTTGATACCTATGCATAGAAGCTTTACCACATTCCCCAACCAAGTTCATCCCTCTACCTATACCCCAACATCCCCTCCCCTCCCTTTGCCTGTGATAGTTTTCACAGAGTCTAACAGCTTCCTTGTTATTGCTGCAGCAATCATTTCGAAATATATTTGTGTGGCTTAAGGATAATCTCAGAAATACACAAAAGCCTATAACGTTAACAACTGTTTTGGGGGCTTTAATGTATAGAATTCCTGGAAGACAGTGTAACGCATCAAAATTCATGTAATAGTCTGGCTTTTTTATAGGAAAGGGATTAAGAAAAAAGAAAATAGATTTAAAGCAATTGAATGGACCCTAGAGTAGAAGTTATCATAAGACCTGGAGTCTAATCTTGAGTGAATTCCTAAATTGCTTAATAATCTCTAAAATAAGCCAGTTCTCCTTCTCTCTGTTTTCAAACCTATGAAATAAATGAGGCTATGAAAGGAGATGCACATTCAGTCTGTTTCATTTTAGCTGTAAGACTGATTTTTATTGAATGTATTTATTATTGGACAGAGACAGAGAGAAATTGAGAGGGGAAGGAGAGAAACAGAGACATCTGCAGCTCTACATCACCATGCTTGAAGTATTCCCCATGCAGGTGGGGACCAAGGGCTTGAACTCGGGTCCTTGCACACTATAGTGTATGCACTTAACCAGGTGTGCCATCACCTGGGCCCTGTAACACTGAATTTTGTTCATCATAAGTACAGAACCTGTCCCAGTTTACTACCAGCTCCATGTACTTTACATCATTTGAGTCCCAGAACAACCCTGTGAAATGTTAGTACCTCCAGTGACAATGAAGGAATCAGAGCTCACCTAGATTAACAAAGTTTTACAAAACCATCCTTCAAGCATGTTGTAATTTCACATCTTCTAACATCAGACACAGTGCTCTTTTAAATATTGGATACCAACTCTCACAGTTTAAATTATCCAGGCATTCAGGGAGTAAAGGGAATCATTGAACTGAAAAAGAACCTTCTTTTCAAAGAAGGAAAAAAAAAAGACTGGCTATGAGTCACAAATTCTCATACTCTTTCACAGACCAACATGAATCCACCAAGTTGAATTAGACAATATACACGTTTGGTTGTTGTATCAGTACAGATAAAAGAATGGGCTTGTTATACATTTCATGTTTGCAAAAGGCAAGGCAAAGAAAGGGTAGTTTCAGGGTAGTCGGGTGGTAGCGCAGCGGGTTAAGCACAGGTGGTGCAAAGTGCAAGGACCAGAGTAAGGATCCTGGTTCAAGCCCCTGGCTCCCCACCTGTAGGGGAGTCCCTTCACAAGCGGTGAAGCAGGTCTGGAGGTGTATATGTTTCTCTCCCCCCACCCGTCTTCCTCTCCTCTCTCCATTTCTCTCTGTCCTATCTAACAAAGACAACAACAATAACAACAATAAAAAAATTTTTTAAATTAAAGGATCTGGGGTTTGCTCTGGATTGGATAATGTCTGAAAGGAGGGACAGTGGCATGGCTGGGTATGTTAAGAAAATTTATCTATAATTGCTTCCCTGATGAATATGGGCATTTACAGGTCAATCCATACTCCCAGCCTGCCTCTCTCTTTCCCTACTGGGGCGGGGTTCTGGGGAGTCAGAGCTCCAGGACACATTGATGGGGTTGTCTGTCCAGGGAAGTCTGGTTGGCATCATGCTAGCATCTGTAACATGGTGGCTGAAAAGAGAGTTAACATATAAACCCAAGCAAATAGCTGACTAATCATGAACCTAAAGGCTGGAGTAGTGCAGATGAAGAGTTGGGAGGTGACTCCATTTTGTAGATAGCTAGTAGACATATTTTAGTTATATTCCAAAGGGCCTGAGGCTATACTAGTTTGTTGTTTGTTTTGTTTGTTTTTTTTTCCCTGAGCCTGAAATCTGATATGCAGGTGGACTCAGGTTATTGTCTGGGGAAATGATGTCATGGCTAGAAAAAGGACCAGAAACTGCATCAGAAAAGAGAGTAGCTCCCAAATATGGGAAAGGTGTATAAATATTGTTGACTGTAAACTGCATCAATTTGATGTGATCCGGGACCCATATTCAGCTTAGAAGCCTATGTGACCTCTACATCCCTCTAGATCTGAGCTCACATTCTGTAGTCATGAGTAGAAACGTTTCAAGCCGTTCCAATCTTCCTCAGGTGTAGCATAGAGTATGTTGTGTCGCCTCCCTTTGGAAGATGGAACATTCTCTACCGTTGTTGATCCAAGTTGATGGCAAGGTCCTATGGAGGCCCACAGAGGGGTCTACTGTGTTGTTCCTGATAGAGATGACTGGTAACAATGGAGGGAGGGATTTATTCGAGGTCTAGGCCCATCTTGTCTGTTTAGGAATCCCAGGACTCCCCAACTAGGGCCCCAGCTGATGGGGTGGCCTGGTAGTGACTAAAGAGTTATTATTAAAGCATGCCAGTTTCTTGCCCTTATTCAGATTTTGCAGTCCTTGCTTTGATAAAGATAGCTTGGGAGTGAGGGAGGGAAGCATAATAGGAAATAGGTGAGGAGGGTATCTAAGTCACTAAGACACTATTTCATTATGAATTTCATACTGACTCACTGCAGACTATTGTGTACTTTTGCTTTCAGGTATATATTTTGCCCTAATTTCTGGATACATGTGAACATATGCCCTATCTCATGGGACCTGATCTATATCCAGGTTTTGGGACTTTGTTAGGAAGTGAACCTTCTGCATCCCACAATGACCTTGGGTCCATACTCCCAGAGGGTTAAAGAATAAGAAAGCTATCAGGGGAGGGGATGGAATACAGCGTTCTAGTGGTGAGAATTTTGTGGAGTTGTACCCCCTCTTATCCTATGGTTTTGTCAGTGTTTCCTTTTTTTTAAATGAAAGAAAAGAAGAAGAAAAATTATCTATGTCAAAATCGAGTTACCCATAAATGTGTGTGTAGGGGGAGAGGCTTAATTCTGGACTTTTAATTCTGTTTCACTGATATGTGTATCTTATTTGGTTCCAGCACCAGGCCATTTTCACTATAGCAGCTTGGGCCTCTATGGACAACTCATTTTTGAAAAGGACACAAAACATTAAACAAAAGAAGGACAGTCTTTTGAACAGATGGTACTGGAAAAAATGAGTTGAAACATGTAAAGGAATAAAATTGGACCACCACATATCACCAAGCACAAAAGTCAACTCCAAGAGGATCAAAGACATAGATCTTGGACCAGAAACTATGAAATACATTAGCAGAACACATCATGACTGATGCTTTAAAAAGGTCTTCAGAGATTCAAATCCAACAGCAGAGAAAACAAAACCAAAAATAAATCAATGGGACTACATCAAAGTTAAAAGCTTCTGCATAGCAAAGGATATCACCAAACTAACATAAAAGGCATACTACCGTGTGGGAGAAGATATTTACACAATATATTTCAAAATTCATAAAAAGCTTGGTTAACTTAACACCAAGAAAACAAACACCATAAGAAAATGGGGACAGGACATGGGCAGAAACGTTACAGAGGAAGAGATGCAGAGGGTCAACATACATGTGAGAAAGTTCTCCAAGTCAATGATTATCAGAGAAATGTAAAAACAGCAATTAGACACCACTTTACACCTCTGAGAATGTTATATATTAGAACGAAAAACAAAAGGCAAGTAACAACAAATGTTAAAGAAGATGTAGAGAAAAAGGGACACTCTTGCACTCTTGGTGGGGGTATAAATTGGTCCACACCTTATGGAAGATAGTCTGGAGATTTCCCAGAACATTAAAAATAGACCTGCCATATGATGCAGCAAATTCTCTCCTGGGGATTTATCCACAGGAAATAACTATCAAAAGAGGTCTATATATACCCATGTGCATAGCAGCACAATTTGTAATAAACAAAACTTGGAAGCAACCCAAATGTCCAACAAGAGATAAGAGGCTAAAAAAAAAGTGGTATGTATACCTGTTGGAATACTATTCAGCTGTTAAAAATGATGAAGTCATCTCCTTTGCATCAGCTAGGATGAAACTGGAAGACATGTTAAGTGAGATAAGCCAAAAAGAGAAGGATGACTACCAAATGATCTCACTTATATTTGGGACCTAATAATTAGGAACAGAGAAGAAGAAAACAAAGTGAAAGATAGACTGGACATAGTGTGTTGCATCAAAGTAAGAAACTATAGAGGAGTGGTCTAGGAAGTGGTGCAGTGGATAAAGCATTGGACTCTCAAGCACGAGGTCCTGAGTTAAATCCCCGTCAGCACATGTACCAGAGTGATGTCTGTTTCTTTCTCTCTCTCCTTCTTTCTCATTTATAAATAATTTTTTTTTTAAAAAAAGGAAACTATAGAGGAAAATGGTGACTAGGGAAGGAGGAAAGAGAACTGTGAGGGCTAGGTGCATAATGAATTTATATCCATGTGACCATGAATACACTGTTGTAATGCATTAACATTGTCAATTAAAATTTTAATTTTAAAAAAAGAAAGTTTATCTATTGGGATAGCATTATAAAGCAAAGGTAAAATTGCAATTAGTAGAGAAACTGCCATCACTCATAGTACCCAGAACAGTGGAAGAGGTGTTTATTATTGTAACTTCTGTGATGTTTATTGTCTGTGTTCAGACATGATCGTGGAATGGTCATTTGGTGTGTTTGTGCTCTTTATTTTTGTCCATCATGATGAAACAGAGGAATCATATTTGATGACGATGTTCTGCAGTTATATATACCCCACATAAAAATATCAAGGTCTGGCTTGGAGCAGGCCAAGTTCCCTGATGTTAGAGGCTGCTTTTTTTTCTTTCTTTTTTTTTTTTTTATTTACTTACTTTCCCTTTTGCGGCCCTTGTTGGTTTTTATTGTTGTAGTTATTGTTGTTGTTACTGATGTCGTCATTGTTAGATAGGACAGAGAGAAATGGAGAGAGGAGGGGAAGACAGAGAGGGGGAGAGAAAAACAGGCACCTGCAGACCTGCTTCACTGGTTGTGAAGTGACTCTCCTGCCGGTGGGGAGCCGGGGGCTCGAACTGGGATCCTTGCACTTTGAGCCACCTGCGCTTAACCCGCTGTGCTACCGGCTGACTCCCAGAAGCTGCTTTTCTTTTTCTCAAGTCCTATTTAGTTGACCTATTTAGTGTTTAACCATGCAGCTGAAAAGACAAAGGGAAAAAAATTAAAGAGGAAAAAAGAGAATGAGGTGTCCTCTTTCTCAGAAGACACTTTTTTAAACCATCTCTAGGGCTTCACTGATTGGGGATGACTTTTTCAGACAGAGACAGGAGAAAGACAACAGCGCAGAGGCTTCCTCCAAATGCAGTGGGGGTTAGGCTAGAACCTGGGTCATGCTCGTGGCGAATCACTGCACTCCACAAGTGAGCCATTTTGCCAGCTCAAGAGGGCACTTCTTTAAGCACTACTTCTATAGCAAAAAGGGCTTTCAACAGAGATTCAACATGAATAAGAGACTGGGGAAACTAATTACATCGATTA
Organism: Erinaceus europaeus; assembly: GCF_950295315.1. Classification (NCBI taxonomy): domain Eukaryota; kingdom Metazoa; phylum Chordata; class Mammalia; order Eulipotyphla; family Erinaceidae; genus Erinaceus; species Erinaceus europaeus. The sequence goes on from NC_080185.1 coordinate 15,271,707, forward strand.
TAGTAGCAAAATGAAAGTGCAATGTTCTGATATAAAAGGGGAAGATAAAAGATCTAATTGGAAATGAGAGAGTGGATAATAGCAGGCAATCCACATATTAAAAAAAACTATAAATTGATATGAAAAAGACTCAGCTGCACTATTCATACAGTCAATAGAAATTAAAACTAAGGAAGAATATTAAGTACTGTATGGGACATTAAGCCAATAACTATCAAACTTTTAGTCTAAAACAAAATTATGTCAGATCTTTCTATAACAGTGATAACATGTGAACAAATAGTTTGAAATGTTGTGACCTGCGAAGCAACTCACTTGAACAGTGCACTGCTTTGCCATGTGTGTGTATCCCAGGTTCCAGCATGGCCTCTGAAACACTGAAGGAAGCTTCAGTCCTGTGTTCCCTATCTATCTATCTATCTATCTATCTATCTATCTATCTATCTATCTATCTATCGATGTCCCAGGTTCCAGCATGGCCTCTGAAACACTGAAGGAAGCTTCAGTCCTGTGTTCTCTCTATATCTATCTATCTATCTATCTATCTATCTATCTATCTATCTATCTATCTATCTATCTATCGATGTCCCAGGTTCCAGCATGGCCTCTGAAACACTGAAGGAAGCTTCAGTCCTGTGTTCTCTCTATATCTATCTATCTATCTATCTATCTATCTATCTATCTATCTATCTCTATCTCTCTGTCTCCCTCTCTCAAGAAATGGTAAAGATATTCATTGTAACACTGCAGTATTGTAATATTACAGTACTGAAAACTTGTCTAAATTCTTACGGATTATTGTGCATAAACAAACAAAAGAATAGTTAAAATTTCAGATGTACAACATAGTATTACACATTTCCAACTTACAAAATGCCATAATTAAAATTTACTTTAAAGATAATTTTTAGGAGATATTGGTCAAGAAAGTCATAAACTGAAATGAGAATTTTGAACTTGATTAGAATTAAAATATGATCTTATCAAATTTGGGGCTTTAGTAATTGGAAGATGAAGCGTTAGTAACTTAGAGATAAATTCATAGTACTAAAATTATTTTTTAATATTTATTTATGTATTCTTTTTTGTTGCCCTTATTGTTTTATTGTTGTAGTTATTATTATTGGTGGTGGTGTCATCGTTGCTGGATAGGACAGAGAGAAAATCGAGGAGGGGAAGACAGAGAGGGAGAGAGAAAGATAGACCTCTGCAGACGTGCTTCACCGCCTGTGAAGCAACTCCCCTGCAGGTGGGGAGCCAGGGGCTCAAACCAGGATCATTACACTGGTCCTTGCACTTTGTGCCACCCTGGGCTTAAGCCGCTGCGCTACCACCCAACTTCCAGTACTAAATTTCTTAGACTAGACTACTAAGTGCAATGGTCTCATATTCTACATTTATATACAATAACAAGTGAGTGAATTAAATACAAACTAAACAGAATAAAGAAGAGAATAAGACAGTAACAAAAATTAATAAAATAAAAATAATGTGAAAAATCAATGACACACACACAAAGTTATACAGAAAAAAAAAGAGGTACAGAAAAAAAAGCTACCAAACATCTACTCTCAATTTAAACAAATCTTTCAGTGTGCTAGAAAAATAAGGAGATTTATAGAAATTAATAAAAGGAACTTGTTGTAAAAAAAATGAACATGATCAATGATCAAATGATTTCCATCTATAAAAGGGGGAAATAAAGAAAGATATTAGACTCATCACATCTTTTCAACATTGCATTAGAGGTTATAGACAATGTAATAAGGATAGGAAAAGAAACAAAGCCACCCAGAATAGAAAGAGAGAAACAGCACTGTTTAACAGATAATAGTACCATCTAAGTAGAAAATATTCTTAAACCTATAGAAAAAATACCTTTAGTACAAAAAGTGTGCTTCTCAAGGTTGATCTAAAATTACTACAAGTCAGCAATAAATACTAGAGAAAACACTATCACTAAATAATAGCACAAAAATTTGAATCACATAGAAACAAGTTTTCAAGGATATGCAAGAACTGCACAGTGGAAAAAACAACAAAAATATCATAGAGAGAAATTACAATCTAAATAAATTATATTGGGTTGTCAGAAAAGTCATGAGATAATTTTTGTTTTTGTTTTTTTTAGTCTATCTCATGACTTTTTCAACAGCCTAATAATAGACACTGAAGCCACTTTTTTCAAAGTATACTGTCTTACTTAATACTTATTTTCTTTTGTCACCTGTGCTTCAGGGTATCATGTGTGAGGCAGTTCTGATGAATTTGCCAGCAGTTATTTTTCATTGCTTTGGTAGTAGATATCACACTTAGGAAAGACTTTTCCTAACTCAAATTCAAAGACATATTTCTATAGTTTCTTCTACAGATGGAATCGATTTTTATTCTTTGGTTCTATCTGAAATTACATATTATGAAAAAAGTAAAAAACAATACACTGAATGAATGAAAATATTAGTATATCACTCATTTGATAATAACCTGTCAATATCAGAACATGTAAGTAATTTTTGACTTGTAATTTAATAATAAAATAACAAATCATCCAGTTGACAAATTAACATGTAATATGTAAAGACATTCCTTTACACATGAAAATATCCTCAATTTCTGTAGTCATTAAAAAATACAAATTCAAAAGTGCAATAGCCTACCACTTCAAAGCCATTAGAAGGAGTATTTTAAAAAGAGCATAATGTGTCATCTCTATCAGGAACAACAAAATAGACCCCTTTGTGGGCCCCCCATAGGACTTTGCCCTCCCCTCCGCTTGGATCAACAACGGTAGGGAATGTTCCATCCTCCGAAGGAAGATGCGTCGATATTGGGGCAGCATGGAATGTTCCTACTCATGACCACAGAATGTGAGTTCAGATCTAGAAGCATGCAGAGGTCACATAGGCTCCTAAGATAATTATGGGACCCAGATCACATCAAATTGATGGAATTTACAGTCAACGATATTTATATTCATTTCCCATATTTGGGAGCTACTCTCTTCCCTGAACCAGCTTTCTGGACCTTTTGCCAGCCATGATATCATCTCCCCAGACAGTAACTTGGATCCAGATGCATATCAGATTTCAGGCTCAGGGGCAAAAAGAAAAAGAGAAAAAAAAAAACTAGTATAGCCACAGGCCCTTTGAAATTTAACTAAAATGTGCCTACTAGATATCTACAAAATGGAGGACCCCCCCCCCAACTCTTCATCTGCATTCTTCCAGCCTTCAGGTCCATGACTAGTCAACAATTTGTTTGGCTTTGTATTTTAACTCTCTTTTCAAGTCACCAGGTTCCAGATGCTAGCATGATGCCGACCAGACTTCCCTGGATAGACAACCCCACCAATGTGTCCCGGAGCTCCGCTTGCCCAGAGCCCTGTCCCACTAGAGAAAGAGAGAGGCAGGCTGGGAGTATGGATTGACCTGTGAAAGCCCATGGTCAGCGGGGAAGCAATTACAGAAGCCAAACCTCCCACCTTCTGCATCCCGTAATGACCTTGGGTCCATACTCCCAGAGGGTTAAAAAATAGGAAAGCTGGGGAGTTGGGTGGTAGCTCAGCAGGTTAAGTGCACATGGCGCAAAGAGCAAGGACCAGTGTAAGGATCCCGGTTAGAGCCCGGGCTCCCCGCCTGCAGGAGAGTCACTTCACAGGTGGTGAAGCAGGTCTGCAGGTGTCTATCTTTCTCTCCCCTTCTCTGTCTTACCCTCCTCTCTCCATTTCTCTCTCTCTTATCCAACAATGACAGTAATAATTACAACAATAAAACAACAAGGGCAACAAAAGGGAATAAATAAATAAATATTTTAAAAAATAATAATAGGAAAGTATCAGGGGAGGGGATGGGATACGGAGTTCTGGTGGTGGGAATTGTGTGAAGTTGTATCTCTCTTATCCTATGGTTTAGTCAATGTTTCTTTTTTATAAATTACAAAAAAATTAAAGAGAACAGACTGTAATCAGTTTCCATGAGGATCTGAAGAATTTGCTGCCTTCAAACACCGTTTGTGATGACTGTAGTGCAGATGCACGGCAAAACCTTTTTATAGCCCTCAGAATGATAAACAGAAAGCTACTGCAGTATGACCTAGAGATTCGTATCTACATACATTGTAGGATATTCATAACATCTTCATTCAAAAATTCAAAGGCAATTACAGCACTATACAGAGGAACCAGAAAGTGGAAGCAACTCAAAAGTTTCTAGGCAATCGATGGATAAACAAAATCAGATATGCTGATCAATCGAATGGAATCGTAGTTGTCAAAAACCAACAAAAGAGTGAATTAGTATAGATGCTACAACATGGCTTAACATTGAAAACATCATCTTAAATCAAAGTATCCAAACACAAAAGGTTCCATATTGTATGAATTCATTTAAAGAAAATTTCCATAATATGCAAATCCATAAGAAAAACAGATCAAGGATTGGCAGGGAATGTAGGGAAAAGCAGTGGGCAGTGCCATCCAAGGAAATATGCGGATCCTTTGGGGTGGGATGAAAATGTTCTGAAATTTGACTAAAGTGATTGTTGTACAACCTTGTGAATGTACTGAAAACACATTAATTGTACACTGTATGACTTTCATTGCAAGTCAGTCACTCCTGAATAAAGCTGCAATTTTGAAAATATCCAGCAAAGGTAAATATGCAGCATATTATGACATAAAAATTAGACCCAGGGAGTTGGGCGATAGCGCAGTGGGTGAAGCACATGTGGCCTGAAGCACAAGGACTGATGTAAGGATCATGGTTGGAGCCCCGGGCTGCCCACCTGCAGAGGAATTGCTTCACAGGTGGTGAAGCAGGTCTGCAGGTGTTTATCTTTCTCTCCCCCTCTCTGTCTTCCCCTCCTCTCTCCATTTCTCTCTGTCCTAGCTAACAATGATGACATAAATAACAGCAACAATAATAACTACAACAACAGTAAAAAGAGCAACAAAAGAGAAATAAATAATAAATAAATAGGGAAATAAATAATAAATAAATAAATAAATATTTTTAAAAATCAGACCCAAAATTCTTTTTTTAATATATTTATTTTATTATTATTTATTTATTCCCTTTTGTTTCCCTTGTATTTTACTGATGTCATCCTTCTTGGATAGGACAGAGAGAAATGGAGAGAGGAGGGGAAGACAGAGAGGGGGAGAAAAAGACAGACACCTGCTGACCTGCTTCACCGCCAGTGAAGTGACTCCCCTGCAGGTGGGGAACTGGGGGCTCGAACCAGGATCCTTAAGCCGGTCCTTGCACTTTGTGCCACGTGCGCTTAACCCGCTGTGCCACCACCTGACTCCCCCAAAATTCTTTTTTATTGATTTAATAATGATCCACAAACCATAGGGTAAGAGAGGTACATCCACACAATTCCCATCACCAGAGTTCTGTATTCCATCACCTCGATTTCCTATTCTTTATCCCTCTGGGAGCATGGACCCACAATCATTATGGGGTGCAAGAAAAGAAATATTAGAAGAAGATGACCAATGGCATCTGAACTCCAATTCCATCAGGATCCCAAGAGAAAAGAGGGAAAAAGGGAAGGACATTCCAAAGTAGTAACAGGTGTAGATTTGGCTTAGAAAGGAACAGAAGCCAGGACCATAGGGGAAAAAATGGGAAATATTTAAATTTAGTTATAGAAATAATAGTCAGACCATGTCTGTGACCTTGAAAGAATTCCTGCAGCTTCTTTTTCTTTAATTTTTTTATTATCTTTACTTATTGGATAGAGACAGCCAGAAATCAAGAAGGAAGGGGGTGATAGGGAGAGATTCAGAGAAACACCTGCAGCACTGTCTCCCCACTCACAAAGCTTTCCCCCTGCTGTTGGGGACCTGGGGCTCCAACCTGGGTCCTTGTACTCAACCACGAGTGTCAGCACCCGGTCCTGGAATTCCCCAAATACCCCAAATTCCCCAAATTTCCAGCCGAGAGGATGGGGATGCATAGCTCTGGTGGTGAGAAAGTTGAGCAATTATTACGCCTGTTATCTTGTAATTTTGTAAATCAATATTTAATCACTAATAAAAAATTTAAAAAGTGGTCCAAGAGATGGCATAGTGGATAAAGCATTGGACTTCCATGCACGATATCCTGAGTCCAATCTCTGGCAGCACACACACCAAAGTGATGTCTGGTTCTTTCTTTCTCTTCTCCTATCTTCCTAATTAATACATAAACAAAATCCTTTTTAAAAAAAGAATTTAAAAATTAAAAAAAAAACTCAAAAATTTGACTCATCAGTCATAAGGAAAACAACTGATAAGCATGGCCAAATCTCAATTATGTGGACTGAAAAAATGTCAAACAATAATCAATGCATGTAGTGCTATTACTTTTGTGTTTGATTCTAGAAAGTAGACACCGATTATGGTGATGGTAGATTTCCAGTTTCCTGGAGGTAGAGGTGGTCTTGTGGAAAGACTCATAAAGGTACACAAGGAAATGTGGATGGTGACAAATATGCTTACTTTCTGCATTTGTCAGGAAGCATCAAACCTTAAACCTTAATGACTAATTCAGACGGAGAAACACAAATGTTTCACTCAAATGTGGTAGACAGAAAAAATAAAAGATGTTCGAATTGACAAGAAATAGACTAAATAAAACGAAAGTGTGGAACTATACCCTGTAACCCTTACAGTCTTACAACCCACTACAGCTTACAAAAAATATTTTTAAAAAATTAAATAAAAATAAAACAAAAATGAAATCTTATACTACAAAGTCAAATTAGGGGTTACCTGAAGGGAAGAGTCTAGCAGGTGGGTAAAAATAGGTAAAGGGTCACTGTAATGAAATGAGCTTTCAGTGCCGACTTTACCAAAGCATATGACATGTTGGTTTTCGTCTTGCATTTTGAAGACTCATTTACTGACTTTTATTTTATTATTTTCATTGCCACCAGAGTTATTGCTGGAGCTCCGTGCCCACACTATGAATTCACCACTCCCAGTGGTCATTATTTTGTATCTATTTTATTTTATTTTAGTAGTGAATTAATACTAATTCACAAAATTGTAAATTGTTTACTCCAGGGCTTCACTGCTCCAAATCATTTTTTTCAGGTAGAGCAAAAGAGAGAGTCAGAGGTAGAGCAGGAAACCCTCTACAGCACTGACACTATCAACAGTGTAACGGGGGCCAGGATTTAACCTGGGTTGTGTACCATACAGGTGAGTTATATTGTTGGATCTATAAGTTTAAAAGCTGTTTATCAAAACAGTTACACAAATGACTTTCATGCTTAAGGTACCAAAAGTCCCAGGTTCAATCACCAGCACACTCATAAGCCAGAGTTGAGCAGTGCTCTTATGTTAAAAAAAAAAAGGGGGGTCGTGTGGTGGTGCACGTGGTTGAATGCACATGTTACAATGTGTAAGAACCTGGGTTCAAGCCCCCAGTCCCCACCTGCAGGGGGAAAGCTTCATGACTGGTGAAGCAGGTCTGCAGCTGTCTCTTCCTCTCTATCTCCCCCTTCCTTCTCGATTTTTGGCTGTCTCTACCCAATAAATAAAGGTTTTTAAAAAGAGAGAGAGGAATTAGTTACTTATATGTAGAGAAACAATAAGTGGAAGCTGTTAAGTTTTCAGTTTACCATAAAATGAATTACACTTCAATAATGCTGTATAAATTATTAGCTAAATATCAATGTGGATCTCATTTATATATATATGATGTGCATAAACCTTGCCATTCCTCATTTCAGCACTCTCCAATGGCTTAATGACTTCTCTTTACTTTTAGAATCAAATGGAAAGTTATTTTCTATTAGTGATTTAATACTGATTTACAAAATTACAAGGTAACAGGGGTACAACTCCACACCTTTCTCATCACCAGAGTTCCCTCCATTGTAAGCTACAGCAGTCCTCTTAAGTTTGCAGAGATGGGTTAACGATTATTTCTACAATTATCTGTCTATATCAAATATAAATTTCTTAAATGATTTACAACACATATTGTTACCTCATCCCTTAGTATCTTTCTGAAATGTACTATTCTTGTTCTATTATATTCTTTTTTCCTTAATTATACCTTTGGCATTCCATGCTTCTTGGTACCCCAAGACAGCTCCAAAAATTTTTCACTTCCTCCAGAAGTCTAGGTCACAATTTAAGATCCTCTGAGGTACATACTGCACTGCCTAGTTTTTTAAGAAAAATATGTTTTACTAGCTTTGAGTTAAAAATGTCCCTTCTTATTCCTAGTTCAAAAATCAAGGCACTATTTTGGATACATTTCAACTGTTCTTCTACTTTGAACTCAGAGGTAGATGGTGAATTCCAAGCTTCAGTGAATTGAGTGGGAAGGTGGACAGGAGATCTGTTTGCTACTTCTGGTAGAATGAATTGCCAGAATATTCTCCTTATGCTGTTTCTGAAGAACCTGAGGCTTGCAGCGGTTGACTGACTGTATGTGCTATTAGATCTACCAGGGGAAATAGTCTTAAAACCAATTCTAGCAAAGAAGAGTCTATAGATAGATTGAGAGCTATAGTTTTCATGTTTACTGTTCATTTAATTATAAGGGCTCATCCAATGCTAGTAAATAAAAAAGATAAATTATCAAAGAAAATGAATATTACTTGTGATGTGACTTATATTTGAAGAAATTAATATAGCCTATCTTGAAAGAATCAAAAGAAAAAAACCAAAAGCAATAAATTCTTCACTCAGGAAGATGTATTAAGAGCATAAACAAGCAAGCAATAAAGTAAGGCAAAAATCTGGGGAGCTGGTAGTTTTTTATATCCATATAAATAAATTTCATCTTCACTGATATCTTCATTTGTACCATTGGGCTATGACAAAGTAATTTAAAATTCTACATTAAATTAAAGAATTGAAACAATTCAGCCTGTTTTTCACCTCCACAAACATATTTACAAATAGATTAGAAAATACTTTCCAGATGTCTCTCATATGGGGTTCTTTTCAGACACAGAAATTAAAGGAGACTTTTCACAGAAAAAAAAATGCTTTTTAAAAAGTTGGTGGCTAATTGTGCAGGTGTGTGAATGAATTTCAAGAGGCTCCCAGCATTCCTTTGGGTTTGACCTCCAAGGGATATATTATGGGGTACAAGCAGTGGATGGAGTCTCTGACTCTCTTTTCAGAGCCAAAAGTTCTTCTTAAATTTGCCAACATTCAGCCATACAAAGCTATAATAATTTCCGAAATGCTCCAACTGTGATTTCTATTTTTGTAAGATACAGCAGAAAGTAATGCGCTGAATGTTTTGTCCTCTAAATTTTAATAGGCAATGTTTCTCCTTGACAAAGCCCCAGAATGTTTTTTATTACCATTGAGAAGAGATTTACAAAGCTCCCACACAAATCTGTTTCAATACTCTGGAAGACTACAAGTTACAACAACTATTGATTTAAAGGTATCATAAGGTAGTAAAGGACCTTATCTCACTTGAATATTCTCACTTCATTTTACAGATTCTATACCCTTATGAAGGGAAATGACTTCTGGCAATTAATTCTACTGGAAGTAGCAAACAGATCTCCTGTCCACCTTCCCACTCAATCCACTGAAGCTTGGAATTCATCATCTACCTCTGAGTTCAAAGTAGAACAACTGAAATGTATCCAAAATAGTGCCTTGATTTTTGAACTAGGAATAAGAAGGGACATTTTTAACTCATAGCTAATAAAACATATTTTTCTTAAGCAACTAGGCAGAAACCAAGTTGATGAGCATCATTAATAGCATCAGTTTGAATCATATCCCTAATGAAAAAAGAAATTGAAAGGAACGTAAACAATACAGACTGTTACATGAAGCACATGTCAAGTTGGTAGCTGCTTGTGACCCTTCTACCGGCAAGAAAAAAACAAAATACAATAGACGACTTCCATAAAACAGTGGATTGGGAGTCAGGCTGTAGTGCAGTGGGTTAAGTGCATGTGGCGCCAAGTGCAAGGATCCCGGTTCAATCCCTTGGCTACCCACCTGTAGGGGAGCCGCTTCACAGGCGGTGAAGCAGGTCTGCAGGTGTCTATCTTTCTCTCCCCTCTCTGTCTTCCACTCCTCTTTCTGTCCTATCCAACAACAATGAAATCAATAACAACAACAACAATAATAACTATGACAACAATAAAAAACAAAGACAACAAAAGGGGAAAAATAAATAAATATTTTGTAAAAATTAAAAAAAACAGGATCAACACCTACTTCCCTTCAGCCTACATACCTACGCTTGGCATGGAAACAGAAAAAGAACACAAAATAAAGTTTGCAACATATCTAGTACAGCAAGGCTGAAACTATGTGGTGAATGGTGGTATACAGGAGAGTGTAAAGTGTGAACCTAACAACTAAAATGTCAGCTAACTGAATAAGGAAGAAATAAATGGGATTAGGACAATGTGTTAGTAGCAATATTATCCATTATAGCTAACTAAATGAAGTCATTTGACCCAGGACTGGGTTTTGAAACTCAACTGCATAAGTTGAAGAGTAGTGGCTGATCAGGAATCCATTCAAATAAGATTTAGTAATTTTAGCTGACAGTTATCTTAAAAATATATCTCAATTAAAAAATGGTGAATTCACCTTCTTCACCTCATCTTGGGTGGAGCTTGAAGAAGTTACATGAAGTGAGATAAGCCAGAAAGACAAGGATGAATATGGGATGTTGGTATGCTTCTAATTCTGCTTCTAAAAACCCCTTCTGTTTCATTTGGTTTAATCCCCCCGCTTAACACTATTCTATTTACATAACTAAGCACCAGCATGCCTGCATGACATTGGTTTAATCCCCACTGGTTCATGATGTCTTTTAGCCCCGCCCCCTCTTGTAGTACTCCCTGATTTGCACCAGTCACTTTTCGCTCCACCCTCTCTGCATCACATCCTGTTTCTGCCCTACTTGCCGAGTATATATAGGATTGTGTTTTTAGTTTAGTTTAGTTTTTTTAGTTTAGTTTTAGCTTAGCTTGGCTTAGATTGTGCTGCGTCCTGCATGAATAAAGAGATACTCCTTACAGCTCAACCATGAGTCCCTGGTCGTCTGTCTCCACCAGCGAGGCCAGCGCGACAATAGGATGATGGTCTCACTCATAGCAGAAGTTGAGAAATAAGAACAGAAGGAAAAATGAAAGCAGAACTTGGACTGGCTTTGGTGTACTGCACCAAAGTAAAGGACTCTAGTGAGTGGGGGTGGGGTGCGGGCTTTCTGGTCCTGGTGCATGATGGTGCTGGAGGAGGACCTAGTTGGAGGTTAAAGTATTTTGCAGAAAATTGAGAAATTTTACATATGTACCAACTACTGTATTCACTGTTGACTATAAACCATTAATCCCCCCACACAAATTATAAAGATACATGAACAAAAAAAACCAAACTAAGAAAATATCAAAAAAGAAAGATAACTGCATATGTTAATATATGATATTCATGAGAGGATAAATTCTAGTTCCACTCCACTCTGTCTAGTACTGGGTAAACTAACTTCTATGAGCCTCAGGTTCCAAATTTCGCTCAAATGAGGAAAAAACGACTACCACTTGGTAGTGTTGTAAAGAATAAATGGTTAAATACACGTCAAGTGTTTGTCATAGTTGATAATATCCTAACTATTACTATTTTAATCATTATTCTTCATTACTGTTTTGTACATGTAGAGTATTGAATACAATGACACTTGTTTTTAAAAGGCACAGATCTAGGAATTGCTCAGTAGAAAGTGGCTGGGATGGTGGAAGGAAAACCTTCAAATTGCTTCAAGGAAGAATCATAAGGGAACGACAATGTAGAAACTGTCACCATATATCAGAAAGGCTGCCATATGGAAGAGGAAGCAGATATGTTCTTAGAGGCTTGAGACAGTGGATAAAAACTATAGGGAGATCAGATTTGGTTTAATATAAAAAAGACTGTTCTAATCAACAGAACTTTCCACAGATGGAGTGTTACGCCTCGAGAGGCAGAGTTCAAGCATTAGTTGAATGCTTATTTGGATAGAATTTTGAAGACAGAGTTTACACTTTGGATGGCAGGAGAGAACTAAATGACAGAACTTAGTTTTTTCCAGACATGAAGTTCTATAATATTGTGTTAGTTATCCAAGTACCCTTCAGTTGATACAAACTTCCAGTGATATACAACCCAGAAAGTCTCTGAAGGAAGAAACTACCAGTTCTAAAAGGACACTGAGACTATAGTTAGCCAAAGAAACCATACTGTTAAGTATTTAGAGCTTCAGAATGTGGCAATCCATAAGGGAAAAGTATCATAAGTACATGAAAAGTTGTTCAACTTCCCCCAAATTACAGAAATGTACCTTGAAAATTATGATTTAACAATCATTAAAATCTTTTTATATGTTTGTTTGTTTATAAAATGGAAACACTGACAAAACCATAGTATAAGAGGGGTTCAATTCCCACCACCAGAGCTCCATATCCCAACCCTTCCCCTGATAGCTTTCCTACTCTTTAACCCTTTAATGTTGCCATGCACAAGGACTTGGGTTCAAGCTGCTACTCATCACAATGGACCACCTGTAAGGAGGACAGAAGCTTCATGAGTGGTAGGGTTGTACTGTGCTAACTCATTTTACTTCTTTGTCTCTCTCTACTTCTCACTGCCTTTCATTCTCTATCAAAAAGAAATGGGGAAGGGAAATACTACCAGGAGTGGTGGAAGAGATACAAGTACCTGCTACAACCCTCGTGACAGAGGAAAAAAATTAGATGTCCTCTGTTTAGTACTTGAAGGTGTTAGAGTGATAGTACATACACTAGGCTGAAATAAGTTAGTATTTTTTGTTGGTTTGTTGGTTTGTTTTTTGTTTTGTTTTGCATCCAGGTTTATCGCTGGGGCTTGGTGCCAGCACTACAAATCTACTGTTCTTGGAGGCCATTTTTCCCATTTTGTTGTCCTTGTTGTTGCCATTGTTGTGGTTGTTATTGTTATTGTTGTTATAGCTGTTGTTGCTGTTGGATAGGACAGAGAGAAAAGGAGAGAGGAGGGGAAGACAGAGAGGAGGAGAGAAAGATAGACACTTGCAGACCAGCTTGACTGCTTGTGAAGCAACACCCCTGCAGGTGGGGTGCTAGGGGCTCGAACCAGGATCCTTACGCAGGTCCTTGGGCTTTGTGTCATGTGCACTTAACCCGCTGCGCTACCCCCCAACCCCCTTAAATTAGTTTTTAAGAGCTGGTCTGAGTCAAATCTACATGTCCTGGTCACTAGTCTTTGGATCTGAAAGTGCTGCTGAGGGCTAATAATGCTCTGGCAACCATGGCAAACAGCCCATATCTCTCATCAAGGACTATATGCTTTCATAAGTGTGGGGCCTAGCAATCTAATACAAAGAAACCTTATGCACCCCCACAACGTGCCAACAGTCTGCTCAATGTGACATTCTATACAACTAGACCTAGGGTAGAAGTATACCTACAGGTAGAAATCCTTTACAGAGGCCAGCCCATAAGTCTGGAAGAAGGACTTGCTTATTTAAATGTTCAGATGTACAGTGTTATGTGGTTTAACAAGAACCAGGAAAACATAACTTTACCAATGCACTCTGGTAAGCCGAAAAGAGTGGTGACCCAGGCATTACTCACCAGTGATTTGACAGTAACTGATCTAGAAATGCTCAAAGAATCACAGGGGAAAACAGATGATAATTTTGAAATTACCATGAAAACTTACAATAAAACATCAAGTTCAAGAACAAGAAAACTAGAGAGCCAAACAAAACTTGTGATGAGCACAATGGAGGAATTCAAGTATTCAAAAGAGAACTTGAACCATGGACTACACCAAGCAGAACAAAGTATCTGTCTCTGGTAGTTACTACTCATCATCATAGTAGAAACATGAAATCAGCCCAAATGTCTATTGACATATGGCTGGGTTAAAAAAAAGTTGCAGGATATTTATCTTATGGGCAAAAATAAATAATGTAAGAATGGTATCTAGCAAAAAGAAAAAAAAGAGGTTATTGAGAGAACTGAATAGCATAATGAAGGAAAGGTACTTAACCATTTGATTCACTGAAAAACCTAATGAATGGGCGTGACATTTGTGACAAGTGATACAAAGTACTCTATTTTCATAACTTGATTTTAATATTATATATACTATTGGAGACAATTGAGAGGCATTGAGGGGAAAAGGGGAGATAGAGAGGAAGAGAGAAGGGGCCAGGCAGTGGCTCACCTGGTTAAGCGCACACATGACAGAGCACAAGGTCCAGGTTCAAGCCCCTGGTCCCCGCCTGTAGGGGGAAAGCTTCACAAGTGGTGAAGTAGGGCTGCAGGTGTCTCTCTTTCTTCCTCTCCCTCTCTGTTTCCCCCACTCCTCTCAATTTGTCTCTATCTTTATCCAATAATAAATAAATAAAAATATTAAAAAGAGAGAGGGAGAGAAACTGACACCCGCAGCACCACTGCATCATAAAAACCATAAAGCTTTTCCCCTGCAGGTGGGGACCAGGGGCTTGAATCTGGGTCATAGTACATAGCAACGTTTGTGCTCAACCAGGTACACCACAGTGCAGTATCTGTATACTCTCCACACTTTTCTTTTCTTTTACCAGCACTGCTCAGCTCTGGTTTATAGTGGTGTGGGGAACAGAAGCTGGGACTTTGGAGCCTCAGGTATTAGAATCTGTTTGCATAACCATTATGCTACCTCCCCTCTGCCCACTTGTATACTCTCTAAGTAAGACAACAAGCAAAAAACCAGAAAGAAACAACTTCCCAAAATTCCTGCTAAGCCAGCCAAGCATTCAATTCCGACATCTTACAGAGATATGAAACCATGAATTTCTACACAAGAAAACAGAAACACAATGATCAGGGTGAGCTGAAAGAGCATTGGCACCACCTGTAAGAACACACAAAGACCTAAACAGGAATAATATGAGCAACAAAGTAAAGTCATATAAAATTATACCCAAGGTGAGAAAGAACTAACCCTGAGTCCACTGTAATATAAATAAATGACTGAGTAGATGAATAAGAGAACTGACAAGTCTTCCCTGCAGAAGAATTTTAAATAATGTATGTTCAGGCTCAACTCATAAAGAAGTGGAGTATAAATTTCCAATTCCCAGGTGTGGGCTGTCCATAGTGTCCTTTCCAAAGAAAACAGTAGGCGAAAGGGAAATAACTTCACAATAAAGAAATATGACCAACTCCCCTGAGGGCCGGTAAGCAAGATTGATATAATCAGTGGTACCTGGGACCACCATATCCACAGCAAACATACCTCTTTCATTGCAGACATCCACTATATGTATAACAGAACTGGAAATTTATATATTTACCAGGAAAAACAAAATGTCAAAATGTTCAATAAAAATACTAAGGTATTCCCAGCCATGACCGTGGACTGTGAGCTCCAGACTGACAGGTACTTGGAGACTATACAGACTCCTGGGATAAATATGAATATACAGGGACCCTTTGCTGGGAATACTGTGAGAACCATATTGAGCGTGGTGAGGCTGTTCCCATTGAAACATGGGGAACTGAGGAAACGAATCTCCCTGTCAGACTTTCTCTTGCTAAGGTTGAGCAGGCGAGAGGTACGGACCTGTTTTTTTGCTTCCCTGTCAGTTACTCCCTGTCTCCAGAGACCCTGCATTTTTCTGCCTCCAGGGGCTCCTCATTCCTTAAAACATTAAGCCAGCTCCCTTGCTTCACCCTGCATTCCTTGATACAATGGCCCACTCTCTTATTATCTACATATCAGTGTTCTGCTTTGTCTAATAACTTAAGGTCTCCTCCCTATTTCCCCACCCATTCTGCTCATTTGATATACTCTTTTGCTACCCTCAAGATCCTCCCTGTTTGCAGAGTATTATTAATTCTACCAGTTAAACCCCTCACAACAGTTGCTAAGGAAGTTCCTACCTTTACCAGTCCCTTTTACGTTTCTCTGCCCCTTTCCTAAACCTGTATGGTATGGTCAAGCCCTTCTGTTTCCAACTTGCCACTTCTGTTTTCCGGCCTTTAGGAGCTGGGGTGCAGGAATGAATAAAGATCAGAAATGCTTCGCCACCACCATCTAGGTTCCTGGGTCATCTCTAGCGCAGCACGTCACTAGCCCGACAACCATGGATCAGATCAGTGGGGTAAACAGTTAATGGTATTTCAATACTTTCTTTGTATTGGTAGAATGGAATTTTGATGCTCTGTTTGGAGCAGGAGCGTTTGAATCTGGAACTCAGCAGGCAGAAGACAGGTTTCCAACCGGTTATTTTGAACAAGTACGCATCTGCGCAACACAAGCATGGGAAAGGGTGACCCCACTCAATGTAGATTCGTCAGTTCCCATTAACTCTCTTCGCCAAGGCACTGATGAATCATTAGCGAGCTTCATCTCAAGGGTGAAGACAAGCTTAGAGAGAAAGGTTTATAATCCTGACGTCCGCTCACTACTCCTGCGCTCTATTGTCTGGGATGGCATGATACCACAATTCCGTCAGGCATGCCTTAATCTTAACCTACACTCAGATAATTGGATTTTAGTGACACAGGAACTTACATCAGGCAATTATGGGGCATCCATTACGACACAGGTTTATGCAGTTACCCCACGTAATCAAAACGGGGCCTGCTTTCAGTGCGGTTGCCAAGGACATTGGTGTAACCAATGGCCTGATAAGCTGCGACCACACCTCCAGTCAGGGCAACCCCACCTCCAGTCAGGGCAACCCCACCTCCAGTTAGAGCTACCACGCCTTGAGTCAGGGGAACCCCGCCTCCAGTCAGGGCAACCCCGCTTTCAGTTAGGGAGCCAGAAGCCACGTACAGTGTGTCCCAGATGCCGTAAAGGGTTTCACTGGAAGAGAAATTGTTGGTCCAAATTTCATAAAGACGGCACGCCCCTGAATGGTACAAATTCGGGGCCTGAGATTTTGTGGACCACTCCTGTTTTAGAACACTGTCACCCTTCTATGACAGTAAAGATTGGCAATATTCCTTTTACATTTTTGATTGACACAGGGGCAGAAAAGACGATTTTAAGGCAAGAAGAGGTTCCCCAAGATTGGGAACCTCTCCCTGGACCCAGTATACATGGAGTGGGAGGGGTGACCCCATCATTTCGCACACGAGATTCACTCATGTGGGAAGACCCGGAAGGCTCTACCGGACACTTCCGCCCTTTGGTAGCTGATATCAGCAGCAACCTACTGGGCAGGGATCTTCTGGAATGTATTGATGTTAGGATATCCACAGATGCCTCTGCAGAGGCATCTGCTCCCGCGAGACCAGATCTAATCAGCACCCCCAATACTAAATGCCACTGTTCGTAGCCAAACACCCCGCTTAAGCTGGCTTTCTAACGAGCCTGTCTGGGTGGAACAGTGGCCTTTACCTCAGGATAAACTAGAAATTTTAAAAGAGCTCGTCCGAGAGCAGTTGTACTTGGGACACATTCGTCATTCTCAAAGCCCATGGAATACTCCTGTCTTTGTGATTAAAAAGCGCTCGGGAAAATGGCACCTCCTTCAAAATCTCCGTGCATTAAATAAAACCATGCAGGTCTGGGGCTCCTCCCAAAGGGGTTTGTCTCTTGCTTCTGCAATTCCCACAGGAATTCCAATCATAGCTATTGATATACAAGATTGTTTTTTCTCTGTTCCCTTGCATCCACAAGATTGTAAACATTTTGCCTTCTCTGTTCTGTCTATTAATAATGCCAGCCCTGCTGATAGATTTGAATGGGTGGTGCTACCCCAGGGTATGGCCAATAGTCCTACAGTTTGTCAGGAGATTGTTAAATCTGCCCTTGTCCCATATATTCATAAGGGCCTTAAAGTTTTTCATTATACAGATGATATTTTAATATGGGGAAAATCAGATACAGATCTCTATGCCTTACAGGATTTTCTTATTCCTGCATTAAAGAAAAGCGGCCTTCATGTAGCTCCTGAGAAGATACAGCTAATTCCTCCAATATCTTTCTTAGGTTCAGAGATTTCTCTAATGCAAATTCGTCCCTTAAAACCTAATGTCACCTTTCCTTCTAACCTTACTCTTGCTTCCTTACAAAGTTTTCTAGGAAATTTAAATTGGCTTAGGCAGTATCTCTATCTGCCTACAAGCTGCCTCCAACCACTGTTTGACCTGTTGAAAGGAAACAAACAGCCATCCTCAAAACGTAAGTTAACTCCCGAGGCCTCCTCAGCACTGGAAAGAGTTAACCAGGACCTCCAGGACATGCACCTTGTTCGATTCTCTCCCTCCTCTCTGGTAAACCTTCTTATCTTCAACTCCACCCCCACATTAGTAGGGGCATTGTGGCAAGACCACGGGGTTCTTGAGTGGCTTCACATGCCAGTAGGAGGAGCTCCAAGACTCCTCACTGAGACAGGTTAGCATTCATGGTTCGCCAAGGGAGATATAGGTCTGTGCAGGTCCTAGGGAAAGAACCGGATTTAATTATTCTGCCCTTTTCTGTCGTTTTCGACGGGTTATGTTGTTTTTGCCGGGCTGGCTTCACGGGCAGGTAACAGACAACCAGGGACTCATAGTTGAGCTGTAGGCAGTATCTCTTTATTCATGCAGGACGCAGCACAATCTAAGCCGAGCTGAGCTAAACTAAAGGTAAAGTACTCTAAAACTCACAATGCTGTCTTTATATATACTTGCCAAGTAGGGTGGAAACAGGGTGTGACATAGAGAGGGTGGAGAGAAAAGTGACTGGTGACAATCAGAGTGTGACAAGGAGAGGATCAGGGTGTGACAAGGAGGGGGGGTGGAGCAAAAACATATCATGAAACAGTGGGGATTGAACCAATGCCCTGGAGGGAGGTGCTTGTTAACAGCGGTTATATAAATAGAATGAAGTGGTTATGTAAATAGAATAGTGTTAAGCAGGGGGGATTTAAACCAAATGAAACAGAAAGGGTCTCATGCATACCAACAATTCCCCCTTTCTTTTTAACTAATGGCCATTGTGGGGTGAACAGAAACGTATATCATACAGGCGTTTTCAAAATAACTGGCATAAGACATGGAAAACAAAATAGGCGAGCAGCAATAACCAGTGTGATGCCAAGGGGAGCTTTTCTTGCCTCAAAGGGAAAGGCCTAGCAGGCGAAAGGGCATTTCTTGCCTCTGGGAATGCTTCATGCCTCTGGGGGCATCTCTTGCCTCAAAGGGCATTTCTTGCCTCTGGGAATGCTTCATGCCTCTGGGGGCATCTCTTGCCTCAAAGGGCGTTTCCTGCCTCTGTGGGCATCTCTTGCCTCTTGGGGCGCTTCATGCCTCTGTGGGCATAACCTAATAAGGAGGGGGAGTTTTCTGCCTCTGGGACAGAGCCTGCAGGCGAGGGAACATGGTCTATAAAGTCTCAAGGCAATTGGCTGAAGTTAGTCTTTGAGAAACACAGCAGCGTGTACCAGTAAGTCCGATGGAGGTGTCAGTCCAAAGTAGCTGACCACAGAAGAAAATGTCAGAGGATGAAATGCTGTACGTCTGTCTCGATGGGGAATGTCGGCCACCTGAATTCTGCTTTTCTGTAGAGAGTGAGCTTTCGAGTCTGTGAATCTGTTTCTTCAGGTCGTGCCAGGTCACATCATTGGTTTCCGGGGGCGATGTCAGAGAACAGGATCCAAATGGATTTACAGGAATTCTATTTGAGTAGATGCTTTTTCATGTGAAGACTTTGACAGCTGAAATTCACTTACTTGTCAAACAAAACTTGTAGCAGATTAGAAGTTTACTATAATTGATAACTCCATTATAATTGGAAGTCCTTTCTAGTATCATTTCAAGGTTGTTAAAACACTTTAAACTCAATAAAATGTGGAAAGGTAAAAAGAAGAACCATGGTTAAAAGCCTTAGGCATGAGAATAATTAACATAATCATTGCCATAATCATTGCACTATCTGCCCCACCCATAACTCATACAGTTTTCAGGATTAAACGTTTCAGATTCATGTCAAGACATAAAAGAGAAATCAAAGGAGGAAAAAAACAATTTTTTGGATTGTTTCTGGATGTCTCTAGAAATCATGGCTTCGTCCAGCATTTTTTTTTAAGTCAATGTCAAACAAAAATTCAGTCATTCAAATCATTCTCTTATTAAACGCAACTTGAACCAGATTATCAAGATCTCACCATGTAGGATTAAGAATCCCCGGAGGGCGACCTAGTCCAAAAAGGTCCTCGAAATTCCATTTAGGGTGTTTCTGACTGTTCCTGCTGGATTGCTTCAGGCACCCATTTTTAAAAGCGTCTTCCCATTGAAGAAAGAATCCAATCAGGAGAGTAGAACTAACCACATGTCTCCATACTTGGGAACTGCCAGGGTACTCGAGAATGTTATTCAAATTAGAGTAGTCCTTCTCCATGGGAAACATTCGAGAAGAAGTCCAGAAAGTTCCAGGGGAAATCCCCATGCATATCCCAAGGTCTATGATCACGGTCATAAAGAACCAAACTGTGGCCCGGAGCAAAATGTAGTCCTTTTCCTCAGGAAACATGGGAGAGGGAATCCAGAAAGTCCAAGGAGAAATCTCCGTGCATCTCCCAAGCTCTATGATCCCGGTCATAAGAAACCAAAGTTCCCGGTCAGGGAACCGAAATGTAGCCCAGAGTAAAATGTTCCAGAGACAGACTGTCTCATGATGAAACAGTAGAGGCTTTGGCAAACCTCTTCATAAGTAGAAAGGCAACCCATGGTGGATGGGTAGCCAAGTTTACTTATCTGGACGATGGATGGGTAGGGTCCCACGTTGATGCTGGTCCATGTTTCAGGGCTTATTTCAGTCCCTGTTCAGGCGCCATATGTCGTTTTCGACGGGTTATGTTGTTTTCGCCGGGCTGGCTTCACGGACAGTAACAGACGACCAGGGACTCATAGTTGAGCTGTAGGCAGTATCTCTTTATTCATGCAGGACGCAGCACAATCTAAGCCGAGCTGAGCTAAACTAAAGGTAAAGTACTCTAAAACTCACAATGCTGTCTTTATATATACTTGCCAAGTAGGGTGGAAACAGGGTGTGACATAGAGAGGGTGGAGAGAAAAGTGACTGGTGACAATCAGAGTGTGACAAGGAGAGGATCAGGGTGTGACAAGGAGGGGGGGTGGAGCAAAAACATATCATGAAACAGTGGGGATTGAACCAATGCCCTGGAGGGAGGTGCTTGTTAACAGCAGTTATATAAATAGAATGAAGTGGTTATGTAAATAGAATAGTGTTAAGCAGGGGGGATTTAAACCAAATGAAACAGAAAGGGTCTCATGCATACCAACACTTTTCTCTCACAGATACAGAGTGGCTTATACGCCATCATTCCTGCTTTGCCATAAGCTTCGTGGGGTTTCCAGGACAAATAGATAACCATTTTCCTTCTAATAAATTGATAGCTTCTTTACCTCTTCTGCCTCTACTAGCACCTAAACTTTTCTCTCGGGATCCCATTCCCTCTGCTCCTACTATCTTTACTGATGGCGGAAAAAGGGGAGCTGCTGCCCTTATATATTACCCAGACAAACAATCTCCTAAACCTCTCTTTACTGAGCTTCCTGAGAATTCCCCTCAGTACAAAGAACTTTATGCTGTTTTCCTTACATTAAAAGCTGTACCAGAATCCTTCAACCTCTTTTCTGACAGTGTGTATACTGTTAACTTACTCCCATGGCTTGCTCATTCTTATGTGAAAATAGATGACAACCCACTTTCCCCTCTCTTGATTCAACACCTTCGTTCCCACAGCCCTCTTCCTGGTTCCCTGTCTGAAGGGAATGCTGCAGTTGACCACCTTGCCTCCACAGGGACTTTCTCAATCTTTGTCTCTGATCCTGCTAATTTTCATTCTCTAACCCATGTTAATCTTAAAGGCCTTCAAGCTCGATTTCCTGATGTTCCTTTATCACAGTTAAAACATATTCTCGCTACATGCTCTTCTTGTGCAAGTCTCATAAAGACACCTGCTATCCAAGCCCTTGGGGTTAACCCCCCGAGGTTTAAAAGCTAATGCTATTTGGCAAATTGATGTCACCCACATACCAAACTTTGGCAAACAAAAATATGTGTTTGTATCAATTGATACCTTTTCTAAATTTATGTGGGCTACAGCTCAGACAGGAGAAAGCACTAAAAAGCTTGTAAGCCATATGCTCTCCTGTTTTGCTGTGATGGGCTTACCTCTTCAACTGAAAACTGACCATGGACCGGCATTTACCAGCAAACAATTTAAAGATTTTTATTCCCTCTGGAACATTACTCATACCACAGGCATTCCCTATAATCCACAGGGATAAGGCATTGTCGAGAGGGCCTATCAAATCCTTAAGGCTCAATTAAATAAAGTTAAAGGAGGAACATATCCCCCCAATGTCCAGCTAGCAAAAGCCTTAACTACATTAAATCTCTTTAATATTTACAATAATTCGGACCTACCTCCTATTATTCTTCACTGGCAAACACCATCTACCCTCCCATCCATTAAGGTCAAATGGAGAGACCCACTCGATAAAATCTGGTAAGGGCCTGACCCCCTATTGACCATGGGAAGAGGTTTCGCATGCGTTTTCCCTCAAAATTTCTCTAAACCTGTCTGGGTTCCTGCCCGCCATGTCCGACAATACCCACAGGATGGCGCTATTATCCTTGAAGAACAAGAAATACTACAAGAGGACCAGATGCAGGATACATCCCAGAACCCATAATATGACATGGCAGAACCTACAAAATCTGGCTCACAGAGACCTCTCTCCTACCCTTCCCCTGAATTTCTTATGTTATATAACTGGCCAGTTGTGTTTTGTGAGTGAGTGTGTTGAATGATTAAATTTTTTTTTGCATGACCCATCTGCTTGGAGTAGTCTAAAAGGTAATTGGCTTTATATAAAAATGCTGGATGCAGCCAAAGTTTCTGGAGACATCCAGAAACATTCCAAAAATTTTGTTTTTCTCCCTCTTTTGATTTTTATATATAGTTTTCATATATATGTAAGTGTTTAGTCTTAAACTGTGGAACTAATGACAGATATAAATTTTTTTAAATGATATGTTTTTATAACAAAAGTTCTTTTTCCTCCAGTGTGTTATAACTAAATGTTTATGGGCATGTCTCAAGTTTGGTAACACTAATTTAACGGTCAAAAGTGTAACCCTACAGCTACATTATTACCAGACAAGGTAAAAATTAATTTGCTGAGGTAACTAACTATTCAAGGTAAAAGTCTAAATGTTTAACGTGACTATACATTCCCCAAACTAAAATATATAAATTTTATATACAGGACACCTTTGGAGGGCCCCCAAAAGTGCCCTGTAAACTATCTTGTGGAAATTAATCCACAACAGATCTGGCATCAATCTGGCACTGTAGGGAGTTGGGCTGTAGTACAGCGGGCTAAGCGCAGGTGGCGCAAAGCACAAAGACCCGCATAAGGATCCCGGTTCGAACCCCAGCTCCCCACCTGCAGGGGAGTCGCTTCACAGGTGGTGAAGCAGGTCTGCAGGTGTCTATCTTTCTCTCCTCCTCTCTGTCTTCCCCTCCCTCTCTCCATTTCTCTCTGTCCTATCCAACAACAACAACAACAATAATAACTACAACAATAAAAAAACAAGGGCAACAAAAGGGAATAAATAAAATAAAATAAAAATAAAAAAACTTAAAAAAAATCTGGCACTGTAAACATTAAAATCATTGTCACGAAAATGCGTTAACTCTCTAAGCAATTTGAGTCTGTTTAAAATACATATTTTAACTAAAATTGGTCTCAAGATCCTGCTGTAGAGACTGCTACAGGAGGTCACATTAGATGACCTTTAAATAAAATCATAAAGATATTTAAACCAATTATAATCATCGAGGTATCAACTATAATAAACCTCTAACTTGTTACAAGTTCAAATTAACCATGAGAAGCAGATTGTTTGTGTTTCTTCCACAGGAATCCCGGAAAAACCATCTGAACCCCTGCACACCCTGACGTCATCCACTAGATGGCACCACTACAGTGACACACCCCCCAAAACCCTAGATGTGACTTAACACGATCTGAAGAACCTGATACACAGACTCCAAGGACAGAACTTTCTTAATGCCTGCTTGCTGTCCCTGCTTCTGATTTGCCTGTCACATGTTGGCAGTTCCAGCTTGCTATCTACAGAAAAGCAGATTTCCAGTGGCTGACCTCCCTCATGCAGCGTCTCATCCCCTGCCAATTCATCCCCTAGCCACCTACTTTGGACTGAGACTTGTATCGGACTTGCTGGCATACCCTATAGACATTTTACACAATTTTAAAGCAGCTTATTTCCCTTCACGCTGCTGGTTTTTTATAGACTGATCCTGAGTAGTTCATAGACTTTACAGACTGTTGCCTTGAGGACTATACAATGCCAAATAGCCCCTCTGTTTGGTGGGTCATGCCCTCCCGCCTCCCCCTCATTATGTACCCTTGCCCCTTTCCCCCTCCAAGCAGGGAACGTTCCTTTACACACCAACCCTTCCCTTCACACCACACTGGCTTTCACTACTCCCCTACTTGTCACTATATCATTTAGGTTTATGTCCAAAAGGTTTCTGCTCCACGATAGTCTTTTACAGACTTTGAACCATCTTATGCTATGACTAGATAGAAAGACAGAAAAAGATGTAGAGATATTGTGAAGAGATGGTTGAGCAGGCTGTGCTTAAACCTATAAGATGAGTCCCTCCAGGTAAGTCTCTCTCTCTAAAGAGGGGTTGAGCACAGGGGGACACATAAATCTCACAAGGTTGGCAGCCATTTAAGCCTTCCCTCCTCCACAGAAAGTCCTACATCTTACCACCTGAGCACGGCATTCCTTAAAAACATTTAAGCCTGCTCCATTCCATTTTTCTTTACTGTGTCCATTTAGATATAAAGGGAAAGGAGATGATGCTGAGGAATTATTCTGATACAGTCTCTGCCCCAGATTTTACCACGTCCCGCAGTGCCCCCTTCAACCAATCCTTCCACCACACGTCACCCCTGGTTATTGCCCAATAAAAGCCCCCTCACTCCCCCCTTATTGGGCTCCTTCGGTAGCGCTGTCTCTCTCTCTCTGCGTGGTGA
The DNA here is from genome assembly GCF_950295315.1 of Erinaceus europaeus. Classification (NCBI taxonomy): domain Eukaryota; kingdom Metazoa; phylum Chordata; class Mammalia; order Eulipotyphla; family Erinaceidae; genus Erinaceus; species Erinaceus europaeus. The sequence goes on from NC_080185.1 coordinate 15,296,760, forward strand.
GGTAGTGGGGACGGCCATTGTCGGCTGACTCCACGTGGCCTGAGCCACCCCCCCATCCTATAATAAAGATTTGTGTACCCCACTTGTTCCAGACCTCCTCTCTCTCTCTCTCTTCTCCGCAGTGCAGCCTGACATCTGGTCACAACAACAACAAGACTGGGAGTGAGAAACCGGATGAGGATATGGATCGACCTGCCAAGGTCCATGTTCAGCAGAGAAGCAATTACAGAAACCAGACCTTCCACCTTCTGCACCTTATAAAGAATTTTGGTCCTTACTCACAGAGGAATAAAGAATAGGAACACTTCCAATGGGACAGGGAATTCTCGTGGTGGGAACTGTATGGAACTGTACCCGTTGTCTTACAATCTTGTTAATCATTATTAAATCGCTAATTTTTTAAAAATGCAATACATTGGGTGCCAGGCTTCTCTGTCTCCCCACCCCTCTCAATTTCTCTCTGTCCTGTCAAAGTAGACCACGCAGTGACACACCTGGTAAAGCACATGTTACCATACAAAAAAAACTGGAGCTCATATTTCTGGTCCCCACCAGAAGAAGGGAAACTTCATAAGTGGTGAAGTCATGTGGCATATATCTCTCTTTCTCTCCTTTTATCTCACACTTGCCTCTTACTTGCCTCTTTCTCTCACTTTATCTTTCACTTGCCTCTCTTTCTCTCCCTTTATCTCTCACTTGCCTCTCACATTTCTCTCTGTATAAAAATGTTGACACTAGATTTGTCATGTTGGCACTGAGCCATAGCAATAACACTGGTAGAGATTAAAATTTTTAAAAATATTTTTTTGCATATTTCCATCAAATTTTCCGAGCATTACCTGTTGAAGAGCCTCTTATTTCTTCATTTAATATTTTGGGACCCCTGACCAAAAATTAGATATACATTGGTGTGGGGGCTTATTTCTGGGCTCTCAATTCTATTCCTGTACCTATTTTTGTTCCAATACAAGGCAATTTTGATTATAATGTGCAGAACTCTCAGAAGGTTAGAATTGGACCTACACTATGGCCCAGGAGCTCCTCTCCTGGTGACGTATGTTAAGGAAACACACACGTCCATCAAAAAAGATGTATGTATAGCTTTGTTCATAGCAGCACAATTTGTAACAGCCAAAATCTTGAAGCAACCCAGGTGTTCGACAACATATAAATGGTTAAGAAAGTTGCTATATATGCTCAATGAAATAGTACTCAGATACTAAGAATAATGAAATCACTTCCTTTACCTCATCTTGGGTGAAGCCTTTCAGAATCATGTTAAGTGAGATAAGCCAAAAAGAAAAGGATAAATATTGGATGCTCCTACTCATAGACAGAAATTAAGAAACAAGAACAGAAAGAGGAAGCGGGAGTCAGGCAGTAGCACAGCGTGTTAAACGCACGTGGCACGAGGCACAAGGACTGGTGTATGATCCCAGTGTGAGCCCTTGGGTCCCCACCTGCAGGGGCATCATTTCACAGGTGGTGAAGTAGGTCTGTAGGTGTCTGTCTTTCTTTCTCCCTCTCTTGTCTTCCCCTCCTCTCTGTTTTTCTCTCTGTCCTATCCAACAACGACAACATCTGTAACAACAACAATAAAACAGCAAGGGCAACTGCAGGGCTAGCATGGGGGTGCCTCTTCCCGGGGGCGTACTCTCTGGGTTGGAGAGAACTCGACCTGAACCAACCTGGGCTGCTACTCACTCAGTGACGTGGAAGAGATGACTCATGAATTCGTGGTGGAGTGGCAATGCAATGTCCTTATTGAACAGAGAGCCAAAGCTTTTAAACGGTAGACTGGAAAGTGGCAAGTCGGAAAGGGAAATGGCTAGGAAGGGGGTGGAGAAAGGCAAAAGCAGGCTGGAAAGGTAGGGACTTCTTTAGCAACCATTGTGAGGGTTTTAACTGGTAGGATTAATATTACCCTGCAGGCAGGGAGGGTCTTGAGGTAGAAAGAAGATATATCAAAGGAAAGGAATAGGTGGGGATCTCTCAGGCAAAACAATGATTATGTAGATAGGACATATTATCAGGAATGCAGGGTGCTTTGTGAGGCTCCTCACAATTACCCGACAGGCAACAAAAGGGAATAAATAAATAAAACATTAAACAAAAAAGAAAGGGCAAGCACAAAGTAAAACTTAGAATGGCTTGGTGTATTGCACCAAAGTGAAGGACTATGGAGAAGAAGGACATCAGGAGGGGTGTGTGGGGTGGCTCTCAGTTCTTTCCACAAAGTTTATTGCTGGAGCTTGTTATATGCACAGCAAATTTATGACTTCTGATGGCCATTTTTCTTTTTTTTTTCTTTTGCTCCTGGGTTATTTCTAGGGCTCCATGCCAGCATTATGACTCCACTGCTCCTGGAGGGCATTTTTTCCATTTTTATTGGATAAGACAGAGAGAAATTGAGAGGGGAGGGGAGTTAGGGTAAGAGAAAGAGAGACATCTACAGACTTGCTTCATAACTTGTGAAACCTCCCGCCTGCAGGTGGGGAGCAAGGGGCTTGAACCCACATCCTGACACGAGTCCTTGAACTTAGTCTTATGTGTACTTAATGGTGTGTGCCACCACTCAGAGCACACATTACCATGTGCAAGGATTTAGGTTCAAGCCCTGGTTCCCCACTTACAGGGGGAAGTTTCCTGAGCAGCGAGGCAGGTCAGCAGGTGTCTCTCTTTGTCTCTCCCTATCTATCTCCCCTTCCTCTCTTAATTTTTCTCTGTCCTATAAAATAAATAAATACAAATTTAAAAATAAAATCAGATGTTTTTAAAATAATAAAATGTAAAAAACAAAAAATCATACATGATGCATAGTTATAATTATGTAATCATTGAACATATGGAAAGGATTGGAAGGATATATTCCACATGTATTTATGATCTGCCATTTCAGTTTTCTGTAATTTCCAAAATGTTCTAGAGTCAGCAGGAGATTATGGCTTAAGTCAAAGTAGATTGTGTGTTTGATCAATTCCTTTCTCCAGCTCCACCAGTACAATAATGAAGAGCCCAAGAGTCTACAGATAGCATCACTGAGGAAATATTTCAGTAATATTGCTGATTATAGATGTCTTTTATGGACAAACCACCACAGAGCCCCTTTTTAAATCATGGGAACAATGATGGTTTGATTGTTTAGTTTCAATTCACCATCATTGTTCCTGGATCACAAATGGTTTGAGATTTTTGTCAAACAGGGTAACAGATTCTTCTGGGAAAGAGATAATGAGCCCAGATAGATACAACGAGCATATTCCTTTTACCAACAACAAAGTTTAAAAAAAAAATCAACATGGAATCTGTGTCACACATCTGTTGACTAACCAGGATACCAAATCAAAGGGTCAAATGAAAAACAAGCGTTGCTGAGTTGGTGAGGAGCCAACCTAGATTTCAGCTAAGTAGCTTTCTAGTCAGCAGCTGAACTCTAAGGAAAAGGAAGTCATGGGGGAGGGGTGTGATATGCCATCATGTTGGTATGCTTCTAAATTCTTCTTCTAAGACCCCTTCTGTTGCATTGCTTGACGTTGTAGTCTATTTACATAATCATTATTTTCATTGGTTTAATCCCCACTGATTGATTTGCTATTTTCCTTCTCCCCACCCCCTGTCCTAAGTACTTCCTCTTCCTGACACTTCCGCCTCAGGAGATATAAAAGAGGGCTTTCTAATGAAGAGACATTAAATTAGATTACATTGTTGAACTGCATCCCTGCTTGTCAATAAAGATTGAACTGCATCCCAGCTCAGCCATGAGTCCCTGGTCGTCTCTGTCCCGCCGGTGAAGCTAGACCAGCACCATCATCCCTTGAGGCACTCAGGGAGGAAAAATGAGAAATGGCCTCCTTCTCAGCCTCCTGCAAAGTCGGGAGTCCAAAGAAAATGGCTTGTGAGAGTGCCTCTTGTTGAATGTCGCCCTACTATTAGGAGGACCAGAAAAGATTCTGTGACTTTAGCTAACCTGAGATTGAGCCCTGCAGTCTATGTGGAGAAATGCAGGGCTGTCGGATGCCAGCATGGAACGTCTACCCCACACATTCATCCTGTGGCTGTCCAGGTCTGAGGATAAAATTATATAGTCATTCAGCATACTTAAAGGGAATAATCACCTACCTCTTTTTCCCAAAGTACAAAACACTACCCACCAAAAAGAAACATGCTATTCGACTCTGAGTGACTTCCTCTTACAGGTGGGGAGTGAGGATGAGCTGAGCGAAAGACCACTTTGATTTTTTTTTTTTGGTCGACGAAGTTTTCAGAACTTAATAAAAATGTGGTTTGCCAAGAAAATATTTATACAAGATTAATGAAATAAGAAAAAAAACCTGAACCCATATTCATATGCATTATAAACCCATCGTAATTAAACAGTTAACAAGTGATAAAAGGCCAAGAGTGAGAAACAATTACAATAAAATGGAGATGTCAATGAACAGAGCTGTGCTTCTGTGTTTACACCACAGGAGTACACGGTAAAAGTGGCATGACAGAGAGGTGGCAGAATGATGGATTCCTCAAATAAATGGTGTTGAAATCACTGGTATAAGTGTTTGAAGAGAGAAACATTCACTCCCCTGTCTCATACCAACCACAAAAATAAATATAAGAATGATAAAAGAGATAATTTGAAAAGAAGAATGAAAAAAAAGAACTAGAAAACTTGGTTATAAATATTTGTCTGATGGGAGCCAGGCGGTGGTGTTACCACACAAGGATCGACATCAGGATCCCGGTTTGAGCCCCTGGCTCCCCACCTGCAGGGGGGTGGAGAGGGTCACTTCACAAGCAGTGAAGCAGGTCTGCAAGTGTCTATCTTTCTCTCCCCCTCTCTGTCTTCCCCTCCTCTCTCTATTTCTCTCTCTCCTATCCAATAAAAACAACAACAATAGACAACAAGGGCAGCAAAGGGGGAAATTTTTTTAAATTAAATATTTATCTGATTAGGCAGGGTCTTGAAAGGTGTGAAACAAAGGAAACACCTTAAAGGAAAAACTGATGGGTGTGGTCAGCTCAGCTGCTGGGACACCCCAGTCTGCACACCTGAGGCTGCTGGCTTGACCTCCAGGTGCAACATGTACCACAATGCTGCTCTGGCTTTTCTTTGTCTCTTCTTTCCCCTCCCTCTCTCCCTCTGTCTCTGTCTTATGTGATACTTTCTGTCTCTCTTACATAATCCTTAAAAAAAGAAAACTTGACAGGGCCAACTATGTAAATACAGAGTCAACATAGTCATGATAATAGCAATATTTTATTAAAAGCATTATTACTCGCATTTGTCAGAGGAGAAAGACTCAGAGGTTAAATCATCTCAACCCTAATACTGTGGCATTGATTTGAGTTATAGCATGTATTTCATAGTAGACAGCATGCCCTCATTTCCCTGAGAGTACAGTGAACAACATCAACAATGGCAATAATAATAACTACAACAACAAGGGCAACAAAAAGGGGGGAAAATGGCCTCCAGGAGCAGTGGATTCATGGTGCAGGCACCAAGCCCAGCAATAACCCTGGATGAAAAAAAAAAATCTGTGGTCTATTTACATAATCATTGTTTTCATTGGTTTAATCCCCACTGGTTAGAGCACTTTTTCCTTCTCCCCATCACCTATCCTACATACTTCCTCTTCCTGACACTTCCGCCTCAGGAGATATATACAGGAAAGGATTGTGATTAGAGATAGCTAGAGCGAACTGCATCCCCACTCCTCAATAAAGATTGAACCAGCTCAGCCATGAGTCCATGGTTGTCTCTCTCATGCCCGCAAAGTTAGCCTGGCACAGTGCTATAGTGTCTATCTCATTTATCTGCATCTCTCTGCCTCTTTGCATCTGAAAAAAAATTATCCACAACAGTGAAGCCCCAGCAATGACAAAAAATGAATGAATGAATGAATGAATGAATGAATGAATGAATAAAAAAGATGGTACAGGAACAGTGTGACTGTCCATGCACAAAAGTTTAGCTTTACAAAGATAAAAACAAATAATGACTTTGAAGAAGTACCTAGGTGTTGTTACTTCAGGTGTTATTCAAAACAATTTCTTACAAGCAATAAAAACTAGAACAACTTGGAGATACACAAGTCTAAGGTCAAGGTTTTGAAAGACAGTGAGAAAAAGATGAATAGAATGTCACAACATTGGAAAGAACCTGAAGAAAAAACTCCTAATGAAAGTAAAAATATATATGAAAGGTCAGCCAACTCACTAGTATCCATGAAATTCAAGGTAAATTAAGAGAGAATGTTCGATATTGACTCCATATTTTCTATCTTCAAGGCACTAACAACTTTTCTTGTCCTCATAGTGACTGATGAATAAAGTATTATTGTGATCCACACATCTGCATTATCCTCGAGCCTTGAATATATGACCCCTGAGAACTTATACAAGTCTGTGAGCTGTTTCCTCACACACGTGCCCTGCCTTCTTTTACACTACCAAGTACCCTTTTGTGGAAATGACCATACTCTTCTTTCTAACTTTTACATGACTTCAAATATCTTCATGCTCATCTTAATTATTGCCATTCATGAGCCCTTTTTTTGTGAAACATGTATTAACAGACAAGTGAATATTATTGTTTATGAAAGCACCATGCCTATTTCCTTCATACCATTACCCACATCCTGTAATTATCGATCTGTTTAATTACTTGCTACCTGTTCTCTGTTCACTGAATGGTGAACTCTTTCACAGGTTTCAAATCACTTCTAATATGTGCCCTGGCACTCATTATGCACTGTGTTAAAACCATAAGCAATTTAAAAGGACTTTTCCTGATTTTTAAGTGTCTCCATGTGATTCAGCGCATTACATGACAGACTACATACAGATGTTCCTTGGTTTATGATGGTCAGATGGACAGTTCTTCAACTTTACATAGGTACAAAACCAAAATGCATTCCACTGAAACCATGCTTGAAATTATGCATTTTGATTTTTCTAAGCTGGTGATGTGTGTTACTATACTCTCATGATTATTCTTCTTCTAGCCTTTGCCACTCTCATGATGTTGGGCACTGACAGTGAATAGCAGCTTCCAGTCAGTCACACAATAATGAAGGTAAACAACTCATACAACAAATCTTGTTTTTTTTTTCCTGTAGGTAAGGCATCAATAAATTGCAAGGGGTATCCAAGACTTTGTTGTAAAATAGACCTTGTATTAAGTCATTTTGCCCAACCGCAGGCTAGTGTAAGTGCTCTGAGCACACAAAAGCAAGTTAAACTAAGCTGTTTGTTTTGTGTACTAAATACATATTTAGAGATGAGAGAGACAGAGACACACACAGAGAGAGGAGAACCATTTCTACATATGTGGCACTGGATATCGAGCCTGAAGTCTCAAGGATGCAAGTCCTCTACTCTGTCTGCTGAGCCATTTTCTTGGCAGTGCAAACACATGTTTACTTGCAATATTTTCATTGTAAAATGGATCTCCTGAGATGTAACTTCAAGGTAATTTTAGAAATATCTGGGCAAAAATTTGGTTTTTTTTCTTTTCTTTTTTTATTTATTAGATAAAGATGGAAAGAAATTGAGAGGGAAGGAGAGATAAAGGAGAAAGAAAAAAAGATGCCTGCAGCACTGCATCTCTCACAAAGCTTCTCCTGCAGGTGGAGCATGGGGGCTTGAAGCCAAGATTTTGCATTACAAAAAATACAGGCATTCCAGGGATCCCAAAGCAGATGCTTTGGAAAGTTACCCTTTGGTAGCAAGCAAAAATTTTTCAACTTGTTAATGACCACCTCTTTATCCATTAATATATATTGAAGTCCTACAATGTGCCAGACATATGCTAGGTACCAAGGCAAATAATCATTCAATAAGTCCTTAGGAAGGTTGTAAAAAAATTTGAATAAAAGAAAGGAAGAAAATACCCTAAGTCACATAAAGCAGATAAAACAATGAGGTAAAGTTTAAAGCCCAGAAGGACAGAAAAGTCTTTTTTTTTAAAGACTATAACATATGCCTAGCTGAAAGTAAGAAAGTGAGCTTTTATATTTATATTTCACAGCAGGTTGCATACACTTTCCTAACTAATGATTATGTTTGGGAAGATTTATTTGGACACTAGGCAATTATAATACCATGTGCATTTCAAAACAAATGCTTCAAGCTCTACAGGACTCGGAAAAGTTTATTCAAAAAATAGCTTGTAAAAAATCCTTTTTCAGTGGATGGCATTTAATGCCTTCGACTTTAGCAAATTTCCTCACTCATCAGAGAGTGCAGTTTTCACACATATAATGTTCAGTGTCCTTTTGGAGGTAAGAAAAACCTCAAGAAAGGGTAAAATTACACATGAATTGAAACCGTTTAAGCAAGCAGATCTTAAAAAAAAAAATCAAAACAGCATTACAGTCAGAAATCAACACTTATAGGAGTTGATTTTGATCCACTATTTCCAGTATCATCTTCCTTTGAATTCTAAGTAGTCTTGAGAGTTTGTTTTTTCTCATGATTTACTCTTCCATAAAAAGTGCTATGGAACTACTCCTTTCCAGAGGTGTGGCTAATGTCAAGCAGCGACCTTAAAGCTGACACCACCCTACCCTACAAATAGATAATACAACAAAAGGGGCTAGGGGGCAGTATCATGGTTCCGAAAAAGACATTCAGTCCTGAGGTTCTGGGTTCAATTCATAGCATCAGAACTGAGCAGTGTTCTAGTGTCTTCCTCTCTCTCTCTCTCCCTCTCTCTCATAAATAAAATATACACTTTTAAATATAACAAAAGAACACACCAAGCCTCATCAGACTACAACCAGAATTTATACAAGAAACACTTGTGCTTAAAGGTGGTAATGTGTGTGCGTGCTGCCAGCAGGGGAGAAATCCCAGGACCAAGACAAGGTGCTCCTCAGTCAACAGTGCCATCTTGGCTTCCACTAATTGGCTCTGGGGCTTGAGAAAAAGAACAGATTTGGGACCTTAATCCCTACTACCAGGGAACATATCAAAGGAATCAGGGTGGAAAACTGTTCAGAGATTCACCTATGTGGCAGAAAATTAAGTTAGTAAGTGCCTTCAGGCTGAGCTATGCAGAGACAGTGTATTGACTCTGCCTCTCTCAGACAAGAGGCATGGGAGTAAGAATAGAAAGACTCAGGCAGCACACAGACTCAGAAAGAGAACACAGAGAAAAACAGCTTTTGGATTTCTGGTTCTCACAGTTCTGAATACAGACCAAATGCTCCCACAAAATCCTAGACCTTGCAAGTATTCATACAACATTACCAAACATCATATTGGGTCAGCGGACTGAAAATTCTCTCCCTTGCCACTACATATATAAATAAAGGGGAAATCTAGTAACATAGTCACAGCACCACCTGCTGACTCAACAACAGAAGTCACACTAAATGCACAATCACAGGTGGAATACTGTCACTCCATTTAAAATCATGCTTGAACCTAAAAAAAAAAAAGTTCTGGCTAAAGAAGTTGTGGTATATATAAAGAATGGAATACTACTCGGCTATTAAGAATGATGAATTCTCCTTCACTTCATCTTGGATGGAGCTTGAATGAATCATGATAAGATAGGATAAGATAAGAGATGTGGATGAATATGGAATGATCTCACTCTTAGACAGAACTCCAGAAACAAGAACAAGAAGGGGAAACACAATGTAGAACATAGACAGAGTTTTCTGTACTGCACCAAATCAAATGACTCTGTGTGGGGAGAGGGGCTTTGAGGTACTGTGCATGATGGTGGAGGAGGACCTAGCCTGGGGTTGAGAGTGTTGTGTTTTACTAAAAACTGAGAAATTTTACACATATACCAACAGCTTCTTTACTGTAAACCATTAATTCCCCAATTAAAAAAAAAAGTCCACAGAAAAACTCCCAAAGATGTAAGTCTAGTGAGTTTACCAAAGGTGGTTTCTAGAAAATTTCTTCTGAGGGCAATCTAAGAAATTAAAACCTCATGATACATAGAAACACGTTCAAAAAGAGATTCTGGAAACTAATGAACCTCTCACTACTGAAACGCAAGGCATGAAGAAAAAGTACCAGACTTACCAGGTGTGAAGGAATGGATTCTAGGCTCAAATTGTAAGTCTAAGAAGTAGACTAGGTCATTCAGAGGAGAGAATATAAGGACTAGAAGACAAAATGACTATAGAACTGACTTGAAAGAAGACGGATAAAAAATGTATAGGAAAAATTAAGCATTTTTATGAGAAATAGAAGACTCCATAAGAAAAGAAAACTTAAGATAGCACTTTCAGAAGGAGAAGAGAGAGATAAAGTAGCAGACACCATATGAAGAGAAACAGTAGCAGAAATTTTTAAAAACTTCAGAAAAATCCAGAACACAGAAATCCAGGAAACAGACAACACTCACATTTCTGAATCCTAAATGACCTATCCCAAGACAAATCATCAAAAACTTATCAAAAGTCAAGAAGGAAAAAAAAAAGGAGTCGGGTTAAGCGCACATGGCACAAATCACAAGGACCGGCCTGAGGATCCCGGTTCAAGCCCCAGGCTTCCCACCTGCAGGGGGGGGTCGCCTCACAAGCGGTGAAACAGGTCTGCAGGTGTTTGTCTTTCTCTCCCCCTCTCTGTCTTCCCCTCCTTTCGTCATTTCTCTCTGTCCTATCCAACAATAATGACAACAATAATAACTACAACACAAAACAACAAGGGCAACAAAAGGGAATGAATAAATAAATAAATATTTTTAAAATAAAATAATAAAACAGATATTGGGGTTGGTAGGAAAAGAGGAAATTACTTATAATGATCAAACCATTATCATACTTTTCAGCAAAAAGCCCAAATGCCAAGAGAAAGTAGGATGACATAGTCAAGCTGCGAAAAGATAAGAATTTCCAGTCATTAATATTTTACCCTACAAAACTATCATCCAAATATAAGGTAGAAATCCTTCTCAGACACACAAAAGGTAAAGAAATCTGTCACTACCAGAACTGTCTTGCAAAAATTGCTAAAAAAAAGTCCCACAAAAAATATGAAACACCAATTCTGAGAAAGCTAAGTAGTAAAACAGAAACACAAACAACTGGGAAAGAGCTATGAGACATGAAAGGAGAAGAAGGAATGTGCAAAAGAGGACAATCAAAAAAGGATAAGAAAAGAAAGCTTATGGGCCCCAGATGAGATCAAATCGATGGGGTTTACAGTCAACAATATTTATACACCTTTCCCATATTTGGGAGCTACTCTGTTCCCTGATACAGCTTTCTGGTCCTTCTTCCGGCCATGACATCATCTCCCCAGACAATAACTTGGATCCACCTACATATCAAGTTTCAGGCTCAGGGAAAGAAAAAAAAAACAAAACGAGTATACCCACAGGCCCTTTGGAGTATAACTAAAATATGCCTACTAGCTATCTACAAAACGGAGACCCCCCCCCAACTCTTCATTTGCACTATTTCAGCTTTAGGTTCACGATTAGTCAATAACTTGCTTGGCTTTGTATGTTAACCCTCCTTTCAGCCACCAGGTTCCAGATACTACCATGATGTCAACCATATTTCCCTGGGCAGATGACCCCACCAATGTGTCTTGGAGTCCCGCTTCCCCAGAGCTCCGCCCCACTAGAGAAAGAGAGAGACAGGCTGGGAGTATGGATCGACCTGTCAATACCCATGTTCAGCAGGGAAGCAATTACAGAAGCCGGACCTTCAACCTTCTGCATCCCACAATGACCCTGGGACCATACTCCCAGAGAGATAAAGAATAGGAAAGCTATCAGGGGAAGGGATGGGATACGGAGTTCTGGTGGTAAGAATTGTGTGGAGTTGTACCACTCTTATCCTATGGTTTTGTCAGTGTTTCCTTTTTATAAATAAAGAGTAAAAAGGTACTTTATAGGTCAGACAGTGGCACTCCTAGTTGTGTGGACACATTACATAATGTTCAAGCCTCGTACACACATGTGGGAGGAAATCTTCACTAAAAGTGAAGTAATGCTGCAGATATTTTTCTTTCTCTTTTCCTCTCTATATCTCTTTCCCCCTCAATTTCTCTCTGCCCTATCAGTTAAGAAGGTTTTTAAAGAGATGTTTAGATATATTAATTAAGTTAGTCACAACATTCATGATTACCACAAAATAAAATATGAAGCAGAAACCTAAAGAAGGTACAAATAAAATCAATAGGAAAATCTTTATGGAAGTCATTCATAGAAATAACAGATACAAATGGGAAAAGAAACAACAGAAGTAACTATAACAACAACAGGAAAATCTTTATGGAAGTCATTCACAGAAATAACAGATGCAAATGGGAAAAGAAACAACAGAAGTAACTATAACAACAATAGAAAGAAACAACAACAATAAAAAGTATTATTATAAGTAAACTATACATATCAACGGACACTCTAAATGTGAATGTCTTATATTCACCAAAAGGAGCTAATAGATAAAAACAAGATCCAACTATTCTATACCTGTAACAAAATTGCATCCAAAGAATAAAGGAAGCTCTGTGTAGAAGGTGATAGCAAGGTGTTCTAAGCTAATAATGTTAACAAAAAAAAAGGAACAATGATTCTTACATCACATAAAATAAACTTTCATCCAGAACACATAAAAGGAAAATCATGGACACTATGTAATGACCAATTCAACAATAATATATAACTATTATATATATATATGTACATATATATATTAATAGGGGTGCATGTAAATACACAAAACAAGTAGTAATTGACCTCAATGGAGACATCGACAACAAAACTATAATAGTAGATGATATTAACACACCACTAGCAGCAAGAGTCAGATAAAAAAATCAATGGAGGGGAAAAAAAGGAACACAATGAAATAGTGGCTCTAGATGAAGCCATAGATGAGATGAACTTAACTGTTATATATGGAATCTTCTATGCCAAAAAATAAGTGCATGTTCTTCTCAAGTACACATGGAAAAGACTCAAGGATTAAACACATATTAGAACAGATAGTCTTAACATGTTAAGACTGAAATGATTAAAGTATCTTTTAAGGCCATGGTAATAATCTGAGGCTGGGCATCAATCACAACAAATGTTTAAATGTACAGATTAAACAACATCCTTCTGAATAACACCTGAGTCAGTGAATAAATCAAAAGAGAAAATAAAAATTATTTAGAAAACAATAAAATTGAGAGACAAGCTACCATATCCTATGGAATGCTGTGACAGTAGTACAAATAGGGAAGTTCATAGCAATGCAGGCCCACATTAATAAAGAACAGATATCTTAAATAGACAACATAACATTACACCTTTAGCAACCAGACAAGTCGAAACATAGACTCAAAAGTCAAAAGAATGAGAAAAAATTAAAAATCAGTGATTAAATAGAAACTGATTAAATAGAAACTAAAAAAAAAAAAGAGAGAGAGAGACAGAATCCAAAAGATTAATGAAACCAAGAGCTGGTTCTTGGAAATAATCTTCTTCTTCTAGCGTTTGCCCTTCTTCCATAGCCAGTCAACAGCGTCAGGTTGAGCCTGATGTAAAGTTTCAAGACCTCCTTTGAATCAGGAGAGGTGGCAGTCGTTGACTATGTGGGTCATAGTCTGTCTGTAGCTGCAGGGGCAGTTCAGGTCGTCTCTGGCTCCCCAGCGATGGAACATAGTGGCGCACCGGCCATGGCCTGTTCGATAGCGAAATAATAAATAATATAGACAATTTTTTTTAAAAAAGCACATCAAGAACAAAAAGAGAGGAATCTATGATAAAAAGCAATCAGATACGAGGGAGTTAAGATTACAACAGATGATGCATATCTTTAATGATGTGAATTTTCATATGTCTGTGGACCATATGTACATCTTTAGAAAATTATCTCTTCAGATATTTTGCTGATTTGTATAGGGTTATTTGGTTTTTTTTAGTTTCTGAATGTATGATTCATTTATAGATGTTTGATATCAATTGCTTGTAAAATGAGTCATGTGCAAATATATTCTTCCATTACCGGGTGGCCTTTTCGTCCCTGTGGAATTTCCATTGATGTTTAGAAGCTTTTTAGTTTGATGGAGTCCCATTTATTCTTGCTTTTCTTGTTTCCATTGCCCATTGCATTGAATCTCCAAATACACATTTGATGTTAAGGTCCTCAAATCTTTCACCAATGTTTTCTTCTATGTATTTCATAACTTCAGGTTTAATATCCAGTTCTTTAATTCACTCTGATTTAATTTCGATGGTGTTAAGTGACAGTCTAGCTTAATTTTTCTACATGTTACTGTCCCGTTTTCCCAACACCCTTTGTTGAAGAGGCTTCTTTTCTCAGTTGCATGATTTTGGCTCCTTTTTCATATATTAGATGTTTGTGTGTGTGTGTGTGTGTGTGTGTGTGTGTGTGTGTGTGTGTAATGGGGGGGAGGGAGAGGGAGGGAGGGAGAGAGAGAGATATTCTGGGCTCTCTATTTTGTATTTTGTTCCATTGGTCTGAGTACGAGAGAGAGAGAGAGAGAGATATTCTGGGATCTCTATTTTGTTCCATTGGTCTGAGTACCTGCTTTTGTTTCAATACCACACTGCTGTAATCACAGTTGCTGTGTCCTATAAACTGAAGTCAGGAAGCTTGACACCTCCATTTTTTTTCAGATTTTATTTTTTAAATATCCATGGTTTTCTGTAGATCCATATGAATTTTTTAACTGTTTGTTCAATTTTTTATCTAAAACCCCACGGAAATTTTTATAAGGGTTGTTTTTGGTAGTATAGCCCTTTTAATAATACTTATTATTTTGATTCAAGAACAAGGAACTTTATTCTTCAATATTAGTATCACTGTTTCCTTAAGGAAATCACTAGCATTCTCTGTCAAGATGTGTGATTCTTATCAAAACTCTTCCTGCTTTTTTTTTTATCCTTGACTATTTTGGTAAAATATGAACAAAGTCAAGATGAAATATCATGGAGGTAGAAGTAGTCAATTAATTAAAGCTGAAGAGCCGGGGACACAGAATAATGCTTCTACAAAATACTTTCATACCTGAGGCTCTGAGGTCCCAGGTTCAGTACCTAGCATCATCATAGACCAGAGGTGAGCAATGGTTTTCTCTCTTTCTCTCTCTCTCTCTCTCTTTCTCTCTCTCTTCTCTCTCTCTCTCTGTGTGTGTGTTTCTGTCTGTATATTTCTCATTAAAATAAATTAAGTAAATAATTTTAAAACTTATAAGTTGATAAAAAGTTAAGTTATATGAAAACAAAATATGTCATAGGTTTCCCAGTATGAAAGTGATTGTTAACTATCTGTTTGCTATTGTAGCAAGCCAGATAAACATAGCAAAATACCATAGACTGGGAGAATTAAAGAACATGGATTTTTTTTTTCCAGTTATGGAGGCTAGAAAGCATAGATCAAGATGCTGGCAAATTTGGTTTCTTCTAAGACATCCCGCCTTTTCTTGCAGACTCTCACTGTTTCCTTACATGTCCTTTCTTCTATGCACACCTGGCCCTAGTACCTCTTTGCATCCTTATGTCTCCTTCTTAAAAGGACACCAGTCCTATTGGACCCACCCCAGTGACCTCATTTCAATTTAACAGCTTCTGTACAGAGGTAATTAAGGTGTCAAAATAAAGTCACATTCTGAGGTGCTGGTTTAGGACTTCAACATATGAACTGGGGAGGTGGACACAATTCATTGCACAACAGTAACCTTCATAAAAACCAATTGTGCATGCAGTCATAAGACTGAAATCCTTCAAGAATATATTGGAGAAGAATCAAAGACAACAATCGTAGAGGTCTCTTTCAAGGGCTCTTGCTATGAAAAGAAGCAAGCAATGTGGTGGCGGTTAAGAGCAAGAAATGAAATCAAGAAAGCTATTCTTTATTTATTAGGCTGTGAGAAACATTAGCAGGTTATGCTCATGAGAAAAAATGTAAGGGTGCCAGGCGGAGGCGTCCCTAGTTAAGCGTACATAGTACTAAGTGCAAGGACCCCTGTAAGGATCCCGGTTAGAGCCCCTGTTCTCCACCTGCGGGGTGGGGGTGGGGGTGGGGTGGTGGCCTGCAGTGAAGCAGGTCTCTAGGTGTGTTTCTCTCTCCCTCTCTGTCTCCCCCTCCTCTCTCAATTCCTTCTGTTCTCTCCCCCCCAAAATAATTTAAAAATGGCCACAGGAACAGTGGATTCATAGTGTAGGCACCGAGCCCCAGCAATGATCCTGGAGGCATACATAAATAGAAAATTTTAGGAAAAATGAAAGATACCGAAAAGGAAGAAGACTATCCTAAAGCAATATGAATATCAACACTCATCCTCAGTAACATGGATAGAGTACTGGGTTTATAGGCACATATGATGGGAAGATACCATGAAGGTAACTTGAGAAAAATGTCTTCTGAACGTTCCTATTTTCTCCATTAAACAGGAAGCAAGGCAGGTAGGAGTTGATGTTCAAAGTCTGAAGTGGGGAAACAAGAAGTAACAGCAGGGGCCAGGCGGTGGCGCACCTGGTTACGCACACGCAGCAGTATAGTGAGCAAGGACCCGGGTTCAAGCCCTTGGTCACCACCTGCTGGGGGAAATCTTCAAGAGTGGTGAAGCAGGGCTGCAGGTGTATCTCTGTCTCTCATTATCTCTATCACCCCCTTCCCTCTCAATTTCTCTCTGTCTCTATCCAATAATTAATTTTTTAAAAAGTCATTGAAAGTGCTAATGGGATTGGAAACACAGTGATATTTAGTCCTCCTCATTTATTGGCTCCAGCAAGCATGGTGAATGTTCAAAATGATTGAACACTGAATGGCCTTTGAGAGATCTCTGACAGGTCCATCTCCTACTGGAAGCCATAACTAACACTAAGTGGACAATGACACTGTTCCAATTTACTCTGACCAGGGACATCCATTAAGTAGACTGAATTGTGCCTCCCTCCAAAAAAAAAAACTAAAACATCATTTTAATCCCTCTAAAATGTGAACTTCATTTTATTTGAAAAGAAGCAAATATACAGATTTGACTATGGTAAAGAAGCAATGTAACCACAGAGACAGAGCCCAAGCTACCAGAAACTGGAAAAGGAAAGAAACTGTTTCTGTAGCCTCTAGATAAAATATAACCGTGTAGATGCCTTAACATCAGACTTCCAGACTCAAAAACTATTAGAGTGGACAGAGGAGATAATTCAGCTGTAAAGTGCTGGACTCTCATAAGAATAAAAATAATAAATCTTAACCCATGAGAGAACAAAGTTATAGTGTCTTAATTACTACATTGCTAGTAATTTGTTACTGCAGTCATGAAATACTTAGATACCCACCTTCAAATGTCACCTTGTTCCCACACGTTTCCTTTGGGTATCTGCTTTACTTAGTCACTGTATACAATTATATGAACAGAACCATGCTGGGGTGATGTCTTTGAGATCACAAAGATATGAGTTTGAATCCTGATTTGGGGACTAATTTATCATAAACTTATCATAAAACATGTCACTGAGCCTCAATTTTATGGAAGTAAGAAAAACACTAATTTGGGCCAAGCGGTGGCGCACCTGGTTATGTACTCACATTACATAGGACAAGGACCCAGGTTCAAGGGCCTGGTCCCCACCTGCAGGGGGAAAGCTTCACAAAGTGGTGAAGAAAGGCTGCAGATGTCTCTCTGTCTCTCTCCCTCTCGGTATCCCCTCCCCCATCTCTATCTCTAGTCAAAAACAAATAAACCAAAATATTTTTAGAAAGAATAACACTAATTTGAAAGGTAAAAAGTAAAAGATAACGATATGTTAAGCTTAACAGAGACACCAGCAAATATGAATTCAAAAATGTATCAATTCAGTGTTCCATGGAGTCACAATAACAATATCTGACATCAAAAATTTCAAGGAGCCATACTGCAAAGGATGGAGAGAAAAGGGAACTCTGATATACTGTTGGTAGGAAAATGGGAAATTGTATGGAAATCCCTTAAAGGAATACAAATGGGAGCCTAGGCGATGGCTTAGTGCATTGAATGCATGGCTTACCTACCATGTAGATTCAATTTCAGCTCCCACACATAAGAGCACCAAGGCCAGCACAATGCATCTCCATGGACAGTGGAGCAAGATATACTTTCTCTCTCTTTCTTCTCTCTCTCTCCTCACCTTTTTTCTCTCTGACTATGTCATCCTTCGCTCTTATTTTCAAATATATAGAAGGAAAGCTGGGTGCAGAAATGGCTCAGCATCAACGCAGGTGCTCAAAAGTCCTGGCAACATGTATAAAATGTAGAAATATGGTAGGCTGGAAATTTATCCAAAGGAAACAAAAACGCTAATCCCAAAAGCTATATGTACCTACATGTTCATAGTTACATTATTTGCGGTAGCCAAAACATGGAATCAAACTAAATGCTCAAGGACAAATAACTAGATAAAGAAGCTTTGGGATTGATAAGCAATAGAATACTAATACTGTGTTGTCAAAAGCAGATGAAACATGTCTTTGGGGCCAAAGTGGATGGAACTAGAAGTGACTTTGCAAAGTGAAATAAGGAAGTGAAAGACAATTACCAGACAGTTTCATGCATATGTAGACTATAAATAACTTAAGTAAGTAAACTGGTAAATCAACAAGACAAGTCCTAGACTTGTCGAAAACTATGATGGTATTAAGAGGAAAAACGGGAGGGGTTGGGAGATGGTTAGAGAGAACTTTATGATACTGAGAGAACACTAGAACTTTGGGGGTAGAAATGATGAGGTTTATACACTTATAATTGTCATTCCCCTGACAGCCATTGGTAATTTCCTTCAGAAGTCCAAGAGTTTGATAGCCATGTCTACTTAAACAGGTTCACCCAAAATCCAGTACACAAATATCTTGCAAACTCCCTTTAGTAGTAATCTTTTACCCAAGCAGGAACCCAGAAGTTCTAATGACTAATCTGAAATCTCAGGCAGGCTTACAGAGGGGTTTCTGAAGATCTTTAACAGTCTTTACCTCAATGTCAGCATCAACACAAAGAGCTAATATGCTTCCCAATATGCACAACGATCTATAAACAAATAAATGATCACAGGCATTATCATTCCTCATGGAAATGTGTGACCACTGAGTCATTTACAGCATGGGCTCTCATTTCTACTCATAGTGGTCACTTTTATTTTTTTTTTACAAAGAAAATAATTTATACTAGGAATTTAAATCTACTTGAAATGCAGTCAAAACACTTCAGCAAAACCAAGACCATAAATTACAGGTCATCTTTCCAGACACATCACCACGAAATAATTTCTCCCATAATATATAGCCAGGCACTCCTAGCATTCCCAGAGTACAAGAAAATAGCTTTCAGAATATTGTTTTCTTTTTCAAGTGCATCTTCAGGTATTTTGGAAATGTTGAACAGGACTCATAACTGACAACAGAAGCTCACTTGATTTTGAGAAGTATATTTATATTCTGAGTACTTTTCAAATTCTCTCTAGCTAGAAAATGACGAGATAATATATTCTGATTTCCACGAAGGGCAGGATGATGATTAAGAATTACATTAACTTCAGGATTATAGGCCCATGAGATCATTTCTCTCAGAGGCAAGGCTCTAGTATCCGTATCATTAGAGAAAAGGCAAGAAAAAGCTCAGTAAATATAAATAAATAACTTCACTCCCCGCTCTCAACACTTGAAATGTATTGTCTGCCATGCAAGTGATCAGAAAATTTCCTTCTGCTTTCCCGGAATAATCCAAGTGCCAAAGAAATCTGAGAAAGACAGATGGGGACAGAGGTGTTTCTGTATGTGTTTAAGGGACAGAGGCTAAGATCTGGGAAGGTTCCATTGAGGAGATACACATCTGAACAACAGCCACTGTCAGAATGCCACAATAGATATTGGAGTGATATTTCTAATGGGATTCCTAACTAAAAAACTGAAAATTGTGTGGTAGTGCACCTGGTTAAGCACACACACTACAGTGCAGAAGGACCCTGGCTCAAACACCTAGTCCCTTCTGTAGAAGCAAAGCTTCATGAGTAAGAAATTAGAAATGCAGGTGTCGCTTTTTCTCTCTCCCTTTTGATCTTCCTCTCTCCTCTCAATTTCTTGCTTTGTCTATCCAATAAAACAATTTGTTCTGATTTATATCTTAATACTTTTCAGCCACCAAAGTGCAGGTGCTACCATGATGTCAACCTGACTTCCCTGGGCTGACAACCTCACCAATGTGTCCTGGAACAACCCCACCTCTCCAGAGCCCTACCACACTAGGGAAGGACATAAACAGGCTCGTGGTATAGATGTACCTGTCAATGGCCATGCCCAGTGGAGAAGCAATTACAGAAGTCAGACCTTCCAACTTTTGCTCCCCATAAATATCTTTGGTCCAGATTACCAGAAGAATAAAGAATAGGGAAACTTCCGGTGGAGGCAAGGGGATATGGAACTCTGGTGGCTGGGATTGTACCTCTCTTAACCCACAATTTTGGCAATCATTACTAAATCACTAATAGAAAAATTTAAAAAATGAAAATAATGATTCATGATGTCTATATTTCCCATGTGCAATTCTGACAGAAGAAGTCTAAAAAAGTGAAAAAAGGGCTAGGGAAACAGAATAAACCTTATGTGAAATGACTTTCATGCCTGAGGCACCTGACCTACCAAGTTCAAGCCCCAGCACCACCATAAATTAAAGCTACAGAAAAAAAAAAGTTGTGAAAAAGTATTTCTGAAATATATAGTCAATAGTCAATGAACTGTATCTATGTTCCCTAAGTAAAAAAAGAATAAAAGGAAAAAAGGGGGGTGGGAGCAGATAGATAGGTAACTAAAATAAATATCTCTGGAGTTCCTTTGTCCCATGCTTATGTGCAAATGTAGCTATCGTCTCAGAAACATCTAGACCAACCTCACTGAAGAGCACTGTCAGCCAGAATTCCCTCTGGTTGCCATTCTAGAAAATTTAGACCCAGAAATTTATTAGCTGAGTGTATAACAGAAACTAGTTTAAATGACTGTGGTTGACTTTGTACTCAAGGCAATGGGTAAGTGCAGAAAAACGAAAGGAAAGGACACATTAAAAGTCTGAAAGAAGGGAAACAGCTTTGAAACAGCCAACTACTCCACGCACATATATATATTTTTTTCTTGAACTGACATTTTTAAAAAGGCATTGTGTTTCTTTCTCCCAAAGTATCATTCAACCTCAAATGTAAATCAGTGGCACTTCCTAATTTCCCTGAGCGGCAGCATGAGTCCAATACTTTCAATGATAATGAGTTTTTCCCCAAATATATTTATTTGTAGCTCGAGCACAACACATGAGACGTGTACGTTATCGTTGCCAATAAAGTGATATGGAAAGCAGAAGCTGTGTACACTGCTGGTAAATCTCAGAAAAATTTCACTTCCAGCTGCCCCAGTCGACTACTTCTATATAACAGATTAAGGAAAAGATGATGGCTCACAAGGTGTTTGACACAATTTTAAAAAAGAAACCATGTCATCTGCCTTTCACAGAAAAGGTAGACTTCCTACTTCGGAGGTGTTCTGGTACTAATCTCTTTCCTTGCTGGATTTATTAGGTTAGTGATGCCTGGGTTTGCCCCCCTCTCACCCCCCAGATTAATCATCTCATGAACCAACCTCTCTCACAGTGCCTGTTTCAAATCACCCACTCAGTTACTTATACAGTAATTATCAGTGACTGATATCATACTTAACACTATCACGGGTACCTGGAACAGGAGACAAGCAGATATTCTGACCTCAGGGAATTTCTAGCCCTTTGTTATTTTGGAAGGGTAGAGGTGCTGACCAGACAAAGTCAATTAGAGAAAATTGTATTTATAATGAGATCAGAAGAATGTTAGAATTAGCTAGGTACAGTAATATGGGGAAAAGTACCCTATGCAGAGAAACAGCATGTGGATGTCCTTGTAGAAGGACTATTTATTTACTTATTTAGTTTTGATTTCGTAATTATTTACAGGATTGTAAAGTAAAAGGGGTATAACTACATACAGTTCTCAACACCAGAGTTCCATGTCCCATCCACTCCATTGGAAGCTGTACTATTCTTTATCACTATGGGACTATGGACTAGAAAACTGAATTAGGATAGAGAGCAGCACCCAAACTTGAGAAGGATAAATTCTGACTGTCGGGAGTCGGGTGGTAGTGCAGCAGGTTAAGTGCACGTGGTGCAAAGCTCAAGGACCGGTTAAGATCCCGGTTCGAGCCCCCAGCTCCCCACCTGCAGGGGAGTCGCTTCACAGGCAGTGAAGCAGGTCTGCAGGCGTTTCTCTGTCTCTCCTCCTCTCTATCTCCCCCTTCTCTCTCAATTTCTGTCTCTATCCAATAACAAATAAGTAAATTTTAAAAAAATTCTGACTGTCCTTATATTAAAGTAAGTCAGTGGAGACAGAGCTCAGACTGAAGAACAAAATAGGAAAGACTAATTCAGAAAGGAAAGAGGTGGAAAGAGGGGGCAGACTGTGACAACACATTCCAGATTCTCCTAGAAATAGATGAGGTAAAGACAATCATGATGTTAACAATATCTCTATACTTTGCCCATAATTGGGAGCTGCTCTCTTCCCTGATCCAGCTTTCTAGTCCTATTTGCAGCTCTGACACCATCTCCTCAGACAGCGCTCTTGGCCCACCTACATGTTAGCTGTCAGGCTCAGGCAAAAATTAGTAAAGTCATGGGCCCCTTGGAATAGACCTAAAATAGACCTACTAGCTTTTCCCAAAATGGAGACCTAAAATCTCATCAGCTACAGTCTTACCTTTAGATTCCTGATAATTAAACACTTTGCTCTGCTTTATGTCTTTATGCTTCTTCAGACACCACGTTACAGATGGTACCATGACGCCAACCTGACTTCACTGGGCAGATGACCTCACTGATATACTCTGGAACTCCACCTCCCCAGAGCCCTACCTCACAATGGAAAGACAGAAACAGGCTAGGAGTATGGATCCACCTGTCAATGCCCACGTCCAGTGGAGAAACAATCATAGAAGCCAAACCTTCCACCTTCTGCACTCCATAATGATTCTGGGTCCATGCTCCCAGAGGGATAAAGAACAGCAAAGTATTCAAGGAAGGAGATGGGATACAGAACTCTGATGGTGGGAATTGTGTGGAATTTTACAAAATCTTCTTATCCTATGGTCTTGTTGATCATTATTAAACCAATAAAAAAAGACAAAAAAAAATCATGATAACTATGATAATTATAACAGATTAGATATGCATAAATTTATCTGGAGATAAATGCACATCAAACAAAGCATTATATCAGAAAAATGTGTTTTATAGTGATATATTTATATTCATTTTATTAATTCAATTGATTGTAACATGTCACTTTATGCTTTTTTTGCCATGTAGACTTTTAAAAAAATATTTATTGGATAGACACAGCCAGAACTTGAGAGGAAAGGGGCTGAGAGAGAGTGAGAGAGACACCTGCAGCACTGCATCAGCACTTGTGAAACTTTCCCAGTGGAGACTGGGGGCTCGGACCTGGGTCCTTGTGCGTTGTAACATGTGCACTCAACTAGGTGTACCACCACCTGGCCCCACTTTATACCTATTTTTTTACATTCCTAATTATGTTACTAGACGTTGCCAGATAAGAGAGCTTATGATCTATGCTTGGTTCTAGAATTTCAATGAATCATAAAAAGCAGCTGGCATTACTTTGCATCTGTTGTTATAAATATCTAGAATTTCTGTTTGCTTTGGTGTTTACTCTAATATGCTTGTCTTCAAAACAAGTAGCAACTTGGTGCCAATATAATCTCTTCATTGAGCAGATAAGTAAACTGAAGATGTGCTATGAGTCAAAGAATGTTGCCCAAATTCTAACAACTCTGCTGCCAAAGGCCCATTTGCATTTTATGAGTGGATGACTCAAGGTAATCCTTTCCATGCCCATGATGTTCTCTGAAGTTATGAGCCTGTGGGGTGTGTGTGTGTGTGTGTGTGTGTGTGTGTGTGTGTGTGTGTGTGTGTGTGTAAGAGAGACAGAAATACAGAGACATACAGAAACAAAGAGAATGACTAGTCAGACAGTTATACACAACATATTGTTGTCTCCCACTAAAGATACAACTTATAAAATGAATTGGCAGAGACACAGTATGGCAAAAAAATAGATTCAAAACTATAGACATTTCAGTGCTGAATATACATGAAAATTGATTTTGTGAATTAAAATGTTTGGCCAACTGTTGATATAAAGGCAGTAACTACATTTCATGGAAGCAGAATGTAATGCATAGAATACATGACAACACTAAATCTAGTTTGAAATTCTTTTGTTGCTGCTCAGGAAAAGTGAGGCTTAAGCAAGTCACTTAATCCTTCTGAGTCTCAGTTTTCCTATCCACAAAATGGGTATACTAGTAGATCCATAAAACTGATGGGAAGAGCAAACTCTTCATTTACAAGGTAAAATTTTTACTACATTATTATATAGCATCAAATATTAAATATAATTACTTATTAGAAAACTTATCTAACTTATTTATTATTAGATAACATGGTATCACATATTATTTGCTACTTGAGACTTCTTATGCACTAACTTTTCATTGACTATTTTGTTCACATATTATTTTTTGCACTTTTGCTTATTTTTTTTTCTTCCTTGTCAGGGTATCAACACTCGGGGGGTAGGGGGGAGCTGACTTTTCCAGATAGAACAAAAAGGCAGAGAAAGTGAAAGAAGGAAGCACAGCAATGAAGATTCCTCCACCATCACTGGTCTCTTCCATCTGGGCCATCATCATAAGCCCTCTTGTGGGTCTCTCCAGGACCTTGCCTTCACAGTACAGCAGCAACCCATAGGCACTGCTCCACTCTAAAGGGAGGCTGGGTCAGCCTACTCTGCCACTCGAGGAAGACAGGTGAGAGCAGCCTAGAATGTTCCCAGATGTGACCATGGACTGTGAGCTCAGACAGACAGTGACCCAGAGGTTACACAGGCAGATGTGCTAAATAGGAATAGATATGGGTCCTAGACAGATTGATGGGGTAAACAGTTAATGGTATTTTAATTCTTTCTTCATTTTTGGGAGCTACTCTCTGCCCTAATCCAGCTTTCTATCCCTATTCTCAACTCTGACACCACCGTCTCAGACAGTATTTTTAGCCCACTTGCATGTTAGCTATCAGGCTCAGGCAAAAATTACTAGTCATGCACCCACTTGAAATATACCTAAAATAGACTTTCTAGTCTCTTCCCACTCAAAAACTCCTAATTTCATATGGTCTATTTTTACCTTTAGGTTCCTGTTTATTAAAAAAAAATTGTCCTGCTTTATATATTACCACTTTCAGCCATCAAGTTGAAGATGCTATCCTGACTTCCCTGGGCAGACAACCTCACCCATGTGTCCTGGAACCCCACCTCCCCAGAGCCCTACACAACTAGGGAAAGATAGAAACAGGCTGGGAGTATGGATCGATCTGCCAATGCCCATGTCCAGTGAGAAGCAATTACAGATGTCTGTACTCCCACCTTCTGCACCCCATAAAATTTTAGTCCATATTCCCAGAAGGATAAAGAATAGGGTAGCTTCCAATGGATGGGATGGGCTGTGGCACTCTGATGGTGGGAACTGTGTGGAATTACACCCGTGTTATTTTATAATCCTGTAACTCATTATTAAAGCATTAATTATTTTTTAAAATAAATAAATAAATAAGAAGATTCATTACTTGGGGGCAGCTTTAAACCTGGTTCACATACATGACAAATTGGCGCCATTCTCCAGGTGTACTATTTTGTCAGCCCTTTATGCAAACAGACTTTAAACTGAACTTCTGTGAGGTTTGACCTCATTGCTACTTAAATTCTTTCAGAGCATTGGAAAACTCTCCTTTTGTTAATGTAGTAACTATTAGTCCAGTACAAAACCAGAAAGAAACACTGCAGAACACTGTGAATATCAGTGAAAATGTGTTGATCATATTATCAAGTAGATGTCATATAGAAATTAACATAAAGGGGGTCAGGAGGTGGCGCAGTGGGTTAAGCGCATGTGGCACAAAGCGCAGGGACCAGCGTAAGGATCCCGGTTCG
This sequence comes from Erinaceus europaeus, assembly GCF_950295315.1. Lineage (NCBI taxonomy): Eukaryota > Metazoa > Chordata > Mammalia > Eulipotyphla > Erinaceidae > Erinaceus > Erinaceus europaeus. The sequence goes on from NC_080185.1 coordinate 15,322,801, forward strand.
AGCCCCCGGCTCCTCACCTGCAGGGGAGTCGCTTCACAGGCGGTGAAGCAGGTCTGCAGGTGTCTATCTTTCTCTCCCCTTCTCTGTCTTCCCCTCCTCTCTCCATTTCTCTCTGTCCTATCCAACAACGAATTGCATCAACAAGGGCAATAATAATAACCGCAACGAAGTTACAACAAGGGCAACAAAAGGGGGAAAAAAATGGCCTCCAGAAGCGGTGGATTCATGGTGCAGGCACCGAGCCCAGCAATAACCCTGGAGGAGGAAAAAAAAAAAGAAATTAACATAAAGTACATGGGGTATATATCAAAGCTCAAGAATGTTTCGCATTAGAAAATTTATTAGCGGGTGTCCGGCGGTAGCGCAGCGGGTTAAGCACATGTGGCACAAAGCGCAAGGACTGGTGTAAGGATCCCGGTTCCAGCCCAAAATACATAAGTAAATTCAAATACAAAAGTAAATTTCAAGTGGATCAAGGACTTGGATGTTAAACCAGAAACTATCAGATACTTAGAGGAAAATACTGGCAGAACTCTTTTCCGAATAAATTTGAAAGATATCTTCAATGAAATGAATGCAATTACAAAGAAGACTAAGGCAAGCATAAACCTATGGGACTACATCAAATTAAAAAGCTTCTGCACAGCAAAAGAAACTACTACTCAAACCAAGAGACCCCTCACAGAATGGGAGAAGATATTTACATGCCACATATCAGACAAGACGCTAATAACCAAAATATATAAAGAGCTTGCCAGACTCAACAACAAGAAAACAAATAACCCCATCCAAAAATAGGGAGAGTACATGGACAGAATATTCACCACAGAAGAGATCCAAAAGGCTGAGAAACACAGGAAAAAATGCTCCAAGTCTTTGATTGTCAGAGAAATGCAAATAAGGGTGGCAATGAGATACCACTTCACTCCTGTGAGAATGTCATACATCAGTAAAGGTAACAGCAGTAAATGCTGGAGAGGGTGTGGGGTCAAAGGAACCCTCCTGCACTGCTGGTGGGAATGTCAACTGGTCCAACCTCTGTGGAGAACAATCTGGAGAACTCTCAGAAGGCTAGAAATGGACCTACCCTATGATCCTGCAATTCCTCTCCTGGAGATATATCCTAAACAACCCAACACACCCATCCAAAAAGATCTGTCTGTGTACATATATGTTCTTAGCAGCACAATTTGTAATAGCCAAAACCTGGAAGCAACCCAGGTGTCCAACAACAGATGAGTGGCTGAGAAAGTTTTGGTCTATATACACAATGGAATACTACTCAGCTATAAAAAATGGTGACTTCACCATTTTCAGCCCATCTTGGATGGACCTTTAAAAATTAATGTTAAGTGAAATAAGTCAGAAACAGTAGGATGAATATGGGATGATCTCACTCTGGCAGACGTTGAAAAACAATAAATAATACTGGGGAGCAGGATAGTCTTATTCAGAACTGGGAAGACAGCACCACAGCTGTGCACCAGACTTACAAGCCTCAAAGCTTTCAGACGTGTCAGGTTCAACCCTCGGCACCACCACATACCCAAACTTGGCAGTATTCTGGTTTCTCTCTTTCACCCTCCATGTTCCTTTCTCTGTCTTTGCCTCTCTCATGAGAATAAATCAATCATGTTAATAGATTGTCAGTTCATGGGCCGGGAGATGGCGCAGTGGCTAAGGCACTAGACTCTCAAGCATGAGGTCTTGAGTTCGATCCCCGGCAGCACATGTACCAGAGTGATGGCTGGTTCTTTCTCTCCTCCTATCTTTCTCGTGAATAAATAAATTCTTTAAAAAAAAATATTGTCCGTTCAAAGATATAAAGCTACACCACTACTTTTTACCGCATACATAAAAATCAACTCAAACATGTTCAAATACAAAAATTAAAAGAATTAAAAACTTTGAAAACACAGAAGGCAAATATGAAAAATAGGTTTTCATTACCTTAGGTTTGGAAACGCTTTATTAAATATTAGACCAAGAGCATAAATGAAAATTCATGAAAGCTAACCATCTGTGCATCAAAAGAGCTGAGCGGGGAGTCAGGCACAGTTCAGGTGGCGCGAAGCATAAGGACCAAGAACCAGTGTAAGGATCCAGGTTCCAGCCCTGGCTCCCCACCTGCAAGGACTTCACTTCACAAGCGGTGAAGCAGGTCTGCAGGTGTCTCTCTTTCTTTCCCCCTCTGTCTTCCCTTCCTCTCTCCATTTCTCTCTGACCTATCCAACAACAACGATATCAATAATAACTACAATAAAACAACAAGGGTAACAAAAAGGAATACAAAAAACCAAAATCTTTAAAAAAAATAAAAGAGCTGAGCGTTGGCCCACCTGGTAAATTGAACATTTATTACTATGTACAAGGACCAAAATTCAAGCCCCTAGTTCTCAACTGACTGCAGAGGAACAATAGTAAAGATTTCTCTCCTTTCTATTCTCTCTCTCTCTGTCTCACCCTCTCTCTCTCCATATATATATATATATATATATATATATATATATATATGCATATATATATGTATATACGTGTGTATATATACATATATATACACATATATACATATATATACATATATATATATATGTATTTGCATTTCACCTTCTATCCAAAAGAAAAAAAGGAAAATGACTGTCAAGAACAGTGGAGCCATGCATATACTGAGTACCAAGAATAACTCCGATGGCAAAAATAAAGGATACCAGCAAAACAAAATGAAGTCAGGGAGATAGTTCAGTACTAAAACACAGCACCTCCCATGAGTGAGGTCTTGGATTTGATTCCAAGTACCACTATTAGCTACAGGTGAACTAACCTGTGGTCTCTTTATCTCTCTCTCTCTCTCCTCACTCACAAAAAAATATATGCATCTTTTTAAAAAAGAAATGTGTTAGGGGCCAGGTGGTGGCGCTCCTTGTTGAGTGAACAAATTACAATGCACAATAACCCAGGTTCCAGCCCCCGGTCCCCACCTGCAGGGAGAAAGCTTTGCAAGTGGTGAAGTAGTGCTGCAGGTGTCTCTCTGTCTCTCTCCTTTTCTATATCACCTTCTTGATTTCTGGCTGTCTCTATCCAATAAATAAGTAAAATAAAGAAGAACAAAAAGAAAAGATATTTAAAAAAAATGTCTTGGGGGCCAGGTGGCAGCACACCTGGTTAAGCACTCACATTACAGTGCACAAGGATCCAGGTTCAAACCCCTAGCCCCCACCTGCAGGGGGGAAAGCTTTACGAGTGGTGAAGCAGGGCTGCAGATGTCTCTCTCTTTCTCTCTCCTTCTCTATCTCCCCCTTCCCTCTCAATTTCTCTCTATCTCTGTCCAATAATAAATAAAAAAATGAAAAGTTTGAATCTTTTAAAAAAATGTCTTTAAATATAGTGAAAACAACTCCTTAACGTGAATATATATATATATATATATATATATATATATATATAACTACATGTATGATAATAATTATAATCTGACAACACAACAACGAAAGATAGCCAAATTAAAAATGAGCATTTCCCTACCAAATACAATAGAAAAGGTGTGTGTGTGTGGAGGGTAATGGCCACTAAGAGAGGTGGATTCGTAGTGCTAGCACTGAGCTCCAGCAATAAACCTGGTGGCAAAAAGAAGAAAGGAAGGAAGGGAGAGAAAGAAAGGAATTTCTTTAGAAAAAAAATATATATATCCTGTTAGCAAAAAAAAAAAAGTAAAAGGAAAAACAAAATGCTCACGGTCCTTAATCAATAGGGAAATGAAAATCAAAACTGTGATAATATACTGCTTCATTCCAACTCCAAAGACTCTAACTGAAAGCATGGACAACGACAGGTGCTGCTGAGGATGTGGATGAATTGTAAAAACTCATGGAATACTGGTGAGAACGCAAAATGATAGAGCCACTATGCAAACCCGTCTGGATGTTCCCAAAAAAGTTAAACACAGAATTACATATGGCTGAGTAATTCCACTTCTAGATACAGACCCAAGGGAGTTGAAAACAGGTGTTGAAGCAAACATTTGGACATAAATTTTCATAGCAACAGTATTCATAATGACCAAACATTGGAGATAACCCAAATGCCCATCAAATGATGAATGGAAAAACAAAATGGACTATACATGTACAATGGTATATAACTCAGTGACCAATATAGTAAGTTCCGATACATCTACATGGGTGAACCTTAAAATATGCTAAGTGATTCCAAAGTCCCAGGTTCAGTCCCCCGAACGACAATAAGCCAAAGCTGAGCAGTCCTCTGGTAAAAAAAAAAAATCTAAGTGCTATAATAATTATAGAAAGATAACTTAAAAAATGTCTGGGGAATTTTACAATATAGAGCAGATAAAATTCAACATAGGCATTATATTAGAGGTATGTATTATACACATTTAAAGAACTAATAAAGCTTTGCTTAAATGAATCAACTTTGTAATCTACACAATAAATGGTCAAAAAAGTTGTCACCAAAAACGACAAATGATGAATGACATCTATATATACCCTATTCAAATATAAAGAAATAAATTCTGGGATCTCAACAAAAAAATCCAATCTATTATAATGGAAAATATTAGAATGACCCCTGACTTTCATGAAATACTCAATGCTAAAAGATTTCAACAACAGACTAAAAGTGTGACTTGCAAAATTTACCCATAACAAATCTTCCATTCACCTTCAAAAATTCAGACTAGTTTTTGCTTTTAAAAGGGCAATCTGGATAAGGAAAAAAAAAAAAAGATATTGGATGAAACTTAGACAACATCAGAATTACTTGATCTCGTATACTAAGGTTAAAACAGGACTATGAGCATTGGAAAAATCTGAATATTACCAATACTGACAGCATAACTTACAAAGCTGAGAGTGAAAGAGAATTGTTGCATATGTTGAGTTGTCTTTCATGGCTGAGATTCAAAATAGATCACTCGAATCTGAAAAATAACAAAGATATAAACACTACTTAGAGGCGTAAGTACTGAAGGTAATTATGAAATGTAAGCAAGAAAATTAGGAAGCACAAAAACAACAGCAAAACAAATATATTAAACATGTTCCTAGCATCCTGAAAGTAGAGAAAATAAACAAGTCAAACAACAAACTGGGCACAAACATGTGCAATATATACCAGATCTCTAATAACAAGTTTTATTGTTTTGATTGAAAAGGAAATATCAGCTACCCAAGTGAAAACTGGACAAAGATATGAAAGGAATAAAGCACATCCACAACATAGGAAATTCCATAATACAAAAGACCTGGGGTTTTCAACAGAAATTACAGCGAAAGAATGGGTGGAGGAGGACTGCTATCACTTAAGAGAAGATTAATATAAACTAAAGACATATGCTGACACTTTATGGAACCCAATCAAAACAAAAAGACAGGGAGTCAGGCAGGCAGTAGCACAGCCGGTTAAGTGCACATGGCACAAAGTGTAAGGATCCAGGTTCAAGCCCCCGGCCCCCAAACTGCAAGTGGAGTCACTTCACAAGCAGTGAAGCAAGTCTGCAGGTGTCTGTCTTTCTCTCCCCCACTCTGTCTTCCCCTCCTCTCTCCATTTCTCTCTGTCCTATCCAACAACTACAACAATAAAGCAACAAGGGTAACAAAAAGGAATAAATATTTTTTAAAATAAAATAAAACAAGAAGACATTTATAAATCACAGGGAATAGCTTAACACGGATTTTGTTTTAAATATTTAATAATATTTTGTTTTAAATATTTGGTCATTATCTATTTTAGTATATGTGATGATGGAAATATGGATTGCTTTATTTCTTTTACTACTTTTTGTGGATTACATTTTAAAGTCTTACATCTGTTGGAGAAACGTACAGAAGTACTGAAAGGTAGAAGGATATCTGGGATTCTGTATTTAATTTTAAGAAAGAAACGCAAAAATGTTGGTGGGATTTGAATTTAGAGGTGCGTCTATGAGAACTCATTGTACTGCTCTGTGTGTGTGTGTGTGTGTGTGTGTGTGTGTGTGTGTGTGTGTGTGTGTCTGTCTGTCTGTCTGTCTGTCTGTCTCTCCCTCTTTCCTCCAGGGTTATCTCGGGGACTAGGTGCCTGCACTAGGAATCCACTGCTCCTGGAGGCTATTTTTTCCAATTTTGTTACCCTTGTTTATCGTTGTTGTTATTGCCGTCATTGTTGTTGGGTAGGACAGAGAGAAGTGATGAGAGGAAGGGAAGACAGGGAGAAAGGCTGACACCTGCAGACCTGCTTCAAATACCTGTGAAACGAGCCCCACCCCGCAGATGGGAAGCCAGGGGCTCGAACCCCGATTCTTACACTGGTCCTTGCGCTTAACCCGCTGCACCACCAAAATAGCAGCAGGTAGGGTGATTTGCAGCCATGTAACTGGACTTTTGTCTGGGTCTATTTCTCTGGCCTTGAGGGTTTTTGTGTTCCCTATCCACAGGATCTCAGAGTTTCCCAGCCTCCATTACAAAGGCCCAGGATTTGAGCCCCTCCTCCAGCTGTTCACCCCCAATCTTGCCCATGCTGGGGTTTACTTACAGCAGACTAAAGGTTACTGCTCTCTTTATTTGTAATCATGTTAAAATTTGTGTGCATAGATTCAGATGAGCCCGTCTAAAAGTCCTGTAAAGCAGTACAACTAGGCAGAAAATAGTTTTCAGAAATATCAGTTACTTCAGTTACCATTTTTTGTTTCTTTTACTGGTACTTTTTGTTTTTCTCTGTTTTTACTGGTACTTTTTGTTTTTCTCTGTTTTTTCCAGAGCACAGATATGGTCTGGTTTATGGTGGTAGTGGGTGGGAGGGGGTGGGGTAAGGACTGAACTTGAGTCTTTGTAGCCTCAGGCAAGAGAGTTTCTTTGCATAACCATTAAGCTATCTACTCCTGCTGTTTGTCTTAATGTGACCTAAAAATAGCTCTTATTCTACTTCTGTTTTACCTTGAGCTGACTTGTTGACTCTGCACTGACTGGTCAGTGCAGTTAAACAGAGAAAATTATAAAAACTTGGCTAAAATAAAAAATTGTATTATTGCAATTTTGCTGATTAAATCATTTGTCATTTAGGGAAGTGGAGGAAGGATTATACAAACATAAGAGATAGCATATAAGACAAGTAAATTTGTTGTTGATCATACTAGACCCTGGTGGGCGAAAAAGATGAGTAAATGTAACTATTTCGGGTTTTCTGTAATTAACTTTGCTTTATCTTACTGCTGCCTCTAATTCACCCAGGGGAGGGCTTCTGCTCCATTTAAAAAAAATCCTGCTATGCTGTGCATTACTTCAAGTGGGCTATTGTCTATCCCAGGATGATTGCATTGTTAAAAATAAAAGTCTCTGGACAATAGGATATTTTTAAATAAAGGAACAAATCCCAGCAGAGGCATTTAAGATAGGAGAAGGAAATGGAGAGGAGGGGGAAATGAAGACCCTGTGTGAACTACTCACTACTGCAAAATACCAGGCACCATTAACGCTATCTGAGAAAAATCATATTTCAAAGCAAATAGTAAACATGTTTTATACAATTATCCTGCCCTAAGCACCAAGGAAACATTCTCAGGGCCTTGAATTGGCATCTCTCATTAGCTGTCTTAATTGCTTTAAGAAACTAGAAACAGGCTTGGTATTTGTCTTTTTAAAATAGTCCACTAATGGGAGTTGGGCGGTAGCGCAGCAGCGGGTTAGGTGCAGGGGAGTGACTATGATTATAACTTCCACATGACTAATGTCATTTCAAACGGATTGCCTGATTTTAGTGACCATTTCAATTCCAGTATGCTCAAGAGGAGACTTCAGATCTCTGTGAAGTTTGTGTTTGTTATCTCAGCATCTCCACATACTCTTAAGCTGCTAAATGGTGCTTTTATCTTTAGACATCCTTTTTTTTCATTTCTTCTTCTTTGTTGCATTCCCTTATGCCACTATAATAATTCCCTTCCTATGTGGTAGAATCCTTGCCAGGATGTGTTTCAATTGCAGATTCTACTCCTATTGTAGTCAGATTGTTAGTCTCCCTGCAGCTCAAGTCATAACCAACTCTTCAGATATATATGGACATCATTTCAGTCTCTGCCTTTTTCCTTTGTGCCCCCCCCCCCACACACACACACCTTTCAAATCCCAAGCTTCATGGCTAGCTTTGGTGAACTCTGAGATGTCACCTTAGCATGCAGCCTAGGCTACCTGGCAGCCCTTCCTTTCCCACAGTTCAAGAATTCACTTGGGGGAGCCAGGCAGTGGTGCACCTGGTTAAGTGCACACAGTACAGTGCATAAGGACCCAGCTTCAAGCCCTTGGCCCTCACCTGCAGTGGGAAAGTTTTAGGAGTGGTGAAGCAGGGCTGCCGCTGTTTCTGTCTCTCTCCGTCTCTGTCTCTTCCTCCCCTCTCAATTTCTGTCTCTTTCCAATAATAAATTTTTAAACTCTTATTTTTTTCCTTTTGTTGCCCTTGCTGTTTATTGTTGTTGTTATTGCTATCGTTGTTGTTGAATAGTACAGAGAGCAAAGGAGAAGGGAAAGACAGAGAGGAGAGAAAGACACACACCTGCAGACCTGCTTCACTGCCTGTGGAGGGAACCCCCCTGCAAGTGGGGAGCCAGGTTTCAAATCTGGATCCTGATGCCACTGCATGCGCTTTCTGCCATGTGCACTTAACCCGCTATGCTACTGCCTAGCTCCCAAATAAAATTTTTTTGAAAAAGAATTCATTTTTATTGATGGTAGGGAGCAGATATCATCCATTCCTATCTCTAACTCCCATCCCAGAAGGACTACTGCTAGACTTTATTATTATTTATTTTTATTTAGATGAGAGGCAGAGAAGGCATAGAGGCAGAGAAAGAGAGTAAAAGAGACCAGAAAACCAAAGCTTCCTTCAGTGAGGTGGGGGCCCATCTCAAATCTGGGGTTGTGCACACGGCAAAGCAGTGTACTGTCCAAGTGAGTTATTTTGCTAACCCACATTCCCGGGTTTCCTCAGGGTTCAAGCCGTCCATGGATATACCTTGTAGTTCTGTCATCCTTAGAGAAGCAAACTGACAGTACAAGAGTAAGACTATTTTCCATTCAACCCTGTATCTACTTGGTCTTGGTAGATCTAGCCCACTAGGTCTTAGAAGATTTCCCCCTATTTAGGAGATTAGGGTCTTCCTCAATTCTTTACCCAGCTTTCAGTCCCTGCCCACCTTGTCCCACTTCCAACCCAAGTTCAGGATCTGCCTAATCAGGGAGAAACTATCATTTGAACTGATACATGTCTCAAATTCGCTGGAACTTACAAGGCATTTATGCATTTTGAGCAGTGTGTGTGTGTGTGTGTGTCTGTTGGGGGGGGTAGATCAACAACCAACCAGCATCTTTATTCAATATTGGAGTGAGTAGCTCCTTCCCAGAAGTCCAGGTCTCTTTGCTAGCCAGGCCTCAAGCCCATTTTCTAAGTTATATGTCCCTAGTTCCTCCCTCCAAAAACATCCATCTGAGGTCTGGGAAATGATTCTTGCCCTGAACTTTGCCTATTTACCAACAGCTGGCTTTCCATCTGACTTCTTGTCAGATCCCCAGGAACGAATGGTCTTGTCAGGATTTCACCTCTCCTCTCCCTCAGTCTGCTGGGCTCCTGTTTACCCTCATGCTTTCCTAACCCTAACCCTCCTTAAGTCACTTTCAGACAAAGACTGCTTGCCCAGGAAGACAATTTCCCAGAGCCTGGACTAGCAGCCCAAGCTTACCAAGTACTCAAGTCACACAGCATGAATGGGGCTAAACAGCCCCTGGGTGTGGCTTCATGAAACCCATCCATACCTGTGAGGTGACCAGTACTTCATTCAATCCACACTGAGGTCTACCAGTACAGATGAGAAAAAAAAAAAAAAAAGAATATCCAGTCTCCAAAGGTTTGGAACAGTAAAGACAGTTATTACCTAAATGAACTTGAGGTCCGAAAATGGGGTTGGCACCAGGGGTAATACAATAAATTGAGATGATGGCCCACAAAGGGATACAGCTCCATCCCAGCACCCACCCACACTCCCTCAGAGCCCTCGATATCCAGAGAGAACCGGGTTGGCAGTACCTGGACTAATTCCTGATGGCTAAGCTTCTTGCCAGTCTTTATAGGCAAGTATACGGGCAGGTAATTTGAATATTGTCTGCCCCAGAAGGGTGAGATGTCAAAGAACCAACTGAGTCCCTTTCTAAGCTGAGCACCCACCCAGAACCCAGGCTTTAGTGTCAGTTTCAATGCCAGAGCATGACATCTCAAATGAAACCTTAACTCAGTAGTAGCCCCCACATGCAGTAAGAACTAGCAGGCACCACCTCCCTGCAGTGTGGAGGAGCCCAAAGGCTTGGGCGGACAGGAATGCTATGTATGTACAGATCTATGCCTGCTATCCCAATCTCATTACTGGCAGTCTCTCCTTTCATTCCCCAGTGTCCCAGTTTGGGATCATGTGTCACCTGTTGGAATACCCCTCACCCCAGAGGCCCCATAAGATACTCCCTTTTTTTTTGGGGGGGGAGCACTGTGAGAACTGTCAACCAGGAGGTGACAGAGGAGACAATGGGACTAGACCAGACTGGGGGGGTTATAAGGGGAGTCAAGTGAGAGAGGTCGCATTTAACCATCAAAAAACACTCATGTCCTTTTGCTTTTACTGTAGTGCTTGATATTTATTGAAAACCATGAAAATGCTATTTCCAGTTAGCAGGGAGGAGCGGGGTTAAGTGTTTCTGTTTGCTTGCCATGATTCTTTCTTTTTTGTCCAAACATAACCATCTGTGGGCCTGCTGCAATTTTCAAAGGAAAATAAGACAGCTGTGCATGCCAGCTGCTAGGCAAGCTCGGTGGCCCCTGCAGCCAAGCTGGTGGGGTGGGGGAAGGCTCTGCAAGTAGGTATGGTGTCCTCCAGGCTGAAAGATTGGCTCTTTCAGGGGCTGGTAAGCTGTCCCAGTCAATGTCATAGCCAGTGTCGCCAACTCAGGCATCTTCTAGCTTGCTCTTTTGTTGTTGTTGTCCATGGCGGTGGGGTCTGTCACTGGAAAGTGGTGGATGGTGATGAGGCCAGGCGGCTGCGTAGTTCTCTAGGTGCAGGGCTGTGCGTGGTCTGCCTGTTACAGGGCCAGGCCTTATAGCAGGGGTTCTGGACACAGTCCTAGTAAGCAGAGGAGGGTCCTGGAACTGTGGTGGATGGGGGGTGGAGGGGCAGCAGCGAGGTTCTGACAGAGGGAGAGCAGAGCCCCAGTTGCAGGTCACTGGATCACTATTTCTGGAACAAAGACAAGCACTACAGGCAGGCTAGGGGAGGGGAGGGGAGACCTGGGCGAGAGAAAGGGCTGCCCTAGGGAAAGCAGAGGGCTGTCCGGGTGCCGGGAGAGGGTGGCCGCCAGGGCAAGGCCGGCAGGGAGCAGAAGGCGGGGGAGGAAAGGGTGGCGGCGAGCAGGGCCCTCCCCATGGGGGCCGAGGGTCTGCGGACCTAGTAGCCATCTTCCTCGTTATCGGTGTCATCCTCATCGTCATCCCAGCCGAAGCACTGCTTCATCTCATCAAGGAAGGCCCGGTAGTTGCTGAGGATGGGGCTATCCGTCTCGATGTAGGGCACCACCCACTCCTCGGCCTCCCCGCTGAGCAGGCTGATGAGGAAAGCCACCTTCATGGCGTCATTGCAGAACCGGTTCTCATTGACGAGCATGTAGGACGTCGTCTGCACGATAAACTCGGGGAGCCGGGCACTCTCGCCGTTAAACTTTTCGGGGAAGGGGACCGGGCAGCTGGGCGGACGTACCTGGCGCAGCAGGCTGGCCCTCTCGCACACCAGCAGCCGCAGCTGCTCCATGAGCTGGCTGTTCTCGATGCTCAGCGCGCGGTGCCGCATCAGCAGCGCGTGCAGCAGCAGCACCAGCTCGTCCACCATGGCGAACGACTCCGTGCAAGGGCGACGCTGGGCCTCCGGGCTGGGCTCGGCTCGGGAAGCTGCTCTGTGCCCCGACGCCCGGCAGGAAGTGCGTGTCCGCGGCAGCGGCGGTGGCGGCGGTGGCGGCGGTGGCGGCGGCGGCGGCAACGGTGGCGGCAGTTGCAGCAGCTGTGCGTGGTGGCTGCAACGGGAGGGGGCAAGGCAAGAGAGCCTGTGCGCACAGGGACAAGCTCCGCCCACAGTGCCGCCCAGGCGGCCTGGGCGCAGATGCGGCCGGGCGGGGGCGTGGCCAGGAAGGACGCTGGCGCTCAGCGGAGGCGTGGCCACGAGCAGAGCCAACATTCGGAGGGGCGTGGCCAACGCAGAGGAGGCGGGGCTACAGAGAGGGTTAGGGTGGAGGGGGTGGGCCGCGCGGGAAGGAGCCGGCCTCGGGTTTTGGGCGGGGGAGACCCTGAGAAAAACAGCCTGGGGGGTTGAGGCTATTGAGCCCAAGATCCCTGGCTTGCATTAGTTAGAGCTTTAGGACCCATCTTAGAAAGAGCCAACCACATTCTCCTCATTAATCTTTTCCAATCCAGGGTTCCTTGTGGGTCTGTGACCACTACATTCCTTTTGTGTGATGTTTTGTCTCCTCATTTATTTCAATCTCACTCTCCTAGAGTACTGTTAGCCATGCCAGCTGCACCTCAAGAGTCATTTAACCCTTCATGAAAGACACCCCCAGCTGCGAATCCTGTCTTTCATGACCAAATAATATTTCAGCAGGATTTTTCTTTAGTTGGGAAAAAAATTGTATTCCTGTATCCTTTGTTTAAAAGTATAAAAAGTATTGTATTCTGTCCTCTGATGCAAACCCCTGCTCTATTACTGACTTCATATTTCCTAATATTAACGTCCCAGTGTCACTGGATATGATTCTTTGTTTAAGAAACACTTGTGTTGTTCAGTGCTGTTTTGTTGTTGTTATTGTCTTGTCCTTTGAATGTGATTATTCAAATGATTGCTGTTGGCTTTGCTTTGCAAATATGTGTTCATTGATCTGCTGAAATAGTTAACTTGGATAATGTGTCTTGTGCATGACTCGGGTTCTAGCCCAGCCCCCACTACACTGAAGTATGCTTTGGTGCTATAGTTGTGTTTTTTTGCCCTCTGTGCTTGAATAGATTGATAGAAAGATATACGAAAATATGTCCCAAGTTGAACCATTTCTGCCAACATTGCAATGATCCCAGCCTTCCCTTCTCACACACACTTTCTTCAAGGAATCACTAAGCTTTCACTCCTCTTCCTACAGTATATGTTTTCGAGACTCAGGAACAAATGTTAGAGATCTCTCTCACTCAAAACCCTGCAACAATTTTTCTCTCAGAAAAAAAAAAGAGCCTTGGAAATGGTCTTCAAGGCAGGCCCAACTTCATTTCCAGCCTCTTTTGCCATGCCCTGACCTGATCTGCTCTGTTCTGTTGTGTTTCTTGCTGAAGCTCAAGTAACTCTGGCCTTAGGATCTTGGTACCTACTATCCTTGCCTCTCTGGATAGAAACTCTCACATTGTTTGTTGGTTCCCTGAGTCCTTCCTCCCAAAGCTTTTGTAGAGGATTTTTATTTATTTTTATTATCTTTATTTATTTATTAATTGGATAGAGACAGCCAGAAATAGAGAGGAAGAGGGAGATGAGAGAGAGAGAGAAAGAGAGAGAGAGAGAGACCTTTAACACTGCTTTACCACTTGCAAAACTTTTCTCCTGCAGGTAGGGACTGGGGGATTGAACCTGGGTCCTTGTGCATTGTAATATGTACACTCAACCAGCTCTACCACCCAGCCCCTGAGAACCATTTTTATACAGAAAAGTTCACTCTGATAAGGACTACACCTCATCCTCTTGTCCCTCTCCTTTTATCTGTTTTCCCCTTTATTTATTATTACATATTTAACACTAATTTACAAGATTATAAGATAATAGTACTCCGACCACCCAAGTTTTGTGCCCTCACCCTCTCCAGTGGTAACCACCATATTCTCCCAAGGTCACAGATATGGATTGACTGTATATGTTACTCAATTTCATGTGTTTCATTTATCTATATTTCACATATGAGTAGACTCACCCAGCAGTTGTCCATCACTTCCTTACTTACTTCACTAAGCACAGCACTGCCAGTTCTGTTTATTTTGCCCCTAAGGGCACTCTATAAATATGGAGAGTCTTTTTTTTTTTTTTTAACTTCTGAGTAGTGCTCCATGGAGTATATGTCTCAATACTTCTTTATTTTTCTATTTATAAAACTCAAATAAGTGATTTTTTTACTCCATTATTAAGGACTCCCTCTTACTTTATCTAAATACCCTCACAGGATTTCAAGATACTTTAAAAGTTTAATCGGGGGAGTCGGATGGTAGCACAGCAGACTAAGCGCAGGTGGCGCAAAGCACAAGAAATGAAGTAAGGATCCTGGTTCGAGGCCCCGGCTCCCCACCTGTAGGGGAGTCACTTCACAAACAGTGAAGCAGGTCTGCAGGTGTCTATTTTTCTCTCCCCCTCTGTCTTCCCCTACTCTCTCCATTTCTCTCTATCCTATCCAACAACGACGACATAAGTAACAACAATAATAACTACAACAACAATAAAACAACAGTGACAACAAAAAGGAATAAATAAATATTATTTAAAAAATTTAATCAGGAAAATGAAAAGGCTCTCACCAGAGAAGCACAAGCACCATTTGGGCAAAGGTTGATGTGGAAGCTAATGCCCATTTTTATTTACTTCTAAGGTCCCTGTCTTCACTTCCTTTCTAAGCCAAACCTACACTTACTATGACTTCCAGGTGTGCTTCCTTTTTTCCTATTCCTTTTCAGGTAAGGAAAACAGGGCCTGACTTTCTCAGGTGATCTCCAAATTCTCTTCTATTTCAGTGATGTGGCAAAAACAAAGAAAGGCTCCTGGTCACCAAAATTCCAGATCCCAGAAGAACTGTGGATCATCTTCCGCTACAATTTCTCCCTCTGGGGAGAACAATATTTGGGGGGGGGGTGCAGAAGGAAGGGGATCTGGCATCTGTAATTGTTTATTTGCTTGTCCTTCTCCTTTTATACTGCCAAATATCTCCTTTTATACTGCCAAATGTCATCTGTGTGGAGATGCAGGGGGGCAGGGCAGAGGCAAAATACAAGATCAGAAACATTGTTGAGATGGCTCTGGCTCAGAACTTTAAGAGGCTGTTTCAGACCTCACTACTTGGCAAGAGTAAGAGCCAAAGGCCAAGCAAGTAGCCTCTAGAGCTTATTATTGATACTTCCTCTGGCTTCGTCCTGCCAAACTATGCACAGAGAAGCCAAGCCATAAAATTCCCTGGAAATAAACATGTAAATGTCACTTGCAAATCCTGATATCTAGCAGCTGAGCTATTTCCCCAACAGAATTATTTTGTTCTTCTCCCCTTCCTTCTTAAACTGGTGTACTGCAGCTGATGTTTCCACTAGTCTCACTGAAAGAACCGTGGGGACCTGTGGCCTAAAAAGAGGAATGAAGAGGTACAGCTTTCCCTGCCCAGCCTACCAAAGTAACCTGAAGTTGTTTATATGTTTATTTCAGCTTTGGAAAAATTAAAAAAATAATAATCAATGGCTCTTTTTCAATGGGTTTATAAATGCAGCAGATTTAGCTGGTTCTTAAAAACCTGTGGTGGGAAAATAAGCAAGAAATAAAAGACTAGCCAGCCATGTAACATGGATCATGAGTCCTTAAGGCGTTGTTCACCAGCGCCCAGCACCCAGCTCCCATGATGCACAGGTTCCAGAAGACAAGTAGATGTGGTAGGCAAAGAGCACCAGGCAAAAAAAAAACAACAACAAAAAAAGGAATTATTTCCACCAGACTCTTCTTTAAATGCCTTCAGTAATGTTGTGTGTGACCTCTAACCTATACTAGTGTAGCCTACTAACCACACCCACTAAGCCCAAGCCCAACCTGGTTACAGACAAAACACAAAATATTCATTATTTATTAATGTGTTCTTATGAATAAATGAAATAAGTAATACTAATATTAAAATCAAAAGGAAACAGTCCCAAGTGAAAATGCATTTCACTCAAAAAAGGATAGATATTCTTATTAAGTATCTAGCACAATGTTAATCTTTTGCTGGATATATTGAGTGGCCTGTCTTAATTTGTATGGGTTTTTTTTGGTTGGTTGGTTGGTTGGTTGATTTTATATGTAGATTAAGGTTCTCTTTCAAGTTAGTTACTTTGAGTTAGTTTTTAGGAGCCAGAATGGTTGTGGTGAATTGGAAATAGCCACTTTTTTTTGCCACTTGGCCTTCTAGTAGGTAGAAATGATATCTCATGCCCCTTTAATCTGGACTGGCCTTGTGACTTGTTTTGACAAGTAAAATGTGATATAAGTGATATATCATCTATAAGACAAATTTTTAAAGACCTGAAGAGTGTACTTTGTCTTTTGATATATAGTCTTTTGGGAGCCAGCCAGCATATATGAACTTGATATGGCTGCCATATTGTAAGGAAGCTCAAGCTAGTCATAATGGAAACAGAGCAAGCTGTGAAAGAATAACAAGGCAGCAAAGCAACCCAAGAATAAAATTCCCTTCCTGGACTTCCAGAACAGCTGAACCACCAACTGAAGGCAATGGAAACTAGTTCTTTCCATGTCAGTATAGAATTTACATATGAGGGGGTCGGGCGGTGGCACCGTGGGTTAAGCGCATGTGGCGCAAAGCGCAAGGACTGGCATAATGATCCCAGTTCGAGCCCCCGGCTCCACCTGCAGGGGAGTCGCTTCACAGGTGGTGAAGCAGGTCTGCAGGTGTCTATCTTTCTCTCCCCCTCTCTGTCTTCCCCTCCTCTCTCCATTTCTCTGTCCTATCCAACAACGAACAACATCAACAATGGCAATAATAATAACCACAATGAGGCTACAAAAACAAGGGCAACAAAAGCGGGAAAAAATGGCCTCCAGGAGTGATGGATTCATGGTGCAGGCACCGAGCCCAGCAATAACCCTGGAGGGAAAAAAAAGAATTTACATATGAGAAAATGCAGGATATGCTGTAGCTAGAACATGAGCCCAATATCAAATGAAATGTAATAAATCTACACTTGTATTTTCTTGAAATCTGTGTTTATCTACTTAGTATACAGGACAAACTAACAGCCAAAGTTATCTCTACTTTGCCATCCAGGGCACTTATTTGGAAACTCCTTCATCTCCCTCTCACACACTGAGCCAATATTTCCACGGCCCTAGATCAAACCAAAGCCAGATACTAGTCCTCTGTAGTAATCATTTAAACTATCTAATCTTAAGCTGTTTGCTTTGCATTGTCCAGCCTTTCTTGCAAACCTCCAAAAAAGATTCTTGTCTATGCCTTCTACTCACTTATTTTTTAACCCTCAGACTGAGTTTCTTATCCTAAGGGTTCATTTTTTTCCCACCTGACTGCTTCTTCCTGTGGCCCTGCAGAGTCTGACAAGATCCCCTTCTGTCAGGTAACATAAGCAATATGAAATCTTTCAGTAACATACACCTTCTTTTTGGTGCCAGTTGGTTAACATATAATAAATTAAGATCCTGTGGGTACAATAGAGATAGGTTCAGTGCAATTCTTTGTTGTAAGAATTTGCTTGTAAAATGCTGTGAGAAGGCATCTTGCTATCTCCCCCACCAACAGCTCTACCTGTATGGAGAACTGGTAGCAACACAGTGTGACAAAGGGAAAAATAAAAACAGATAGGAGTTTATCCAAGAAATTAATCTGTTCCTACATAAAAGCAGTGACGCAATTTAAAGGGAAACATTAGGAAAAGAAAGGGTTTTTTGTAATTTGGACTCACACTCTTATACTTTTGTTCACTAATTCTGTGACTCCAGCTAGCCATTAAATTCCTTTGAGCTTTAGTCCCCTTTTCAGTAAATGTTCAACAATAGGATCTAAATCATAGGTCTGAAGTGATGATCAAGAGATGACATGCCAAAGTATTTGCAAACTACAAAGTGCTATGCATAGACTGCATATTATTTGTCACCAGGGAATTGTGATTTACTAGACTTGCAAACACTACATTACCTGGGTTTTAAATTTAATGTGCAATTAATTCACCTCTCTTGTTTGTCCCAGTATCTATAAATTTAACTACGAAGTTAAAATGAATATAGCTGTTTACTCTTCACTACGTAGTTGGAAGAATATAGTCTCAATCTTGGTCTTGCTTTCTGTCAATTCAAAGGACTCTGCTTTTCTAATGATGAGACATAAATCTTCTTTAGGGAAAATAGATGTCCCTCTAGAACAACTGTATAGTCACATGGCAAAGAGGTGAAACTCAAATCGTTTTTTTTTTTTTTTTTTGCCTCCAGGGTTATTGCTGAGGCTCAGTGCCTGCACTATGAATCCAGTGCTCCTGGAGGCTTTTTTTTTAATTTTTGTTGCCCTTGACGTTTATCATTGTTATTATTATTGTTGTCATTGTTGTTGGATAGGACAGAGAAATCAAGAGAGGAGGGGAAGACAGAGAGGAGGAAAGAAAGGTAGACACCTGCAGACCTGCTTCACCGCTTATGAAGCGACCCCCCTGCAGGTGCGGAGCCGGGGGATCGAACCGGGATCCTTACTCCAGTCCTTGCACTTTGCGCCACGTGTGCTTAACCCACTGCGCCCCGGCCCCTGAAACACAAATCTTAAATCATTCCAAACATAAAAATTAGCTTGAGCTATATGACAGACTAAAAGTAAATTTACAACTATGAAGCATCTACCCATAAAGAAAAATGTTAAAAATTGAAATTTATAAAAGTGAAAAATGCATTGCTTATCAAATGGCAGTCTTAAGACAATGAATGGATAAGTCATTGAATGTAAACATACACAAATGCACATTAATGACTAATATGTATCACAGGTTATTATATTTTAGAACATATATATGGAACTTATGCATCAAGAATATACAGAGCTCGAATAGCAAAAACACTCCTAAGGAAAAAGATGAAAATGGAGGCATCACAATACCTAACTTCAGGTTTTACTATAAAGCAGTAGTAATCAAAACAGTATGGTACTGGAACAAAAATGGTCACATATAAACAACCTTGATCCATACTCCCAGCAGGGGAGAAGTGATAGGATAAAGGGGACTTGGCTCTCCAGCTCCATCAGCACCCAGAGAGAGAGAGAAGGAAAAGGAGAGGGACATATGGAGGTAGCTTTCATGTCAAGAGTGGTTTAGAGGGAAAAAGGGGATTGAATCAGGAAAACAAGGGGTAACTTTGTATAAATGTGGACAGATAGTTGAAGAAGAGATGGTCGGCCCATGTCTACAACTTTAGGGGAACTGTGGTGGATTGCAGTGGGGAGAGTGAAGATTCAGAATTCTGGTGGTGGGAATGGTGTGGATTCAAACCCCTGTCAACATGTAATTCTGTAATTTAAAAATATAAAGAAAATAAAAAGAAAATTTCTTCCAATAATTTTAGGAGATTAGGTGGTCACACACAAAAAATAAATAATATACAGGGCTTACAAGATAGTGCACAAGATTTGTAGGCCTGATGTCCCCCAAAGATTCAACATATGCTAGAGCTGAACAATGCTCTAGTATCTCTCTTATGAAAATAATTTTTAAAACAAATTTAGAGCCAGAAAGATAAATCAGCCTGTCAAAGCACCAATCTGCTTGCTTCAAAGCCTACAGGCAATAGATTCCATCCCTGTCACCAGCTTATGCAAGGGTTTGAGTTTGGCAGTACTCTGGTTCTTTCTCTCTCTCTCATAACAAAGAAATCACATACATAGATATAGATGTAGATGTAGATATATCATCAATGCAAAGGAAAACAAATATTAAAACTGGGTAGTTTTTTTTTACTAAGATAAACATACTTTTACTATAGTATCACATAATTGCACAATTAGCATTTGCTAGTATAGTTGTAAATTTTTATTCCAAGAAAAACCTGCACATAAATGTTTATAGTGGCTTTTATCATAAATGCCCAAACTTAGGAACATCTAAGATGTCCTTCAGTAGGTGAGTGAATGAACACACTAGCTAATTCACACAATTGAACATATTCAGGAATAAAAGGAACTCTCAAACCAGGAAAAGACAGGGTTGAACTTTTCCTGCATACCATTACAGTGAAAGAAGTCAATCTGAAAAAGGCTACCTGTTATACGAGTCCAACTGTAAGACATCTGAGAAAAGACAAGGCTATGGAGATATACAGTATAAAGTTCAATGCCTGGCAGGGTGGGTGGTAGGAAGGAACAATCTCAGCAAGAGGATTTTTAGGGAGTGAAACTATTCTATATCACATTATAATGATGGATACATGGCATTTCACATTTTTCAATACCAGTAGCATCTTTAAAGAATGGACCCTAATCCCAACTATAGATGTCAGTCATTAAGAATGCATTATTATTGCCTCGTGAGTGGTGACATATATACTACACTGATGAAAGATGGCAATCATAGATGACACTTTAAGGGGAGGGAAGTGAGTGAATGTGACAAATCTATCCTTTCTGTTAGTTTATTTTTTTTGTACATCTAAAACTGCTCTAACATCGTATTTATTTGCCAAAAATAAAAGGTTAATCACTCAGCTTTTATAATAAGCAAAAAAAATTGTTTTTTTGCCTCCAGGATTATTGCTGGGGCAAGGTGCCAGCACTACTAATCCACTACTCCTGGTAGCCATTTTATTTATTTTTAAAAATATTTATTTATTTATTTATTCCCTTTTGTTGCCTTTATTGTTTTATTGTTGTTGTTATTGATGTTGTTGCTGTTGGATAGGACAGAGAGGAATGGAGAGAGGAGGGGAAGACAGAGAAGGGGAGAGAAAGATAGACACCTGCAGACCTGCTTCACCGCCTGTGAAGCAACTCCCTTGCAGGTGGGGAGCCAAGGGCTCGAACTGGGATCATTCTGCTGGTCCTTGCGCTTTGCGCCATGTGCGCTTAACCCTCTGCGCTACCGCCTACTCCTAGCTATTTTCTTTTTATTGGATAGGACAGAGAGAAATTGAGAGGGAAGGGGGAAAGAGAGAGAGAGAGAGAGAGAGACCTGCAGACCTGCTTCCCCACTTGCAGGTGGGGAGCCAGGGGCTTGAACCCAGACCCTTGTGCTTCATATTATGTATGCTTAACTGGGTGTACGAATACCCGGCCCCATAAGCAAAAGTCTTGAATGCACCAATTCACTAAAAAGAAAAAGTGGCTATAGGTATATAACAATTTAATTAGCATCATGAGTACAAAGGGATTACACAACATACATTATTTTTTTTAAAAAAATACAAGCACATATTGTATTTATTCAATTACTTATTTATTTTAGTTAGAGATACAAAGAGAAAGCTATCGTAACAGAGAGAAAGAATAGAGCTCTGTTCAACTCTGACTTACAGTGATGCTGGAGATTGAAACTAGCATCTTGGAGCCTCAAGCATGAACACATTTTTTTTTTCAGAACCATTATGCTATATCCCAAGCCTTAAAATACTGTTTTTTCTAATCATTACAATGATTTGTTTAAAAAAGCTGCAATCAAAATAATGACAATGTAAAATGGCTGAAGTTTTCATACACAGCTGACAGGAATGAAAAATTGCCTTGCCCTCTGGACAACTGTTTAGTTAATTGTTTATACAGTTAAAAACACGTGTTTGCAATATGACATACTGATTCTACTCCTAGTATAGAAAAATGTGTTCACAAAATATTTCTATGAAAATGTTCATAAAACATTGGGAACAACTCAAGTATCTATCAAGAAAAGAATGGGTAAAATAAATTGCAGCATGTTCCTATAATCAATACCACTCAGCAAACTATTAATACTCTCAACACAAAAAACTTAATCCCGAAAGATTTACGTTGAATGAAAGAAGAAAATCATACCTGTATGGTTTAATTCATACAACATCACAAAAGAGACAAAACTACTTCACAGTGGTAAAACTGAGAACAAAAGTTACCAGGGTCTTGGATTTGAAAGGGGGACATACTGCCAAGAGATGCAAAAGAAATTTTGACAGTACCAAAAGAGCTCTGTGATGGTGGTTCTTCAGTTCTACACAATTACTAAAACTCATTTAACTGAGAGATACCATCTCACACTACATATGATTACAATATAAATAACAATAATCATAACAATGAACACTAACAAGTGTTAGTGAGGACATGGGGAAACTGGAAACACCATTTACTGCTGGTGGAAATTTATAATTGGGTAGTTGCTTTTGCAAAGTCTACCATTTCCACAAATGATAAACCAAAAAGTAACCATTCCATTACCAAATAACCCTATCCCTATTCATTTATGTGGAATCAATGCATCTGTCCACACAAAATCATGTACACAATTGTACATTGTCACCTATTTAATCTCTCATTTTACTGAGGCAAGTCATTTTTTAAAAATAATTTTTATTTATAAAAATGAGGAAACATTGACAAAAACCATAGGATAAGAGGGCTACAACTCCACACAATTCCCACCACCAGAACTCCATATCCCATCGCCTCCCCTGATAGCTTTCCTATTCTTTAACCCTCTGGAAGTATGGACCCAGGGTGATTATGGGGTGCAGAAGGTGGAAGGTCTGGCTTCTCTAATTGCTTCCCTGCTGAACAGGGGCATTGACAGGTCCACTGATGCAAGTCGTAATGTCAGTTTGCAGCACCTTTACATCCTGCAGAATCTTAAGCTTCTGCTTTTCAGACTTGGGGTCTGTGATTAACCTCCAGATGATAACAATAACAACAACAACAAAGAACTGGCTTCTCTTGCAGCTGATTTGTATCATCAAGGAGGTGGTAAAAGATTGATAACGGTTTTTGCTAATCTTTGTCCTAGGATTTGTCCTTTCTCCTCTCCACCTGCCACCATTTCACTCTCATCTTTCTTTCCTGTCTATCCTGCTATCTTCAAGAAAAATACAAGACTTGGAGATTTTTTTAAATTCAAATATAGAAAGCAGAGTAAATTGTTGACTAATTATGAACCTAAAGAAAAGAACATTGTGGATGGAGATTTTGGGTCTCCATTTTGGAAAAATAAACTAGTAGGTCTGGTATATTTTAGGTATATTCCAAGCGGCCCCTGACCCAACTAGTTTTTGCCTGTGCCTGACATCCAATATGCAGCTCACCTAAGCTATTGTCCGGGGGATGGTGTCACAGTTGGAAAAAATGACCAGAAAGCTGGATCAGGGAAGAGAGTAGCTCCCAAATATATAAATATTGTTAACTGTAAACCCCATCAAACTGATCTGGGAGCCATATTCAGCACAAGATCCTGTGTAACCTCTGCATCCCTGTAGGTCTGAGCTCACATTCCGTGGTCATGGCTAGGACATTCCAGGCTGTGCCAAATTCTATCTTAACTCATTTTCAGCCACCGGGTTCCAGATGCTACCATGATGCCAAATGGACTTCCCTGGGCAGAGGAACCCACCAATGTGTCCTGGAGCCCTGTGTCCCCAGAGCCCCACCCCACTAGAGAAAAAGAGTCAGGCTAGGAGTATGGATCGACTTGTCAACGCCCATGTTCAGTGGGGAAGCAATTACAGAAGCCAGACCTTCCACCTTCAACACCCCATTATATCCCTGGTTCCATGCTCCCAGAGGGTTAAAGAACAGTAAAGCTATCAGGGGAGGGAATGGGATACGGAGTTCCTGTGGCGAGAATTGTGTGGAGTAGTACCTCTCTTATCCTATGGTCTTGTCAGTGTTACCATTTTATAAATAAAAAATCAAAAAAATATCTTTAAAAAATAATCTCTTTAAAAAGAGATTATTTTACCAGTTTTAAAATAGCATACAATTAAACAATTACATGGTCCCAGGTGGGGGGGGGGGGAGTCGGGTGGTAGTGCAACGGGTTAAGCACACATGGGCCCTAGGTCACATAGATGGGTTTAAAAGTTAATGGTTTTCATATACTCTTCTCGTATTTGGGAGCTACTTTATGTCCTAATCCAGTTTTCTAGTCTTAGTCTTAACTCTGATACAATCTTCCCAGATAACGCTTTTAGTCTATCTGCATGCTAGCTATCAGGCACAGGCAAAAATTACTAAAATCATGGGTCACATGGAAAATACCTAAGAAAGTCTTCCCAGTTTCCTCCAACACAAAGACCCCTATTTCCATTTGCCCTATTCCCACCAAGTCACAGATGCTACCATGATGCCATCCTAAATTCCCTGGAGAAATGATCTCACCAATGTATTCCAGAACCTCACCTCTCCAGAGCCCCACTTCACCAGGAAAAGATAGAAACAGGTTGGGGATATGGATCGACCTGCCAGTGTCCATGTCCAGCAGAGAAGCAATTACAGAAACCAGACCTTCTGCACCCCATAAGGAATTTTGGTCCATACTCCCAGAAAGGGAAGCTTAGAGTAGAGGGGATGGGGCATGTAACTCTGATGTCAGGAACTGTGTGGAACTGTACACTTGTTTTCTTACAATCTTGTTAATCATTGCTAAATCACTAATAAAAATAATTGATTCTGTATCACTTGTAGTGGTTCTGATGCAACTGACACACAGATTTGGCTATCCAAGTTTCAGTACTGTCTCCAACATCTATCTGTGTGATTGCCTATATCTTGCCCTACACTGCCAAACTACATGGTAGCTCTCAGACATAAACTCTTCCAGCTCTTCTAGTTTCAGTCTTATGACAATCTTCTCTCAAAGCAACATATTATACTTGAGCTCCTCTCTTAAATCTTACTTGCCAATCCCAGTCTCTTACACATCGATTCCACATTTTACGTGGTCTGTAATGTAACTGAAAATTTTCAGCTATAATCTATGTTCATGTCCTTGATGAGCAGTTGATTAATCTCTCATGGAAACTTTCACAAGTTTAAAACATAATCCACGGAGCTAAATTATAGTGCAAATTTACAGCCACCATAGTCAGACGCCTCTCCCATTATGCATTGCACTTATCCTTTTGACTGAAGTTAACATTGCCCCATGAACTGTGGAGCTGCAGCCAGGAGGTCTAGACTTACACATTCCTTATTGAAAAGCCCTATAGAAAAATAACCCTCATCTCAAAGGCACTCTCTTGAAGACACCTGACTGGCCAAGCTTTAATCACTTCTCTTCCAGTTCAATCACCAGAAATCACAAGAAAGATGTTGTGGGGTATTCTTGGCTCTTGCGGTACAGTGCACATGTTACCATGTGCAAGAACCCAGTTATAGCTCCAGGGTGAGGGGAGCTAAATGAGCAATGAAGAAGAACTATATGTGTTTATTTTTCTTTCTGTCACCCCCACCCCCTTCTCCCTTTCTCTCTCTGGTTCTCGCCAGTATGAAACAAACAAACAAACAAACAAAAAACTGGTCACAAAATTGTGGAGTCATGCAGGCACCAAGCCCCAGTGATAACCCTAGTGTTGAAGAAGGAAGGATGGTGGGCGAGGAGAAGGATGTTATGAGACAAGGAAGATAGCCCAGTCTATTAGAGCACTAAATTGCTGCCTGAGGCCCCAGAGATCAATCCTGAAGACTATCATACAGCAGCACTGAGCAGTTCTTTGGTCCTCTCTCATGATAAGTAGCTAAGTAAATCTTTTTTTTTTTTTTTTTTTTTTTTTAGGAATGCTGTAGGCTAGGCAACCCAGTCTAAATCAGTAGTACATGGCAGAGAGCAGGAGGTAGGAAAATAAGAAGGAGCTCCTGTATCGTTACCACCATTATGACCACATGAAGAGGGCATTCTCAGAGAAACACAGTTAAGAGGGGAGATTTTACAAATCAAGAACACCAGGCACACTTATACAACTGGCTCATTTTTTTAAAGGCAGTGTTTTAAGTGCCACTTGAATAGTTAATGTTCTCAAAAAAAAAAAAAGAAATCACTCTATTACCTGTCTTTAAAAACATAATGGAACTCTATGGAAGCCCATTTTTGATGGACAGTTTCAAGACAGAACCTGCCTGTTACTTCTGTTGTGATGAGGACTTTTATCTCACTAGGGCAGTTCAATGGCAGTGGAGCTCTGTGACTTAACTAGAACATCAGTAAGAACTGAGCATAAAGGTATTTAAGTTAGGACTGTCCTTCTCCAGGTTTCTAAGAAAGACATTCTCTCAGGCATTCAAATGATTTGGCAATTCATTATCTCATGAAAGTCTATAGTTGCCCTTATTTTATTGAAATATATCTGATATATAGCATTTAAGGTGTACTAAAATGTGTATATATATCCACTACAACAATAGTTCAGACCTTTTGACTTACTATAATTATTTTTTCTTTGGCTCTAATATCTTAGAAAGTGTTGATAATAATAATAATAATGCAATATTAACTCTGTATATGATAACCATGCCATTTCCTCAACTCTGAAGTTTTTTTGTGAGAGGAACTTCAGAATGAAATGGGGGGGGGTATTGCTAGACAACTTTCTCTTGTTCTGTGTGTACCTTTCCACCACATTCCTATCTTTGCAGATAAGAAAGTGGGACTTGAGATATGACAGTTTTTCGGACCCTTCCTCTATTTCAGTTAGTTTTCACTTTTCTTTCCCTGTGTCTTTAGTAAAGTCATTCCTTTTGAAAATCCTTGTTTGTCATACTTTGAGGAGAAGGAAGAGAAAAAAAAATGAGTTTTTTTTTTAAGAATGAGTTTAAGATGATGTTTATACTTTGGCTGGAAAGTGAGCATAACTTTCTTTTAGCTTAATAAGGCATAATAAGAATAATAGGAAGAGAAAAATACTAAGGAAATACACAAACTCAGAGTGAAAGAAGAGACATGTCCAGCTGTCCAATCTCTCTCCTAGGGCTTAGAGAAACTTCTTCCTGTAGCTCCAACTCTGAAAAAGTTATGCGGGTGGGTTAATGGTAGAACACTACTAAGATTATAAAAGCATTGAATAATGAGGGAAGAGTTAAGCTGGAGCACTGATTATAACACACGATTTTTTAATAAGTCAACTGGGCATTCTAATATAGTTTTTTCTTTTGGAAAAAATGTAAATAATCTTGCAAATATATATATATATATATCACAATAATGTACATTTAAGTAGTTCATAAATCACAAGTGTTCCGTAGTTGGACAAAGTTTCTTGTGAGCATGTTATATTAGTTTCCCCAGCAGATTGAATTTGACACTCACTTTTAGCTGTTTGGAGGTCTCATATGCTTTCAAATATCAGTTTTTGACATTTATCTTCAATTTAATTTTTTTTCTTAATAGAAGTTTCCTTCCATGATAAGTTATAACTCTTGTGTTCATTACAAACTGTAACTAGTCTACACTTATCCATAATGTAAGTGGCCTGCCTATTACCCACAGAAATAAAATCTGAACTACTCGGTTGATTTGGAACTAAATCAACTTTTCAAAAAAATGAATCATAACCCTTACTAATACATTTTGACTGCTGTTCATTATGCTTATAACTGCGGCTGATTCATTCATTGAAATGTTTCCATCTAATTGGACAATCTCTGAACCAGTTAGCACATGATAGATATGTCTCCCTTCCTAGTATTCTTAGTAAAAGTGGGGAACTAAATGTCAAGAAAGTTCTTGTTTCTGATGGTCTCTTAGTCCTTTGTGCAAAATATGAAAGAAAATTGTCTCTAAACAAAAAAGAGGGTATTGTCTTTCATTTTTATAAATTAACAGATATAAGTTTACCTCAGCTCTAAGTTTTCAGAAAATTAAGTTGGAAGTACTTGTCTTACTTTTCTGTGTTGTAAACACCTGATGTCATTTCAAGTGAGAAGTTTATTGACTGTTCCTTTCACTCTTGAAAAATTTGATTTCAGTTTCAAATCAGCTCCAAATTGAAATGGCATATAGTAATCACATATTACTTCCTATTATGGGCTCATCACAAGTATGATTTTCTACGATTCATAACCATTTAGAAAGGAGAAAATAAATGAAACAGGTAGGGTCTACAATTCAATGTGAGAAAAATAGGCAAGAAAAAATTCCATAGAATCTTCCTGAGCAAAGGAAAACACCAACTCCAGTTCAGGAAGAATAATTGTTTTCATGAATTGAGTCACTTTATCTGTCTAAATCCTACTTTCCTCAGTTTCAAAATGGAAACATGGGACCAATTTAGGGGTTCTCAACTTTGATTGATGGACATTATAACCTAGGATAATTTCCAGTCTCACTAAGGCTGGGCGAGAAGAGAAGAGAAGAGAGAGAGAGAGAGAAATGACCTAAAAGAAAACTGAATTAGTCATTACCAGAAAGCAAGGGTGAAAGGAGTAAATCAAGTAAAAGAGGAAAATTGTTTGGTGAAGAATAAAGCTGGTCTTTTAGTAGTGAATTTCATGTAGCCTATACATACTTTAAGTTTTAGTCATGTACATCTGAAACTCAATAATGTCATAAAGCAGTGCTACTTCAATAAAAAATTTTTTTAAAAAGGCAACATGTGTGCTATAGACTTTATGGCTTCTTTAAAGCTTTGACAGATCTTGACAGCAAACTGCCTGAGATGTGTGCATCTATGTATATATGTGTGTGTCCATGCATCATTTAAAAATATTTTTAAAATATTTATTTATTCCCTTTTGTTGCCCTTGTTTTTATAGTTGTAGTTATTATTGCTGTTGTTATTGATGTTGTTATTGGATAGAACAGAGAGAAATGGAGAGAGGAGGGGAAGACAGAGAGGGAGAGAGAAAGACACCTGCAGACCTGCTTCACCAGCTTGTGAAGCGACTCCCCTGCAGGTGGGGAGCCAGGGGCTTGAACTGGTATCCTGAAGTGGTTCCTTGTGCTTTATACCATGTGCCCTTAACTAGCCGCACTACTGCCTGACTCCCCATGCAACATTTTTATCAACTAATTGGAGGTATAATGGTTTGCAGTACAGTTGTTGATACATGGGTACAATTTCTCACCTCACCATGGTAGGTGTCTGCAAAACAGTCTCACTCACAACTTGGCTCCTTTTCCATCAGGCACCAGGACCACAATGCCCTCATCCTTGGCCCCCTCCCTATTCTCTTTTGCTTTGGGGCAATATAACAAACCCAGTCCAAGTTTTACTTTGTGTTTTCCTTTTCTGTTCTTGTTTCCTAAATTCCACCTAGGAGTGAGATCAACATGTAATAATCTCTCTCTCTCTTTTTGGTTTATCTTACTTAGCATGATTCCTTGAAGTTCCATCCAAGATGGGGCTAAGGAAACGAGTTCATCATCCTTCATAGCTGAGTACTATCTCATTATATATATCATAACTTTCTTAACCATCTCTGCATTTTATCTATATTTACAGAGTTTCGTTATTAATATTATATTCTGTGTTTTGAAAATGCTATATTGATTCTTTGTTTTATTTTTATGTTTATTTCCTTCTTTCATATTTTAGTTTTATACTGTTGTGCTTTTAATTTTGTCAGTTGGATATTCAGCTCATTAATTTTAAGACTTTTTTTTCTGACATGCATTAGAGTCTACAAAATTTCCTTTCATGTGTCCTGGAACCTCACCTCTCCAGATCCCTGCCACAATAGGGAAAGACAGAAACAGTCTGGGAGTATGGATCGACCTGCCACAGCCTATGTTCAGAGGAGAAGCAATTGCAAAAGCTAGACCTTCCACCTTCTGCACCCCATAATGACCCTGGGTCCATACTCCCAGAAAGATGAAGAATAGGAAACTTTCCCCTCTTATCCTCTGGTCTTGTTGATCATTATTAAGTAAATAAATAAAATATTAGAACTAAAAAAAATTATTCATTACTATTTTGACTGTTTCACAACTTCTGCATGAAGTACATATTAGTATTTATTATGAAGTACATATAGTACATATTACCTTTTAGTTCAAACTAGGATTTAATTTCTATTAGTACTTTTTATTTTGTCCACAAGTTATTAAGCTACATTTTAATGTTTCTAAATATATTGGGGGATAGCTTTGTTTTAGTTCTTACTTATATCTGTTATTTCATTTATTATTAACAATGCAAATACTGTCTGAGCTATATGCTATGGTTGTAATTTAGGATTTTCTAAACTAAAACATGGTTAACATTAATTTTTGTATAAGCATATTATTAATTTTTTTACATAATACCATTTGTTTATGCTTACAAAAGTCAAGTTGACAAGAATAATATAAGTTCAAGTACTAAGTTTGATGTATGTATATATACTGTGAACTGTCACTATACTTAAGTCAATAAACATATCCATAACCTAAGATAGTTGTCATTTTTCTTTTTTGAAAAAAATATATCACCTAGAAATCACCACATATACAAAGTGGAATAATCTAGACACAAAAAGTCAAACGCTGCATGATCTTGTGTATTTGTGGAATGTGTAATCATCAAATGCAGAGACAGAGGGCAAAATGGTGGTGGCCAGGATGTGGGGTTGTGGGGAGAGGTGGGAAGAGGGGCAATAGACCAGGGAGAACCAGGTTTTAATTTTGAAGATCTAATTTACAGCAATGTCGTCATGACAGGTATCATTATTATACTGTATAAATGGAATCTACTGAGAAAGTAGACCTGAATTGTTCTTATCACAAAAGCAACAGCAAATTCTATCATTTCCAACTTGGGCTGGTTCACCCCTCTGTTGCCAACCTGGTGGTCCATCCCTTGCTCCCAAGGGCTTCCCATATTAATGTTGAACTAAGAGCACGCAACCAATAGAGTAGTGCCAAACAGCCCAGAACTCCTTGGCTCAAGCAATCCTCTAACCTCAGCTTCCAGGGTACGGGATTTCAGTTGTGTGCAGTATGCCTGGCTGAATTTTTCTGTAAAAGTTCCATTTGTGATCTAAAAAAATACAATTAAGTCCCTAATTTCTGGGAATTAAGATAATACTTCTAATTGTGGTGTACAAATATCCAATAGTCTTAATATTTTGCTGCTTTAACCACCAGCTTCGAAAAGATTAATCACAATCACCCACCATCATGAATTTGTGATTTCTGCTTGCTGCTAAAATGTCAGTGGTGTATTAATCCCCTGAGTTTTCCCTTCCATTTCTTTATCTTTAGTCTCCCTGATTCTCCACATTCTAGGCATGTCTTTTATAAACAAAAATTCTGGTCAATGTTTTATATACCATGGAGAAGCCTTGATTTAAAGTGATACGTATAGATGTTTGCATCTACTGTGACTACAAATGTATTTTATTTTATTCCCATCATGTTACTCATATATATATATATATATATATATATATATATATATATATATATATGCTATTTCTTTGCTCTAATTGACCTTCTTCCTGACCCCAGCTATACCATCAAGTCCTTATGAATCACATTAAACCTCCCAGTGGTAAGAAAAAAAATAAAAGTAAAAATAAATGAGAGATAATGAAATCTAAGTCAGGATAAATATAGTTTGTCTATGGGAAAGGTGTTTACTCCACTCTGGAGATCATCAGCTAAGCTAATGAGCTATTTATTCTGGCATACTGTGTTACTGAATCAAATGTTTGTGTAGATGATTAGCACCTTCTAGCTATGGGTTCATAAGGTTACCAAGAGTTCTCCCTCCCATCAAGATACTCTAACTCTTAAAATAAAATCCACTCTTCCACAAAGACATTTTCTTCTTAAGTGAACCAGAGTGGACAGTTTCTGTAGGAGAGACTGGCTGTAGAGATGACTCTGTTTTATGAAATTCCCATCTATCCTCTCGTGAATATCTTTCAACACACTTCTGGCTTTCCTTTCCCAACTAATTCCCTAGGTTGTCTGAAAGCACAGAGATATGGTGGGGTTTTGGTTTCATCAGTTACCAAAGACAGGTGGAGTCCACACCGGTCAGATCTGAAGGAAAAAAGCTACATAAAATTATAGCCAACGTGTGGGCACAACATGACATTTTTCTTTCACCTAGGCCAAACTTGTGGTTTGTGAAACTTATCAAGAGTGCTTTTCTACCTTATTTGTACAAGATTCTTCTGAGCAAACGGTCAATACAAAATCACAATGTGTAGGTTAAAGGGTTGATAAAGCACTGAGAATTAGTGAGCAGACTCATATACTGTTCAGTCAGTTAAGCATAGTGTGACTTTTTTTTTTTAATTTGGTGCTGTCATCATGGCTTCAAGGCCCGGAGCTAATCTTTTTAGGTAAAGATAGAGAAAAAGACAGAGTGGTAAGATTTGGGGGCCTCCATTTTGGAAAAAGCTAGGAAGTCTATTTTAGGTATATTCCAAGGGGTCTGTGGTTTCATTAAGTTTTGCCTGAGCCCAATAGCTAACATGCAGGTGGACCAAAGATATTGTCTGGGGAGATAGTGTTAGAATTGGGAATAGGACTAGAAAGCTGGATCACGGCAGAGAGTAGCTCCCAAATCTGGGATAAGTAAATAAATACTATTAACTGTAAACCCCATTTATCAGATCTGGGGCCCATATACAGCACAGGAGCCTGTGTAACCTCTGCATCCCTGTAGGTCTGAGCTCACACTCCATGGTTATAGCTAGGAACCTTCTAGGCTGCACTTATTTCAGGACCTGTCTTCTTCAAGTGGCAGAGTATGTTGACCCAGCCTCTCTTCATACTGTGGGGAAGTCCCTACAATTGCTGTTCCATATTTTGGGAAAGGTTTTATAGAGGTCCACAGATGGTCACAATGCTGTTTCGGGTCTGTTATATTCTTACATTTAGGTTCCTGATTATTAAACAATTTGGTCTGTTTTGTATACCAATGCTTCCCAGCCACCAAGTTGCAGATGCTACCATGACACTAACCTGAATCCCCTGGGCAGATAATCTCACCAATGTGTCCTACAACCCCACCTCTCCAAAGCCCTGCCCCACTACAGAAAGATAGAGACAAACTGGGAGTATAGATTGATCTGCCAAACTTCCATGTCCAGTGGAGAAGCAATTACAGAAGCCAGACCTCCCACCTTTTGCACCCCATGATGAATTTTGATCCGTACTCCCAGAAGGATAAAGAATAGGAAAGCTTCCAATGAGGGGGATGGGATGCAGAACTCTCGTGGTGGGAATTATACCCCTCTTATCCTACAGTCTTGTGGCTCATTATCAAATTATTATTAATAATCATTACATAGGTAAATATAGATATAAAGAAGGAAGATATAGAAAG
Source organism: Erinaceus europaeus (assembly GCF_950295315.1). Lineage (NCBI taxonomy): Eukaryota > Metazoa > Chordata > Mammalia > Eulipotyphla > Erinaceidae > Erinaceus > Erinaceus europaeus. The sequence continues at coordinate 15,355,841 of NC_080185.1, forward strand.
CATCAGATTATGACAAATGTAAAGAATGAATATACACTTAAAGAAATAGACTGGATGGTAGTGGGGCTGGGCGGTGGCACACCTGGTAGAGCACATATGTAACCATGCACAAAGACCCAAGTTCAAGTCCTCAGTCCCCACCTGCAGTGGGGAAGCTCCATGAGTGGTGAAGCAGTGCTACAGTGTCTCTCTTCCTTTTTCTGTGGCCAACTATCCAATTTCCCTCCAAATAAATGATAAAAACAGAAACATTTGAATTAAAATATTACAGTGACAGAAGATGTGATGAGTTCTCCTTTGACATCACTGTCTAAGTAACTAATTAAATAGAGGGAATGCAAGAAAATGTGAGAGATAGTAGACTTCATTGCAGTGAGAATTCATTCATTCATTAGCAGTATTTCTGAGCAGTGGGTGAACTGTCTCAATAAACTATGAAGGAAGCTCTAATGGTAGTTGACATTCAAATATATTTCGAAGGAATCAAACTTGCAAGTGTTAATTGACTAACAAACCATTTTAAGTGTATTCAGTGATTGTTTACTCAGCACACTTCTTGTCTGACTGTAATATAATGCATTTTTAAATTTTTTACTTTCCCTTTTGTTGCACTTGTTTTATTGTTGTAGTTATTACTGTTGCTGATGATGTTATCGTTGTTGGATAGGACAGAGAGAAATGGAGAGAGGAGGGGAAGACAGAGTGGGGGAGAGAAAGATAGATACCTGCAGACCTGCTTCACCACTTGTGAAGCGACTCCTCTGCAGGTGGGGGAGCAGGGGTCTCGAACCAAGATCCTTATGCGGGTCCTTGTGCTTTGTGCCATGTCTGCTTAACCCGCTGCGCTACCACTGACTCCACAATATAATACATTTTTAAACATACTCTATAATCAGTTTAGCATCATTAACAGAATCGTTTATTTTTTAACATTTTTTCCCATTTTTTGTTGCCTCATTGTCATTGTTATTGTTATTGCTTCCATTGATGTTGCTGTTGGTTAGGGCAGAGAGAAATCGAAAGAGGAGACAGAAAGAGGGAGAGAAAGATAGACACCTGCAGACCTGCTTCACAGCCTGTGAAGTGACCCCCTTGCAGGTGGGCGGAGGCTTGAAATGGGATTCATACAGTCCTTGTGCTTCCCTCCACATGCAGTTAACCTGCTATGCTACCGCCTCATGCCCCCCAGGATCTTTTATTTTATTTGTTTTAATGAGAGAGATACAAAGATAGAGTGAGAGAGGAGAAAGACAGAGAGAAAGAGAGAGAGAGAGATAGGGAGAGAGAGAGAGAAGAGAGAGAAAATCCAGAGCCCTGTTTGGCTCTGGCTGATGATGCTACCTCCCCAGGTCACAGCACTGTTATATAGTTCCTCCTTTGTACCATTTGTGATTATAGGACTTTGATATCTGCTGTATGTTCTTAAAAATTGCAAATTTTAGCAAAATGGTGTATAGCAAAGCCAAATTTATTATAGTTTAAGTGATATAAACAAGAGTTAAGTCCATAGGGAATATCTTTGTTCACAAAAATACATCATCAAATCTTTAAATAAGTAGCCCCAAAGTACTTTTAATATTAAACAGTAATCAGTATTCATTCACTCCTGTTGGTATGCTTCTAAATTCTGCTGCTAAGACCCCTTCTGTTTCATTGGTTTAATCCCCCCTGCTTGGCACTGTGTTCTATTTACATAACCACTGTTAACTAAGCACCCCCTGACTCTGGGACATTGGTTTAATTCTCACTGGTTCCTGTTTTCTCTTTCTCCCCACCCCCTATCCTACATACATCCTTTTTTGGACCTGACTCTTCCACCTCAGGATAGAGAAGGACAAGATTGTGATTAGAGATAGCTTAGATTGAGCTGCTTTCCACATGAATAAAGACTGAACTGCGTACCACTCAGCCATGAGTCCCTGGTTGTCTCTGTCTCCTGCCCTTGAAGCTCAGCCTGGCACACTCCTTTATTTTCCAGCTCACTTATTCCAGTCCAGGGTCAGTAGGTGACTAAAATATGTCTGGAGAGTTCACAACACATGATGGGAGTCCACCCTGGAGAGGATAATTTTTTACTGTAGGACAAGTTCATACATATGTAGTCTGGAACCACTGAGATAGAGATAGTGGCCTATGCTAAGAACTCATATTTTCTCATTAGTATTATAATAAACTACCATTTGAACAAAACAGACAAACAAACAAAAAAGACAGAGAGATAAAGAGAAAGATAGCATCACACCAGTTTCTTCCACTGTGGTAGGAATCAGGGTTGAACCTGGGCTGTGTATATGCCAAAGCAGGAGAACTAGACTGGTGAGTTATCTCCTGTCCCCCTCCCCCCCCATCTCTCATCCTTATTTATCCCATTAATAACTAAAGGTTCATGAACAATTCCCCTTTTAGTATGATTTATAATGATGAACTTGTTACTCTCAGATAATGAATATTGTGTGGAAACAGGAAGGTTTCCTTAAGAATGCTCCGTGAGTCATGGGAAATCATTCTTCCCTGAAAGAAGAAAATGATTTTTTTGTTCAGTTGTGATGGTCATGGAGGAAAATCAGGTAACTGTGGGTCATGATTGTATAGAAGTCTGTTTTCTGTGAGCACAGGGTCATTGTCTGCCAGCACAGGCACCTTTAAGCTTTTCCTGGAGAGCCTATCTTCAAGTGCAATTCACTGAGCCAACCTTTGTGCATTCATTTAGCTAATATAGCATTTTTACCAAATTTTGCTAAATTAGCAAATTTAACATTCGAACATTTCCTGTGCTCTAGAGGCCATAAATGGGGTGGTTTTTAGCATCTGTTCTGGAGCTTGGCAGTCAGGTTAGACTGTAAAACTCCTTTTTTCCTCCAGTTCCATTGATTTTTGTCTCGAAGGGCATAATATCATATAAATTTTTAAAAACTATTGTTTCAGTGCAATATCCCATGGAGTATACATTTCTTAGTATCTTTATGGAAGATTTCATTTAGGTCTACCAAGAAATTCAAGGATGGGAAAATAGAGAATAAAAAAAAGTTTCCAAGGGAAGGGTCAGTTTGGGTCACTGCCCAAACTTGTATGCATGTGTGTGTGTACTTTGCTTTACTTTTCTCTTGGATGATAAAATTTGTCTTCCTTGATCTATGGAGGTACCTGTGGTGTGTGTGTGTGCTTGTGCTTGTGCGTGTGTGTATTTTGACCTGGAATTCAAGAGATAGCCCTCAAGGCTTCTCCTCCAGAAAGTTTTTACGTTTGTCTCTTGGGGCTTTTCCTGTAGGAGCTGTTACACTCCTTCAAAACTGGGAATAAATCTAACACTATAATTTTTTTTATTTATAAAAAATAAATACTGAAAAAAAACATAAGATAAGAGGGGTACAACTCCACACAGTTCCCACCACCACAACTCCGTATCCCATCCCCTGCTCTGATATCTTTCCTATTCTTTATCCCTCTGGGAGTATGGACCCAGGGTCATTATGGGATTTTCAACATGTAATCTTCTGAAGACATTGAGAGGTCTGCCACACTAAGTTGTCTGAAAGATGATTGGAAGGAAGAGACCACATGCCTGTGGGAATGTGTATTCTCACTAGGTGGGGTGGGGAACATGAGGCAGATGGAATTTCATGCTTTAAAATCTAAGAGGATGGTGAGATAGCTCACTTGAATAAAGTACAGATTTGCCATGTGAGTGACCCAGGTTCAAGCCTGGTCCCCAGTACAATAAATGAGCTTTGGTGGTTGTGATCTCTCTCACTTTCTCTGCTCCTTCTCTGTCTCTGTCTCTGTCTAAAAACTAAATCTAAGAAAAAAACTTCATATGATTGTAGGGTAAGAAATTATAAACCTTGACTAAACTAGACTACACAAGACATAAGTTGTGGATATTTGGATACTACAGAAAATATAGGAAGAAAGAAAGTGAAAATGGACAAGCAGACAGACCTTACAAAATCTTGTAAACCTTGTAAAGACATGCAAACTCTAATTCGACTTTAAAGAGTTTGGATTTGGGGGCTCGGTGGTAGCACACCTGGCTGAGCGCACATGTCACAATGCACAAAGACTTGGGTGTGAGCCCCCAGTCCCCACCTGCAGGGGGAAAGCTTTGTGAGTGACGAAGCAGTGCTGCAGGTGTCTCTTTGTCTCTCTTCCTTCTCTACCACCCCCTTCCTTCTTGATTTCTGGCTGTCTCTATCCACCAAATAAAATAAAAATAATTTTAAAAATTTAAAAAAGATTAAAAACAAAAAGTTTGGATTTTGCCCTAGAAGTAAATAAGTTATGGTTATTTTGGAAATATAGAAATATTTTGATGACATCTTCAGCAAATATTAATTTACTAAGTGCCCCTAGGTAACAAAAATCCAATTTCATTAATTTTAAGGTCTAATTGACTTTAATAAACAGATTCTAGGACACAATACATAGAAAATTCCTACAGTGAACTAGATTAAAAGGAAGGTTTTTGTTGTCAGAAAGAGGTATGTCAATGTCATTAGGTAACATAAAACAAAATAAAATAAATAAAACTCCACCTTCTCTTAGGAGAAAGCAGGGTAGTCTTATCATGTAGATGACCTCACTTGCACTGACAAGAAAGGCCCAGATTGACTGGTTTTCAATTATGTTGACCATTTCTCCAGTTTTTGTCAGCCATCAAACCAGAAATGAGTAACAGTCACCAAGGTTGATGCAGTGAAAGGAAAAGCAAGGCTTCGAGATTATACAGGGAAATTTTATTAGGAGCAGAGTAGCCTCAGAAGGAAGGGATAGGAAAGAAGAAGAGAGGCTCCCACAAAAAATGAGAGGGGACCCTCAAATGAGTTGCCCATACTGGCGAAAACTGAGGCCCTCATGAAGAGCTCCATTATCTCTTTGGTCTAGGTGAAGGTTACATGGGCTGTGCCCATATTCACTCAGTCAGCTCCTGATATGAGAATCTTATCCTCTGCACAACTTGGTCTGTGGCATCTTCTGCAGCTTCCTGAGTGAGTCTTATCTGCTTGACTCATTGGAACCTCTGGAGCATGGTGTCTTCTAATGACTAGGGACCAAAGAGTTCTTGGTCTTCTACAGAGGTCTCCCTCCCTGTCTACTGTCACCATCCCTTTTCTTTCTTAATTCCACTACACAAATTGCTGAGACTGCAATTAGATTAGATGCTCAGGGTTGGTAAATCCAGCAAGAAGGACTCCATTTTGAGACTGCCATTTTCTTCTTTGACAGTATTGTGTGGCAGACACTTTTTTAAAAATTAATTTCTTTATTGGGGGATTAATAGTTTACAATCGACAGTAAAATACAATAATTTGTATATGTGTAACATTTCTCAGTTTTCCACATAGCAATTCCACCCCCACTAGTTCCTCCTGCACTGTCATGTTCCAGGACCTGAACTTTCCTCCCCCATCAAAGAGTCTTTTACTTTGGTGCAATACACCAATTCCACTCCAAGTTTGACAGATACTGTTTAAGGTATTGGGGTGATAGTGTGGTAATATATTATATATATATATATATATATATATATATATATATATATATATATACATATATATTACTAAATATATATGTAGATAGAGAGGGAGAGAGATTATAGGATTTGAGTAGGATAATAATAAACAAAATAAGTCACATACATATGATGTACTGTTTATTATATACAATATATAATACATAAGACAATAATTATAAAAGCAAACACCAAGGGAATTATGACTGATGAAAGATGACTTTTAATTCTAAAATAACCTCATCTGAGAAGTGACACTTGAGCAAAGCCTTAAAGGAGAAGAGGAAGAGAAGAACCCTGTATCTATCTGTAGGGTAAGGGCCATTCCTGGCAATGGGAATAAACGATGTAAAAGCCCTGAGGCAGAAATATGCCTTGCATAATACTTCAGAGAGTAAGGAAAATAGAAAGCTAAGTGGTATGAGAAGAAACAGATAACAGAGTGTACAGAAACTTTTGTAAGTCTACATAGGGTTGACTTGAAAGACCTTTTGAAATGTTTGGAATTTAGGAGTGGTTAAATCTTACTTAGATATCCTGATAATCTGTTTTTATTTTATTTTTATTGAATGAGCTTGAAGAAATCATGTTATGTGAGATAAGCCAAAAAGACAAGGATGGATATGGGATGATCTCACTCAGGAAAAATTTAAGAAACAGAGACAAAAGGGAAAACATGGAGTGAGACTTGGACTAGGTTTGTTTTTATTGCACTGAAGCAAAGGACTCTGAGGAGGGAGGAGGGAGATTTTGGGGTCCTGGTGCCCGATGGTGGAAAAGGACCTAAGTCGTGGGTGAGAGTGTTTTGAAGACACTTATCAGAGAGATGAGAAATTGTTTCCATGTGTCAACAACTGTTCTGTAAACCATTCACCTAGCCCACACACCCCATAACATTATTATTATTATTATTTATTTGAAAAATAAAAATATCGACAAGATATAAAATAAGAGGGGTACAATTCCACACAATTCCCACCACCAGAGTTCTGTATCCCATCCTCTCCCTTGAAAGTTTTCCTGTTCTTTATCTTTCTGGGAGCATGGACCCAGGATCATTATGGACAGAAGGTGGAAGGCCTGACTTCTGTAATTGCTTCTCTACTGGACATGGGTGTTGGCAGGTCGATCCATACTCCTGGCCTGTCTCTCTACCCTGCTTAGTGGGGCAGGGCTCTGGAGAGGTGGGCCTCCAGGACACATTGGTGAGGTTGTTTGCCTAGGGAAGTCAGTTTGGCGTCAGTGTAACATCTGCAACTTGGTGGCTGAAAAAGCATTAAGATATAAAGCAAAGCAGTTTTTTTAATAATCAGGAACTTAAACGGAAGAATATAGCAGATGAGATTTGGTGTCTCCATTTTTGAAAAAACTAGGAAGTCTATTTTAGGTATATTCCAAGGGACCCATGAGTTTACTGATTTTTGCCTAAGCCCAGCAGCTAACAGGTGGACCAAAGGTATTATCTGGGGAGATGGTGTCAGAGTTGGGAATACGACTAGGAAACTGTATCAGGGAAGAGAGTAGCTCCCCAATATAAGGAAAAGCACCGTAAGATCATTGCTCAAAAAAAAAAAAAAGGAATAGATGGCATGGCTGAAGAAATAGTTCACCTAGTAAAGCACATGCCTTGCTATGTATAAAGTTCTTTGAGACCCACTGCCAAATGAAAGCACAGTGGGCAACACGTGGAACTCCATGGATAATGGACTAGTGCTGTGACGTCTTTCCTTTCTTTTTCTCTCACTCTCACTTGTTGGTATGTTCCCTTCCCCCCGAACTCTGAGAAGAATTGGTTTGCCCCTTGCTAGTTTCGCACCCCACTTTCTCCCCGCCCCCTATGCTAAGGACAGGCAGAGTATCAGCATCAGCTGCAGAGAGAGGATGATGGAGAAAAGCACATGGTGTGGTGATTTGCCCCTTTGTGAATAAAGATTAAACTGCGTTCTCAGCCCAGCCGTGTGTCTCTGGTCGTCTCTGTTACCCACCCATGAAGCCAGCCCGGATAAAACAACACTCACTCTCTCTCAGTCTCTCTCTCTCAATATAATGAGTACAAGGCCAGTGAGATCATTTAGTGATATCACAATATATGGAAGTCCCAAGATTCATTTCCTGGCATGGCATTAGGAAAAAAAAAAGTAGAATTGATGATATGATGAAAGTGAACGGGGGGGGGGGGGAGTCGGTCAATAGCACAATGGGTTAAGCACATGTGGTGCAAAGCCCAAGGACTGGCAGAAGGATCCTTGTTCCAGCCACTGGCTCCCTATCTGCAGGGTAATCGCTTCACAGGTGGTGAAGCAGGTCTGCAGGTGTCTATCTTTCTCTCCCCCTCTCTGTCTTCTGCTCCTCTCTCCATTTCTCTCTGTCCTATCGAACAATGACAACGACAACAATAATAACTACAACAATAAAACAACAAGGGCAACAAAAGGGAATAAATAAATATTTTTTTTTAAAAAGAAAATGAATGGGTAGGACATTTCAAAGACTATTTCAATGACTCAGGAGATACAAGAAGGTGGATTTGACTTTGGTATGGTCAGTATTAGATAGGTACACCGCTAAATTGACTTAGTGCTAAAAGAAGTAATTGCAAGTGAAGATAGCATGTATAAAATATAAATGTGGGGTCAGGTGGCAGCACACCTGGTTGAGTGCATATGTTACATTGTGCAAGGCCTAGGTTCACCACCCCTGGTCCTCATCTGCAGGGGGAAAGCTTCACAAGTATTGAAGCAGTGCTGCAGATATCTTTCTCACTCTCTGTCTCTCCCTCCCCCTCAATTTCTGGCTATCTATATTCAATAAATAAATAAATAAATATAATAAAAATATTTAAGAAAAAAATAAGTGGGGGTTCCCAGAAGATGGCGGACTGAGAAGCTGCTAGTGGCTTGAGCTCTGATCACATCTTCTGGAAACGGTAGGATTTTCTGCCTTTAGTAGGCCAGTCAAAAAGGGGTCCTAGCGGTGACACCAAGGAGGTGACTATAACTTAATTTGGGTTAAGAATTAGAGTAGAGGTGGCACGGACTAGCGGGCGGGCTGCTCCAGACTTCCCAGGCTGCGGCAGGCAAGGCGGGTGCGCCAGGCACTGTCCTCGGCCCGGGAAGGCGGCTCCTCCGCTGGTTGCAGAGCGCTGCTAGGTGGACGGCAGAGGACCAGGAGGGAGCACTGTAGCTCGGGGGCTTTCTCTTGGGAGTCTCCGGGGACCACCGCGACGTGAGGGCAGATCCGTGGACATCCTTGAGTACAGCTCTCATTGGATCAAAAGGACTTGGAGCTAGTTTTCATCTTTGAGAAATCCTTTAAAAAAGCTTCAGGGGGGGGTTTCCAGGAAGATGGCGGGCTGAGAAGCTGCTAGTGGCTGAGCTCTGACCACATCTCCTGGAAACGGTAGGATTTTCTGCCTTTAGCAGGCCAGCCAATAAGGGGTCCTAGCGGCTACACCAAGGAGGTGACTATAACTTAATTTGGGTTAAGAATTAGAGTAGGGAAAAAAGGGGAAAAAAAAAAAGGGAAAAAAATTTTTTTTCTTCCTTTTAATTTTCAAGCATACCTCTTTCCCGGCGCCCCTCCCCCCATAACCAGTCCTTTTCTTTACCAAATTCCTGTCCCACCAGGGAGTATCATAATTCTAACTCTATACCCTTCTGAATCCTCTGGCCTTTTTTCTTTCTAAGTAGCCAACCCCCCCACCTCACCCAACATAGCTAATTAAATAATTAAAAATAAATACATTTAAAAAAACCCTTTCCTTTCACTGCACTTTTATGACTGTTCTTTTTCTTATCTTTTTCTTTGTTTCTCTCTCTCTTTTTCTTTTTTTAATTTTTCTCATTCTTGTCGTCCCTTCTTCCTTAATCCTACAACTTCCAAAGTCACAGCCCCCAGCCTCCCACACCAACAAACAGTGTGCTTTTTGGAATTCATTAATACACATTTTGGAATTTCCTTTCACTGCTCTTTAATTACAGCTCTTTTTCTTATCTTCTCCCTTTTCTCTCTCTTGTCTCTCTCTCTCTCTCTTTTTAATCTTGTCATACACTTCTTCCTTCTTCTTTGCCTTTCTGAATTTGTGAATTATTTTGGGGAAGAAATCTGACTCGGAGTGGACTCTCTATGTGTGTATCTCTGCTCTAGTTCCCTTTCCCATCTTGTTACCCCTAGAATATACAGTAGATAGTAGATTTGCGTAACTGTCTATTCTTGCTATCCTTTCTTTCTTTTCTCTTTTTTCTTCACTGGGATTTGGTTACTATTTTTTCACAGACTGGAAAAATTGTTTGTCTAACTGGTAACAATTAAACTGCTTCAATACTTGCTTAAGTTGCTACTGTAATTCCTGAGGTTGGTGAGTGCAATTGTCATAAAAGTATTTAGTACAGTGTTACTTGTACTCAAGACACAACAACTGAGGAACAACAGAGCATAAAAAAGAAACACATAAATCTAAAAAATGGGTAGATCAAAAACAAATAAAACTGCTACTCCAATGAATGAAGACAAGAGCCCAGAAGAAACTACTAATCAGCCAGAAGTAACCATAGATAAGAAAAGTATGCAAGCAATAATAAACTTATTAATCACAGAAATGAAAACAACACTGGAGGAAAGGAATGGCAGTATTAGGGAAACAACAGCTGAGACGCCCAAGGAAAATACTGATTACCTTGAGGCAGTTAGAGAACTGAAAGCTGAAATAGCTGTAATGAAGAAAGAAGTTGAGGCAAGGGAAAGCAGACTAACAGAAGCAGAAAACAGAATTAGTCAGACAGAGGATGAGCTAGAGAAAATGAAGAAAGAGGTGAAAGAGCTTAAAAAGAGATTGAGAGACACTGAAAACAACAACAGAGACATATGGGATGATCTCAAAAGTAGTAACATTCGTATAATTGGCCTGCCAGAGGAAGAAAGAGAGGAAGGGGAAGCAAACATTCTAGAGGAAATAATAGAAGAAAACTCCCCAGACCTGAATAATAGAAAGGACATCAAGATTCAAGATGCCCAGAGAGTACCAAACAGAATCAACCCAGACCTGAAGACACCAAGACACATCATAGTCACAATGAGAAGAAGTAAGGATAAAGAAAGAATCCTAAAGGCTGCAAAAGAGAAACAAAAAGTCACATACAAGGGAAAACCCATATGATTATCTGCAGACTTCTCCACTCAAACTCTAAAAGCCAGAAGGGAATGGCAAGATATCTATCAAGCCCTGAATGAAAAAGGGTTTCAAGCAAGGATAATATATCCTGCTAGACTTTCATTCAAACTAGTTGGAGGGATCAAAACCTTCTTAGATAAACAACAGTTAAAGGAGGCAACCATCACCAAGCTGGCCCTGAAAGAGGTTCTAAAAGACCTCTTATAAACAAGAACATCAATATAATATTGGCAATATATCAGAGCAAACAATTTTTTTTGAACAATGGCACTGCAATACATTAAATCCATAATATCAATAAACGTCAATGGCTTAAACTCACCCATCAAAGGCACAGGGTGGGGGGATGGATCAGAAAACATAACCCAACCATATGCTGCTTGCAAGAATCCCATCTGTCACAAAAAGATAAATAGAGACTTAAAGTGAAAGGATGGAAAACTGTCATACAGGCTAATGGAACACAAAAAAGGGCAGGAACAGCCATTCTCATCTCAGACACAATAGATTTTAAATTAAATAAAGTAATAAAAGATAGGCAAGGACATTACATAATGATTAGAGGATCAATCAGCCAAGAAGACTTAACAATTATTAACATCTATGCACCCAATGAGGGACAATCTAAATACATTAAGCACCTACTGAAAGAATATCAAAAATACATCAATAGTAATACAATAATAGTGGGAGACTTCAATATCCCACTCTCACACTTAGACAGATCAACAAAGCAGAGAACCAATAAAGATACAAGAGAATTGAATGAAGAGATTGACAGACTAGACCTCTTGGACATTTTCAGACTCCTCCACCCCAAAAAACTGGAATACACCTTCTTTTCAAATCCACATAACACATACTCAAGGATAGACCACATGTTAGGCCACCAAGACAGCATAAATAAATTCAAGAGCATTAAAATCATCCCAAGTATGTTCTCAGACCATAGTGGAGTAAAACTAACAATTAACAATAAATAGAAAATTATTAAAAGACACAGAATTTGGAAACTAAACAACATGCTCCTTAAGAACCACTGGGTCAGAGACTCACTCAAGCAGGAAACTCAAATGTTCCTGGAAACTAATGAAAATGAAGACACAACCTATCAAAATATTTGGGACACAGCTAAAGCAGTACTGAGAGGGAAACTTATAGCCATACAATCACATATTAAACACCAAGAAGAAGCTCAAATGAACGACCTTACTGCAGACCTCAAGGACTTAGAGGAAGAGGAACAAAGGAACACTAAAGCAACCAGAAGGACAGAAATCACTAAAGTTAGAGCAGAAATAAACAACATCGAAAATAAAAGAACCATACAAAAGATCAATGAAGCCAAATGTTGGTTCTTTGAAAGATTAAACAAAATTGACAAACCCCTAGCCAGACTCACCAAACAAAAAAGAGAGAAGACTCAAATTAATAGAATTGTAAACGATGCAGGAGATATCACAACTGACACCACAGAAATCCAGAGAATTCTGCGAAACTTCTATAAAGAACTATATGCCACCAAGCTAGAGAATCTGGAAGAAATGGAACAATTCCTAGAAACCTATGCACTTCCAAAACTGAAACAAGAAGAACTACAAAATCTAAATGCACCAATCACAGACAAAGAAATTGAAACCGTTATTAAGAATCTCCCCAACAACAAAAGTCCTGGACCAGATGGCTCCACAAATGAATTCTACAAAACTTTCAGGAAACAGTTAATACCCATACTTCTTAAGCTATTCCATAAGATTGAAGAAACAGAAATACTCCCTTCCATCTTTTATGAAGCCAACATCACCCTGATACCAAAAGCTGATAGGGACAGAACAAAAAAGGAAAACTACAGACCAATATCTCTGATGAACATAGATGCCAAAATATTAAACAAGATCTTGGCCAACCGGATACAGCAACACATCAAAAAGATTGTTCATCATGACCAAGTGGGATTCATCCCAGGAATGCAAGGCTGGTTCAACATCCGTAAATCAATCAATGTCATTCATCACATCAATAAAAGCAAAGCCAAAAACCACATGATTATCTCAATAGATGCAGAGAAAGCCTTTGACAAAATCCAACACCCATTCATGCTCAAAACTCTATAAAAAATGGGAATAGATGGGAAATTCCTCAAGATAGTGGAGTCTATATATAGCAAACCTACAGCCAACATCATACTCAATGGACAGAAGCTGAAAGCATTACCCCTCAGATCGGGGAATAGACAGGGCTGTCCACTGGTACTGTTGCTCTTCAACATAGTATTGGAAGTTCTTGCCATAGCAATCAGGCAAGAGAAAGAAATCAAAGGAATACAGATTGGAAGGGAAGAAGTCAAGCTCTCACTATTTGCAGATGATATGATAGTATATATAGAAAGACCTAAAGAATCCAGCAGAAAATTACTGGAAGTTATTAGGAAATATAGCAAGGTATCAGGCTACAAAATCAATGTAAAAAGTCAGTGGCATTTCTCTATGCAAACACTAAAACTGAAGAAGAAGACATCCAGTAATCACTCCCATTTACTGTCTCAGCAAAATCAATCAAATACCTAGGAATAAAGTTGACCAAAGAAGTGAGACTTATATATTGAAAACTATGAGTCGCTACTCAAGGAAATAGAAACTGATACCAAGAAATGGAAAGATATCCCATGCTCATGGATTGGAAGAATAAATATCATCAAAATGAATATTCTCCCCAGAGCCATATACAAATTTAATGCAATACCCATCAAAGTTCCACCAAGCTTCATTAAGAGAATAGAACAAACACTACAATCATTTATCTGGAACAAGAAAACACCTAGAATTGCCAAAACCATCTTGAGGAAAAGAAACAGAAATGGAGGCATCATACTCCCAGACCTTAACCTATATTATAAAGCCAACATCATCAAAACAGCATGGTACTGGAACAAAAATGGGCACACAGACCAGTGGAACAGAATTGAAAGCCCAGAAATAAATCCCCACACCTATGGACATCTAATCTTTGATAAGGGGACCCAAAGGATTAAATGGAAAAAGGAGGCTCTCTTCAATAAATGGTGCTGGGAAAGCTGGGTTGTAACATGCAGAAGGATGAAATTGAACCACTTTATCTCACCAGAACCAAAAATAAACTCCAAATGGATCAAAGACCTAGATGTCAGACCAGAAACAATCAAATATTTAGAGGAAAAGACTGGTAAAACATTTTCCCACCTACACCTCAAGGACATCTTTGATGAATCAAACCCAATTGCAAGGAAGACTAAAGCAGAAACAAACCAATGGGACTACATCAAATTGAAAAGCTTCTTCACATCCAAAGAAACTATTAAACAAACATAGAGACCCCTCACAGAATGGGAGAAGATCTTCACATACCATACATCAGACAAGAAACCAATCACCAAAATATATAAAGAGCTCAGCAAACTTAGCACCAAAAAAGCAAATGACCCCATCCAAAAATGGGCAGAGGATATGAACAAAACATTCACTACAGAGGAGACCTAAAAGGCTAACAAACATATGACAAACTGCTCTAGGTCACTGATTGTCAGATAAATGCAAATTAAGACAACACTGAGATACCACCTCACTCCTGTAAGAATGGCATACATCAAAAAGGACAGCAGCAACAAATGCTGGAGAGAATGTGGGGACAGAGGAACCCTTTTACATTGCTGGTGGGAATGTAAATTGGTACAGCCTCTGTGGAGAGCAGTCTGGAAAACTCTCAGAAGGCTAGACATGGACCTTCCATATGATCCAGTAATTCCTCTCCTGGGCTTATACCGCAAGGACTCCATAACACCCAACCAAAAAGAGGTGTGTACTCCTATGTTCATAGCAGCACAATCCATAATAGCTAAAACCTGGAAGCAACCCAGGTGCCCAACAACAGATGAGTGGCTGAGAAAGCTGTGGTATATATACACAATGGAATACTATGCAGCTATCAAGAACAATGAACCCACCTTCTCTGACTCATCTTGGACAGAGCTAGAAGGAATTATGTTATGTGAGCTAAGTCAGAAAGATAAAGATGAGTGTGGGATGATCCCACTCATCAACAGAAGTTAACTAAGAAGATCTGAAAGGGAAACTAAAAGCAGGACCTGATCAAATTGTAAGTAGGGCACCAAAGTAAAAACCCTGTGGTGAGGGGTTGACATGCAGCTTCCTGGGCCAATGGGGGGTGGGAGTGGGTGGGAGGGATGGGTCACAGTCTTTTGGTGGTGGGAATGGTGTTTACGTACACTCCTATCATAATATAGACATAAAAATCAGTAGTTAATTAATATGAGAGGGGGAAAATCAATTGTATGTCTCAAAGTTTTTCAAAACACAAACTGAATATTTTTAATATATAGGCTGTGTATTTGATATGTGGACTCTCTCAAAAGCCTAGACCAAGTAGATTAGAAGCATCCAATAGCACAGCTATATACAAGATACTGGATACTGTACAACAAACCATAATAAAAGTACTTTTCAAAGTTAACCCAGTTACCAAATAATGTGATGATAACTTTAACTATCGATTGTCTTTTTGAACCCTAAGACAGCAGGAACCTCACATCTCCACTATAGAGCCCCTACTTCCCCCAGTCCTGGAACCCTTGGATAGGGCCCATTTTCCCGTATGCATCTCCCAATCCATACCAAATTATATTGCATCTGCTGATCACAATCTAACCAACACAATGATTGCCACCTCAACATGCTTCACCTCAGACTGTGTCCAGAGACTTCACATGTTGAATGACAACCCTTCAGCTTCATTACTCGGGTGAGACCTTTCCTTTTATAGTACTCTCTAATTTCATCTCAGGTGGTTCACTTTCTAACAAAGTCCCATAACCTAGATATACACCAGTTTCTGTGAGAGAGAGCTTATGTTCACATCTTATCCATAAACTACTGCAAAATATATACCTGAAAGCAGAAGTACACTGGAGTTTGCAGTGAGGACCCCCCTAACACTTCCCCTCCACTATTCCAAGCTTTGGGTCCATGACTGCTCAACAATTTGTTTGGCTTCGTATGTTAACTCTCTTTTCAATCACCAGGTTCCAGATGCCACCAGGATGCTGGCCATGTTTCCCTGGATTGAAGACCCCACCAATGTGTCCTGGAGCTCAGCTTCCCCAGAGACCCACCCTACTAGGGAAAGAGAGAGGCAGACTGGGAGTGTGGACCGACCAGTCAATGCCCATGTTCAGCGGGGAAGCAATTACAGAAGCCGGACCTTCTACCTTCTGCAACCCTCAATGACCCTGGGTCCATGCTCATGCTCCCAGAGAGATAGAGAATGGGAAAGCTATCAGGGGAGGGGGTGGCTTATGGAGATTGGGTGGTGGGAATTGTGTGGAGTTGTACCCCTCCTACCCTATGGTTTTGTTAATTAATCCTTTCTTAAATAAATAAAAAAAATATATATATAAAAGAAAAAAATAAGTAAAATATCAGCGCTATATATTGTACCTTGCTATTGGAGCCAAGCAAGGATCTAATGTCTGATGCTGCAGACACAAATTCTCTCATACTAGGTTTTGCAATATGGGATATCTACTTAATTGTCATTTGAACGTGCAATGGAAGATGGAAAAATTGTTCAGGCAAATGCTCCCCCTTGTAAGGAGGGTCAGTCTTTTATGAAGGTGAAGGTGGGGGAGGGTGGAAAAGACAGGAGCTGCATTTGAGAGCATTCAGCAAGGTCACCCTTAAAAGGCCTCAATTACTGTCTATGTAACGAAATCCAGGGCCATCAGGAAAGGTGGGGATTGGAGTCCCTGAGGTGATCCTTCTGCTTCCAGACTGACTTTAGCGTATTCACTGCTGCAGTTAACTTTAACTTAATTCATGGATCTGACCATGCTCTCAGTCTGTGTGCAGTTGTTTGTGGGCTGTGCTTCATGACCTTCAAAATATGCCTTCACATTGAGGATATTTTAAGATGTACTGAGAAAATAGTTTTCATACTATTGAAAGTTAAACACAACAAACCTCCTGATTTGTATACTGGAAGTGTCTGGATGTGTCCTTGGTAGATTGAGAATGTATGCATATTTAGTAATGTAAAACTTGTGATTAATAGTTCGTTATATTTCTGGCCTATAAATTTCTCTTACCTTTATTTCAGCGAAAAAAATATTGTCACTATCAAGATTTCCTTTTTACAGTTTTTTTTATTTCATCACTTTATGGGTGGGGGCGGTTAACAGTCTAGTGTGCAGTTGTTGATACTAAAGCACGAGTTCTCATTTTCCTGTGATAGGTGTTGGCAGAACACTCTCATCGTCAACTAAGGCCCTTCTCCATCATTGTCAAGATTTTAACACAATATTTATTCTGTTTATGACACTGTAAAAATATTTATGCTTTCTTGAGTCATACTACTATTAATGGAGTATTAATAATTTCACCTGAGGTAAACTTTATCTTTGAGGCAGGGAAATGAAAATTATGGATAAACAGAGCTGTGCTTAGATTCATCAGTGAAACAGATTTTTCTTTCTTATATTTTAATTATTTTACTATCTTTATTCTATTCATTGGATAAAGACAGCCAGAAGTTGAGAAGGGAGGGGGTGATAGAAAGGGAGAGACAGACACCTGCAACACTGCTTCATCAATAGCAAAGCTTTCCCCCTGCAGGTGGGGACTAAGGGTTTGAACCCCAGTCCTTGTGAATTGTAACATGTGTGCTCAACCAGGTGCACCACCACTTGGCCCCATCAATGAAACATATTTTATTTATCATGTTCAAGTAGTGTGATGTGGCACATTTGAGAAATTTTCATTGTTGTGGAAGCTATTACAATATATTTAAATTTCATCACTTAATTCCCCATGCCATATATACATTCCATAAACATTTTTCTTAAAGAGTAGAAGCCACTGTATTTTACTGTCAGCTGTAAACCATTAACTGCCCAATAAAGAAAAATGTTAAAAGAAGAAAAAATAATAATAAAACTATACACGGACGATTCAAAAAATAAAACAATAGAAGCATACAGCAATTCAAAGAATTGGAATTATGCTTTCCATATGTTATGTAGAGAATTAAATAAATGTACATGTGAAAGTCAAACAAATACTGATTTTTGAATATGGCAGAGTATTCCTCAGCTTCCATGTCCAACTGCTGTGAATACTATGTTAATGAAAAATTTCCTCCGGAAGCATGAATGCAATTGAAACCAAAAATGGACACTTAGCAATACTGGGAAATTATATGTTGCTTGAAAGTCCAATGTTTTATCCACTGCGCCACCTCCTGAACCGCATGGAAATAGTATGTTGCTATTCAGGAATCTACTTCACTAGTGCTATTTGAGATGAAGGGTTTGATAGGTTTATTTTATTTTATTTTATTTTATTTTATTTTATTTTATTTTATTTTATTTTATTTTATTTTAATGTTTTGCCACCCGGGTTATTGCTGGGGCTTGGTGCCTGCACAATGAACCTACTGCTTCTGGAGATCACTTTTTCCTCTGTTTTCTTCTTTCTTCTGTTTGACAGGACAGAGACAAATTGAGAGTGGAGAGCAAGATAGAGAGGGAGAAAGAAGCATAGACAGCTGTAGCACTGCTTCACTGTTCATGAAACTCGCCGCCACCCTGCAGATAAGTCCCAGAGGCTTGAACCCAGATCCTGCGACATATGTATGCTCTACAGGGGGCACCACTTCCCAGCCCCAGTTAATTTACTGTTTTCATTATTTGGGTGCTTCTGCCTCTCATACTTTTCCCACAAGCCATTGTAGATCGTCCGTTTCAGTTGTCACACAAACTTGAGTGTTGAAAAAGCATTTGCATATATCATTTCTTTAGGTATTTATTTTGAAAAGAATGCAGAGCAAGTGTCTCTGAGGCACTCAGATGATTTTCACCAAGAAAATTGCAATTTCAAGGATACAAACCATATTCTGCCAATGCTGGACATTCTCAAAGCACCCATGTGTTCTTTAATATACGCGTCTCTCTGTGTTTGGGATATTCAGGACCTTCCAGATAAAAGGAATTTGTCCTGTGAGAGAAGAGATGGATTGCATTAAATAATCACTTGGGGTAACTGAAAATGAATTTAAAGTTATTCTGAAAAGCATAGTCCTATGATTTTTACCTGGTCATTTTCAGCTACATAAGTTAGTACACAGTGGATGATGAATTGGTTCTAACCAGGTTGCTTTTCCAAGGGAGTGCAAGAAAGTAAGGGAGGGGTGGCAGAGTTGAATTTGTTTGCAAAGGAGATTGTTTAATGTTTGACACAACAAATAGGTCTTTTCAAGGAGGTAAGAGAACAAGAACAGATATGAGAGTTGGAGGGCAGTGAAAAAGGGGTGAAATCACTCATGTCTTGATGAGTTGAAAAATTATTTGACTTTGTGTAATAGAAAGGGTCAGACAGATGGAAGGGCTGTAGCTACACAGAGATGATTGAAAATGAGATGTCTGAGAAACCTGCCAACCTGGTGAATGTATTACACTCAGAAAGCGTGGCCAGGGACTGGGTGGTGGCACATCTGGTTGAGCACACATGTTACAATGCACAAGGATCCAGGTTTGAGCCCCTGGTTCCCACCTGTAGGAAGAAAGCTTTGCAAGTGGTGAAGCAGTGTTGCAGGCTTCTCTCTGTCTCTCTGTCTCTCTCCCTCTCTATCCCCCCTTCTCTCTTGATTTTTGGCTATCTCTATCCAATAAAAAATTAAGTAAATATAATAAAAAATAAAAAAGACAATCTTACCCAGAACACTTTCAGATATAACTCTAATATCTGTTCATCTGTGTCTGTACAATTAATATTCTTTATAATATACAATATATATGATATATATATATTTCCATGTATAACATACATGTAAGTAAAATGTAAAAAAAAGAAACCAAGCTTATGGAAGAACTGGCTGATCATTAGTTATGATAATAATTCAAAACTGTGAACTTGGGAGCCAATAATCTGAGTAAGAATGAAGACATCAAATATTATTAGAAGAAACCAGTTCAAGAAATTGAGACACCGCAAGGTTAAAGCATCATCAGGGCTACTTTGAAATTACTAAGAATTAAGAAAGGGATAGCATGAGAGAAAATTCCAGTGCACCAGGAAATAATGTCTTAGGGAAACTTCCCAGAGTTCATTAGCAATCACTCTAAGGAGGCACAGTGAGTAATTTAGCCTGACGATACAAGAATCAAAATGAATGGTTTCAGGAGAGGAGTAAAAGAGAATGGTGTGGAAACAGTAATAAGGGATCAAACTACCTGACTTCTGAGTGTGGTGTCAAAGAAGACAATGGAAGAAGAGCAAAGCGCAATGCATGGGCCACAATCTCCTCAGGTGAGACCTAGACTTAAATTAGAGCAAGGGGAAAGGAAATTTCGGGAGAGAGGTTCAAATTATGGTAGATTTTGCTGATGAGAGGCATGAGTTTAAGAAGGCAAAGTCAATGGTGTTTGAGTAATGGGCAACTTATCAGTGGTGTTGGTGGTGTACAAATAGGATTTAGACTGGAAACGAGGAATCCTGGGAACCTAGTGTATAAAGGGATAATGAGGTTGTTCAGAACTGAAGTGGTGAAATAACTAATCAATTCTATACTTAGGGAGCAACATCTTTGAATGTAACTACCAGCCCAGGAAGTAAGAGGGGAACAAAATCCCCACTTTTGACTAGCTCACAAAAGATCAAAGTAGAATGATGATTACAGTTGTTCGTAACTAATAATCCTCAAAGTGGTATAAAAATGTATTAATGCATTTCTCATCAACTAGATGGTTGTTCTTTGAATTTTCCTTCGATAATTGAATTTAATTTTTATTTTGATTCATAAAAAGGCCCACTATAATTGACCTCTGGATTCCAGCTGTCACATCTCTAGTATGGTGTTCCAAACAATTGCAAGCTGAAGTAGCAGAGTATTTCATAAAATCTTACTGAAAACCGTGTTCAGTGAAGTAAGGTCTGGTCTGGGAATGGGAACACCTGTCATAGCAGTTCGGCTATTTATTGGTCCTCGATTTCCTCTCACATAATATGAGTGGGGCTGTCACTAATTTAGGTGAGAGCATAGGATTAGTTGTTAATTGAAAAAGCTCTATGGAGAGCTTACCATGATTTCTAACAGAAACTAAGATAGAGAAAGGTAAGTGTCACCTCACACACTTCTTCCTAATTATTTCACAAATTCAAAAATGTCCTTTTTATAAGAAAATGGTTAGAATTTTCTTGTGAAATTGTTTAAAATAAGAAAAGATCTTTCTCCCTTCCCTCCATTTTTTTTTGGTAGGCAGAGCAGAGGCAACCAATTTTGCTGACTAGTATTTAATTCCTGACAAAAGTCTGACTAAAATTTATTGTATTACTAATTAGCTGATGGTTGAGGCAATTAATGATAATAATGTGGAGTAGTTGGTTGATGATAAGTCAGCTCTCTAGTACTTTGAACCCATTTGCTTTGTGGAAGAGTGGGAAGCGAACAAAATAGCATATTACTCTCCTGCATCTCTTTCCTCACTAGTTTGTTGCTTAGAACTAGAGAATGAGAAGCAAAGTGTTCTTTGCTGTGGTAGAGATAGAGTCCAACTGGACATCAGCCCTTTTTTTTTCTATTGGCTTCGTATTTATTTATTTTAAATATGTATTTATTTATTCCCTTTTGTTGCCCTTGTTTTATTGTTGAATTTATTATTGTTGTCATCATTGTTGGATAAGACAGAGAGAAATGGAGAGAGATGGGGGAAGACAGAGGGGGGAGAGAAAGATAGACACCTGCAGACCTGCTTCACCGCTTGTAAAGTGAGTCCCCTGCAGGCGGGGAGCCAGAGCTCGAACCAGGATCCTTAAGCTGGTCCTTGTGCTTTGTGCCACCTGCGCTTAACCCGCTGTGCTACAGCCCGACTCCCTTGGCTTCATATTTCACCTGCTTTAACACACTGTGTTTAAAAGCTACTGAAAGAGAAAACAAGAAACTGAAAAGAAACCCTGTCCTAGAAGAATCATAGCCCTCTGGAAAAACAAACAAGAGACAACCACAAATCACCCTGACAGATTCTTTTTCTCCACAGCTTTAATTCAGAAACACAGAACACCCCACTACTAGTTATTCAGGCAATTCAGTCAACAGGTTGACAGTGATGCTTGTCATAGCTTAGGGAGGCTATTTGAAAAGGAGTTCAATAGCAAAACTGATTTTATGCTGCTGTTTTTTATGGTAAACACAATAGTTTTCCACTACTCCAGTGCTGACACAGGAAAAACATTCAGGGATTCCAGAACTACTGCAAGAGAAGTGAAGCAGCAACCTCCGAACAATGCCTGCGTGGAGCAGATTTCTCAAGAGTTCAGATGCTACTCATATGAGAAAAGCCTAGTTTCTAAGCATAAGGCCAGATAAGACCTCAGAGAAGGGACTTTTCTATCTGTGCTGAGACTGTAGATCTAATTTGCCTTTGACATGTGTTCATTTTCTGAATGTTCATCTCTTTTGACACAGGTTCTTCAAACTTTTTATTTCAATTAATTTGTTTTTCTAGCAGAGAGGGGGACTGCCATTCACTCAAGTTTTGACAGGTTGGTGCAGCCTGACTCTCTAGGCTCCAGCCAATGGGAGTTCCTGCGTGATATCTAAATTAGAAGCATACTTCTCGTAAAAATAAGACTGGGGATGCTTCTAAGCCTTCCAACAAGCAGACACTGTAGATACTAACAACATGCTGGGTGTGGCAGTTTCTGGGACCGATAAGAATATTTGCACATGAAATGATTTACATGACAAATGGTACTAAATACTTATTTTTAACAGGTTATGTGCACCATCAGTGCAAATGATAGGTATATTATTGTTAAATCGCATCTGCCACGTAGGCTCTCAATGACCAGTTCAGATAAGGGAGAGGGAAGGAGTGAGAAATAATTTGGAACTTCATTCATAGGAGCTAAGTTCTCAAATTAAGATAAGACAGTATGCTTATCTTAATTTTTCAGTTTGCAAGGAACACAGATGTATTCAGATGGTCTTAGCTTAAACATGTTGATTGAAGGGCCAGGCAGCGGCACACCTGGTTGAGTGCACATGTTGCAATGCACGGGGACTTGGGTTAAAGCTCCCAGTGCCCACCTGCAGGGGGAAGCTTCAGTAGTGGTGAAACAGTGGTGCAGGTATCTATCTCTCTCTCCCTTTCTATCTCCCTTTCTCCTCTCAATTTCTCTGCCTAAATAAATAAATAACACACTAAAAGGTATTAATTGGAAAAATACACAGAGAGTGGAGGAGAGGGAAGTCTCAGTAACACCTCTCAGAGAACTAGAATATTTCTCAAGATATTCCAACAGGATCCTTGCCCTATTCCAGTCTCCTCAAGGGATGCTATTTGCCTCTTATTCTAGAAGCTCTTCTGCATTCCAGAGTTGACTTTTTCCTTTGGTCCTATTTGTTCTAGTTTCCTATACTACTATCAGCTGAAATCTCAATAACCTCTCTCTTATCTCATTACTATTTAATAATCCTAGACCCCACTGCTTCATTATTTTACTTCCTATTTTGTCTTACTCAGTTTCTGCCTAACAACCAATTGTAAACTTTTTCTGCAACCCTAGGTTAAATTTTTACAAGAGAGGTTTCGATTGGTTTATCTCAGAGAAAGTAATATCAATGGGAAATGTTCTTGTTGTAAATATGAATGGTTCCAATCTCCGGTTGGTTGTAATCTGTGGGTTGAACTTAATGCAACTCCAGTTGTGTTGAGTAAAATAAGCCAGAAGGAGAAAGATGAAGGTTAGATGATCTCACTCATAGGTAGGATCAGAGATACAAAGCAAAGGACAACAAGGGGTAGAGTCTCAGTGAACCTTAATCTATCTTGGCAGATACAGGGTGTTGTTTTTCACGGTCTATGTTGTTTTCGTCGGGCTGGCTTCACGGGCGGGTAACAGACGACCAGGGACTCATGGTTGAGCTGTAGGCAGTATCTCTTTATTCATGCAGGACGCAGCGCAATCTAAGCCGAGCTGAGCTAAACTAAAGGTACAGTACTGTAAAACTCACAATGCTGTCTTTATATATACTTGCCAAGTAGGGTGGAAACAGGATGTGACATAGAGAGGGTGGAGAGAAAAGTGACTGGCGAAAATCAGAGTGTGACAAGGAGGGGGTGGAGCAGGCGAGAATCCTATCACTGAACCACAAATGCCCTGGAGGGAGGGTGGTACTTGTTAACAGTGGTTATGTAAATAGAATGAAGTGGTTATGTAAATAGAATAGTGTTAAGCAGGGGGGATTTAAACCAAATGAAACAGAAGGGGTCTCATGCATACCAACACAGGGAATCAGAAATAGCAAGAGAAGTGCACTAAGGGGAAATTGAAGATCTAAGTGTCTATCGTGAAGCAACGTTAGTCTGGTGGAGGGTGAGGTGTGCTGATACTTATCATGGAGAAATGTGGAACTATACCCTCATAACAACAATTGCCCTGTAAATCAACATTCAGTCAAAAAATGGTAATGAAATTGAAAAAATAAAAAAATCATGGTATCAGAAACATTTTTACATAGTGGAAACCTTGCAAATTCCTCTTGAATACAGTGGACCAAAGGCAGAATGAATTTAAAAAAAGCATAAAAATATGAAACAGTAGGGGAGTCGGGCTGTAGCACAGCGGGTTAAGTGCAGGCGGCGCTAAGCTCAAGGACCGGCATCAGGATCCAGGTTCAAGCCCCCGGCTCCCCATTGACGTGCATACAATTTCGTTATGATTACATGAAATTTAGGCCTCCTAAAGTTTTCTTCCTAGCCTCCCTCCCTCTCCCTCTCCAGAGTACTTTGCTTTGGTGCAATACACCATGCATAGTCCATGTTTTACTGTGTGCTCTCCCTCCACATCCCTACTTTATTAAGTCTGGATATAAGTGGGATCATTTGATATGGGTCCTCTTCTTGGCTTATCTCACTAAGCATGATGTCCTCAAGCTTCATCCTAGGGGGTACAATGGAGACAACTTAATTTTTTTTTTACAGCTGAGTAGTTCTTCTTAAGAAAAATGCTAGAATGGCAAGCACATTGTTGCTTTGTCAAAACCAATATTCTGTTACTCAGTATTATTTATACAAAGTCTAATAAAACATTATGCTACTAATCAAAGGTGATAGATACAAAGCATTGCTTTGTCTTATGGCATTATGGATTATGCTAATGGCCATCTGCCCATAATTGATATTTTGTTCTTCAATCACAGAAAAATAAATAGGATCAACTATAAAAGACAACAATTTTGTTGTGATAGATGCTTTTGCAGTTGTCTTTTACACTTCATTATGCCTTTCACAATTTCTTAGTTAATTATTTAGTAGCATAGTACTGTCACAGAGCCAGAACTGTCACCGCATTTCAAATGGGAGTCTGAAATACATTGTCTATACACAATGATGTCATTCTTAACATCCTCACCATGCAGCTGGGAAAGAACAATCAAGTCAATAGCATTTAAGACATATTAGGGCTAATATCTTTTCATTTTCACACACATTGGGGGGTAATTCAAACTCTAGTTTTCTGTAGCGTAAGAGTTAGAAATAAAAATAATTTCTGAGAAATGTAGACTTAATGGTGATAGTGTCAAATCAGACCCAAGACTCATTGAATTCATTACACACAGCTCTAAATTATTTCCTATGAGGAATTCATCTGCAATTCTACTCTTTGTCAGAATCAAAAGTTCCCTTTTGCAGTCATGCTGGCAAGCTGACATGGATATAGACAGTAAAAATTCGTTCATGGTGTGTGTGTGAAAAAAACTCCACTAAAAACCACTAGATTCTAAGAGTAAATACAAAAGAAGTCAAAGATGTGGTACTTGCCCTCAAAGAATTTATGGTCCAAGTGGGAGCTGTACTCTACAACTCAGAAACATTTATAAGCAAGGCACCCAGGCTGAATTAATAGAGACTTTAAATGCTAGAAGGAGAGAAGTGTTTTCAATGTAATAAGATTGCCTGCAGAAATTTTTCACTTATTTCAAAGGCCCATGGTATCTCAGAGAAGCGAAAATAGTTCCTGAAATCTCTCAAATCCACACACACTGGGTAGATAGACATTTGAAGGTCATGGTACATTCAGTCTCTTGGTAACAAATAGCTCTGCATTGATAGTTGAAATGGCATCACTGGTGACTCATATCTTTGAATTAAACACTCCCTTCTCTATGAAGTAGATATGATTAGTCTCTCAGAGAATCTAAGGGATGTGGCTTTGTTGCTGTCACAAATGTCAGAATATGTATCTGTAGATATAGCTTCTGATTACAAACATCATGCTCTTTTCTGAACCTCAAAGGAAAAAAATTATGGGATATAATGCTGGCTCATTTTCTGCCAGTTTGTGTTGTTCTCGTTATTTCCCAATAGGTTATTGGTTAGTGACCTTTTATTTTCCAGATTTATGCCAAATATTTACTCTCATATTCTATTGATTTTTCACAATGCCTTTTGCCTTACACAACTTCTAACGTCTTAAGTATTAATGTGTACATTAAATTTAATGCATAGGGAGGACTTCTCTACTCCAAGACTATACAGAGAGGCCTCTATTTTCTTCTATTTCTGTAGTAGGTTTAGTTTTATATTTATGTGGGTTTTCTCACTGATGCAAGGTATGAAGTAGAAAGCCTAACTTGGTTTCATTCTTTCTCACCCCACACCCTGCAAATAGCTTTTGTTTCATAATTATTTGTTGACATGGTAAAATTAAGTCTTAGTACTCATTGAATTACAACAAATACATTGTACTGTTTGCTTGTTTCTTAGTTTTTGAAATCTCTATGTAGTTAACTGATTAATTTGTCTCTCCTACTCAGGGCCAGGTCACATTTTTTTAGTTATATAGTTTTATTATATATATATGTGTGTGTGTGTGTGTACATATAAATGACCTCAACATATATTCCTCAAAAACTTGAGAATGAGCTTGCCAAGTCTAAAAATAAATTGTACTGGGCTTTGGCTCCAGTTGAATTGATAATTCAGATGTGTTGTCCCTATCTAAGAATATGTTCTATTTCTGCATTATTATTTCTCTTTATGTACTATAAATATTTCAATTATGCATCACAGTTTTTTTGGTTGTTTTTTTTTTTTTTTTGGTTTTCATTAAAGTCCTATACAGTTAAATGTGAAGTCCATTATACCATTTTATTGGGGATATTTTTTATTTTTCAAAGATATTTATTTATTATTGGATAGAGATGGAGAGGACAGGAGAGATAGAGAGGGAGAGAGACAGAGAGACACCTGCAGCACTGCTTCACCACTTGGGAAGCTTTCCCTGCAGGTGGGGACCGGCGGCGGAGCTTGAACCCAGGTCCTTGTGCACTGTAATGTGAGTGCTTAACCAGGTGCACCACTATCTGGCCTCCTTTATTGGGGATTAATGGTGTACAGTGTAGTCATTGGCAAATGGGTACAATTCCTCATCTCCCCATGAAAGTTCTCTGTAGAGCACTCTCACCCACAACCCGGGTCCTTTTACATCATCATGTTTCAGGGCCCCAAGGTTCTCTTCAGTCCCCCTCCCCCTTTCCCAGAGTCCTTTTTCTTTGGTGCAATACACCGTGCCTTATCAATGCTTCATTTTGTGTTCTCCTTCCCTGTCCTTATTTATTAAGTACTGATTATTAATGAAATCATTCAGTATTTGTCCTCATTTTCATTTGTCTCAATTAATATTATGTTTCTGAGTTCCCCCCAAAATGATGCAAAGTTGGGGGCCAGGTGGTGGCGCACCTGGTTGAGCGCACATGTCAAAATGATGCAAAGTGGATGCTTTCATCATTTTTAACAGCTGAATAGTATTCCATTGCATCTATACACCACAGTTTTGTAGCCACTCATCTTCCATTGTACATTTGGATTGCTTTCAAGTTTTCACTCCTAAAAATTGCACCGCTCTGAACATAGAGGTACATAGACCTCTTCTGATAGGAGTCTTTTTTTTTTTTTTTTTTTCATAAATCCCCAGGAGAAAATTTGTTGGGTCATAGGATAGGTACATTTGTAGTGCTTTAAAAAAAATCTCTGGACTAAATTTAAACTACTGTTTCATATTTTTTAAAAATATTTATTTTATTTATTTATTCCCTTTTGTTGCTCATTTTTTATTGTTGTAGTTTTTATTGTTGTCATTGTTGTTGGATAGGACAGAGAGAAATGGAGAGAGGAGGGGAAGACAGAGAGGGGGAGAGAAAGACAGACACCTGCAGACCTGCTTCACCGCCTGTGAAGGGACCCACCTTTAATGTAAAGCATTAACCCCCTCAATAAAAAAGAGAATATCATCCAAATTCTCAATTTTATGATGTCCCTCGCTATTTTTTTCAAACCAAAGAGACATTCAATATCTATTTTAAGAAAGAATTAATGCTGCCATGAAATTCTTCTTTAATAAGATAAAGCAATTTGGGCTTTCAAGCATAAAACCAAATGGTTTTAAGGATGTATCCATAGCATAATTGTTTGATAGAACATTTATACTTTCATACTTCACGAGCTTTGGAATTTGTGCTTTAGATTTAATCTAATGGGCCTTTGACAGCCTGTTCTCTATGTGGTTTCCTTAACCTCCATTGCCCTCCACTCTATACCCACTGGGACTGAAAGAAATCAAAGGCCACAGACAACAAAGTCTAAGGAGCCTCCATTCTCAAGATTTAAGATGCTCCCATGGAGTAGATTGGCTGACTCACAGCTAATAACAAATTCAGGTGAACATCTACCCTAAATAAAATCTCTGTAGGAAGAGTGGGCAAAGGCTATAAAAGATGAGACTGAAAGTTCCTTAATTCTACACAAGTACAAAAGTTACAACCACTTTTATAAGCTGCATGAAATAGAGTCAAGCACCAGAAACCTTGCAAGGGGACAAGTTTAACTGGAACCCTGTCAGCTAAGGAGATGACTTATGAAAACAGGCAGGATATCTGGGGGGAACAGTGGGGCCAGGATTCAGTAATAAGGGATGAGTCTTATAGGCAGCACTAAGAGATTGTTTTGCTTCCTTTATCTAACAAGGTGGTCATTTTGCAGATGCACTTTGTAGAATGTGTTTTGCAAATGGCATTGGCAGAATCAGTTTGCACTAAATAAGAGTTACACTGCAAGCATTCCACAAACCTGCAGACTGCAGCCAGAGACACAGGACTCTAAAAAGACAGGTTGTTTATCAACTGCCATTATATTAAAAGCTCTCTTATGTACATATTTGAGAACCAAATAGCTAGACCTACCAGGTCAAAGAAAGAGCCCCTTTCACTGTCTGAAAGCACTTCCCCTAAGCAATGTCTATCTTTCTCTTACTAATATGGATTTTTTGTTTGTTTCTAATCATGAGAGCTATGAGTGCTTATTGTAAATAGTGTAAAAGGCTTAAAGACATAAAGGAAAAGGTTTATCATTTCATGATAATTAATTTTTCCATATTAACTTTTATTACCCAGGCTCATTTTAAATGTATGTTTGTGTTTTAAAGCTAGATTATGTTTCAGAAAGAAATTTGGACCTATTAAGAATTAATGCACGAGGAAAACTTCCCATGTCATTAAGAATTCTCTCAAAATGCTATCATTTGTGTCTGTTGAGATTTTCTCTGTAACTAGTGAGAAATAGTATTAAGTTATTTTTTGTTCCAGATAGTTCTCATCTGAAATTGTAGTTAAAGCACTAAGACAGAAAACTGAAATTTGTGCTATGCATTTCAAAATATGATAGTAAATAATTGCCTGACTAGAAACTTGAAATTTACCGAGAAAATCAGCTGTTAGGATAAGAAAACTTGAGCAGTAGGGAAGGAATGAGATCAATTTTATTTTAGACTGACAATATAGTCTCACAAATAGTACAGTAAGGCAAAATGCATGTACTCACATTTAGAACAACATCTAAAAAATTCCCAGAAATAAGCATGAAAACGAAAAGTTTTGAGAACCCATTGAAACCTAACTAAGTGACCTGAATAAGCAAACGGGAAAGCAATACTTTAAGATGTAATTTGTTTCATAATCTCAATTTATTTTTTCATAATCCCAATTTAGTTTCTGGTGGGATTGGCTATCCCAAAACATAGAATATAACCAATATGATACGAGAGAAAATGTGGACCATATGGCTCAAATGAAAATCATTTTTGAGAGTTCTTGGGTAATCTTCAAGAAGAAGAGAAGTGCCCTCATCCAGTGCAGTCAACACTGAAGTCAAGAAAGCCATTTGATTACCAACTAATAATGATATGTTTGAGGCCACAGAGACAGAAGACTTGTGAGCAATGAATCACAGGATGAGACATTGTAAATTGCAGATTTTGATTTGCAATCAAGGTGATTTTCCTACCTGAATAGTAAGCAATCTCTAAGGTAAAAAGAGCTTGGATTTATTTATTTAATGACACTTGATAATAGCTGTACTGATACTAGAGTCAGTTATTGTGTAAATTCATTCTACATCAATTCAAGTTAGTTTCTTTTGCAAATATAGGAAAAAATAAGGGCCAGATGTCAAAAGATGTATAGTAAGTATTGACCTTTTTTTTTTTTTGATGGGTAACCCTATAAAAGGACTTAACAGTTATCAAAATGCATTGTGAAGTCATTATAAACAAAGGGCTATGATGCTGACAAAAGACTAAAGGCATGAGTGGAACCAAATGAGTCAAAGAACAGACCCAATTAAAGACAAATGAATCATGGAGTTACTGAATGAGGTGAGGAATCATGATTATTTAGTATATCTAATTGTATCCATTGTAATATATTAGGAAAGAAAATAATGTAAGTTCTTACCTATCCATACTTTGGAGTGATTAGAAATCTAATGGATTAGAAGCTGGAACAGGATAATATTTCATTAAGTTCAGTATGAGTAACGGTTTATTGACAAGATAAAATATTTAGAAGGGATATCATAAAAGACAAGGTGAAGCTTGAACTAGACATAGTCTGCTGCAGTAAGACCAAAGATAGGGGAAATGTGGAGGGGTAGGTGACCGAATGGCATTGGGGACCCATGGGGGAGGACCTCAGCAGGTGGTAGGAGTGATGTGCAGACATCTAGCATGAAAAGGTGAAGGAGCTGGGCAGTAGCAGTGGGTTAAGCACACATGGTGCAAAGCATGCAAAGATCCGCTTAAGAATCCCGGTTCAAGCCCACGGCTCCCTACCTGTATGGGGGGGGGGGGTCGCTTCACACACAGTAAAGCAGATCTGCAGGTGTCTATCTTTCTCTCCACCTTCTGTATCCTCCTCCTCTCTCCATTTCTCTCTGTCCTATCCAACAACAACGACAGCGATAAGAATGATAATTATAACACCACCAACAACAACGATAAGCAACAAAAGGGAAAAATAGTCTCCAGGAGCAGTGGATTTGTACTGTAGGCACCGAGCCCCAACAATAACCCTTGGAGGCAAATAAAATAAAATAAAATAAAATAAAATAAAATAAAATAAATAAATAAATAAAAAGGTGAGAAACTCTATCCAGGTGAAAACAGTCTTATAAATTGTTATTTTCGTAATAAAGAAAAAAAAAGTTCCATACAAAGTCAGTCTAAACTTGGGATCACCAGATCCAAAGACCCTGATAGAAGGAGGTGGGAGAGAATTGAGAGTGTGCTGGGGACCCAGTGAACAATGGTGGAGGAAGACTTGGTGCTGAGAATGGTGCACACCTATCATAGGGAGATGAGAAATTGGACTCATGTGCCAACCACTCTAATATAAGCCACAATTTCCCCCAATAAAATGGTTTCAAATAAAAGAACAATGGCCACTTTAGGACTAAGGTTTATTACAGCAGAGAGATGATTCAATGGTAGAGCAATGCTTTATATACATAATGCCCCGGGTTTGATCCAATCATCACATACAATGATGGAGAATTGCTGTGATCTCTCTCTCTCCATCTCTTTTTTAAAGTATATATATATATATATATATATATATATATATATATATATATATATTTATTATTGGATAGAGACAGAGAGAAGTTGAGAGGGGAGAGGGAGACAGAGAGGGAAAGAAACAAAGAGACACTGGCAACACTGCTTTACCACCCATGAAGCTTTCCCCTTGTAGGTGAGGACCAAGGTCTTGAACCTGGGTCCTTGCACACACTGTAATGTGTGCACTTAACCAGCTGCACCACTGCCTCTCCCCATCTCTCCCTCTCTCTTTCATTATCTTTATTTATTGGATAGAAACAGCCAAAAATTGAGAGTGTAGGGGGAGATAGAGAGACACTTACAGCCCTGCTTCAGTACTTGCAAAGATTTCTCCCTGCAGGTGGGAACTGGGGGCTCAAACCTGGATCCTTGCACCTTGTAACATGTGCACTCAACCAGGTGTGCCACCACCTGAACCCTCTGTCTCCATCTCTCTTCAATATAAAGTGTAAGGTACTTAACTATACAAATATTATTAATCTTCTATATATCAAAATATTATATCTGCATATGTATATTCAATTGACAGTAGTGAGGAAAAATCACTTAAAATATAATGGGCAACATATTCATATTTGTAATACTTACAAATCCCACATATAAATAATTCCCAATATATCCTGAAAAATTAAATTATTACAACAAAAACAAAATATAAATATGATATTCATATAATTATAAAACAATTGACAAAGATATGAAAACATGCAACCCTAGTAGCCATCAAGGCAATGAAAATTGGAATATCAAGGGATACGGTTTTTTTCAGAGTAGAAAAGTTGAAAGATTTGGTAATACTACAGCTATAAACATTATAGGGAAATAGCAGTGTGTCATTGAAGCTTTTGGGAGGATAGATTTGCTCTAACCATTTCCAAAAGTAATTTGGTAATAACTTTGACCATTCTCAGAGTGCACACCTGTCCATGCATCCATTTCACTTGTAAGAATCTACCCCACTGGCATAAATGTATTGATGTACACTATAACACCCCTGAGTTTTCTAGGAAATGAAAAGGATCTTTATTGTGCAAAAACACTTGGAAAATTAGTCTTTCTGAGGCACAATAACTGACCTTCAAAGATTTACTTAAATAGTAGGCATGCAAATAATACTATCATATGTGCATGAGGAAAAACAAAACAAACAACAACAACAACAACAAAACAATTGACCAAGGCAGAATACTTCTGTAAAATTTTGTTAAAATGTATTGACTATTATGGAAACACATTCTTAAATTCCCAACAGTAGACATAGGCATTAGCAGACAAGAAAAATGTATAGTCAGTACCATTGTTGGACTTTTTGTCCAACATCAACCCTTTAATTTATTCCTTATTCAGAAACCTTTAAATGTGGCATCAAAACCTAAGATATTGCATGATATAGTGATTAAGATTTTCTCTAAGTTTTCTTACTTCCCTAACTAACAAGGAGCGATGAACTGAATCCAACTATTAAAGTTCTATCTAATAATAATTATAGAGCATTCATTTTGATAATTACAGATATTAAAATATCACTGATACAAGTTAGGCCTTCAATACATACTGAGTGAATGAACTAGTATCCATTATTGAGAGGAGGAATAATGTGGAAGTTGGCAAAGGGAGAAACACAAACCACTGACTTAAGTATTAACTTCTTTAAAAAATTTTTTTTAAATTTATTTTCCCTTTTGTTGTTCTTGCTTTTTTTCATTGCTGTAGTAGTTATTATTATTGTTGTTGTTATTGATGTCATTGTTGGATAGGACAGAGGAAGGGAAGAAAGAGAGGGGGAGAGAAAGGCAGACACCTATAGACCTGCTTCACCGCCTGTGAAGTGACACCCCTGTAGGTGGGGAGCCGGGGGCTGGAACTGGGATCCTCATGCCGGTCCTTGAGCTTTGCGCCACATGCGCACTACCACCCGACTCCCAGTATTAACTTCTTATTTTCTTTATCCAACCCTTTGTTATGCACACTTCATACCAGTATTTATTAGTTTTGTATTTTAATGCAGTCGTGAGTAATAAATCCTGTGGCTCAAGAATGTTTGAGACTGCCTTCAGCCCAATTTTATTTTTGTTCTAAATTTTTGGCAGTGTGGTTGGGAGGGAAGGAGGGAGGGGGAGAGAGAGAGGGAGAGAGAGAGAGAGAGAGAGAGAGAGAGAGAGAGAGAGAGAGAGCGCAGCACCACTCCATTATACTTAAGTTCCCTTGGGACTGTTCATAGAACATCTATGTAATATTAGGAACACAACACAGGGACTTAGGCATAAAAGGAATGTACTCTGGGACTGAGCCACCTCCTCACTGGTGGATAAATCACCTCCTGAATCCCATAATTCATTTATTT
The DNA here is from genome assembly GCF_950295315.1 of Erinaceus europaeus. Classification (NCBI taxonomy): domain Eukaryota; kingdom Metazoa; phylum Chordata; class Mammalia; order Eulipotyphla; family Erinaceidae; genus Erinaceus; species Erinaceus europaeus. The sequence goes on from NC_080185.1 coordinate 15,389,863, forward strand.
GACAAAACTTTATTTAAGTTAGGCACAACTCCAGAAACAAAACAGTTAACATAACAATATGATAGATTAAAACAATAATGATGGGGAATAGATTTTCTGTATCAGGGATTTTCTAGTCCTTATATATACTACCTACCTACCTAAAATGCTTTTTTTTAAAATCATATTTCATGGGGAATAAAAGAAAAACACAATTAGCCTTCAGTAGGAACTTCCTTAAAGCTGAAATTTGCTTTAGATTTCATTCATTCAATTGGTATGGAGTTACTGAATACCTACTGCTTTGAGTCAGGTACTATTATTCTAGGCACTATGGAAATCCTAGTAAGTGAAAAGGAGAAAGACTGTCCTCAGGCTACTGTACTGTAAAAGTAAACAAGATAGTTTGGGATATTGACCGGCACATAGGAAAAATAAAGAGGGATCTATCAGAGTGATGAGGGAGGAAGACTAGACATTAGGGTGATCTGGAGAGGAGACATGTATGCTTTCTGAGTGAGCAGAAGGAGACAGTCATGGGAAAATATAGATGAAGAGTTTGCACTAAGAATAGTATTTGCATTTTGTAAGATTTCTCTGACACCTCTTTGAAAAACTACCTACATGCCAGTAAAACTAGAATCAACACTGCATTACTCCAGATAGTGGAGATTCTGGTAATTTACTTGACTGAACCCAAGGACAGAAAGTAAAGATATTATGGAGTAGTTAAATTATGGCTATATTTTGAAAGGAGAGTGCTTCTAGAGCTCCCAAACCACCTCGAGTATTTTTGATTCAATGCAAAGTTAAGTTTTATGACAGCAAAGGACGGAGAGCAAAAGCAGCAGGAAAAGATAGCTCTTGGGAAAATTCCAAGTCCTTCCCCAGAGAGGTAGACATAGGACATGAGTTCTATTCAGTAGCAAATTCTAAGGGCAAATGTGGAATGTATTGGTCCAGGTAAGTTCATTTGAGTCTTTGATTTTGAGGATTATTTGTTTTCATTAAAAGATGATCACTCCCAGAGGGATAAAGAATAGGAAAGCTATCAGGGGAGGGGTGGGATACAGAATTCTGGTGGTGGGAATTGTGTGGAGTTGTACCCCTCTTATCCTACGTTTCTGTCAGTTTTTCCTTTTTATAAATAATTTTTTAAAAAAAATAGTCACATAGATATATAATAAAGAAGTAATCGCAGGAATGTAAACTCAGTGGCCAAAACAATAAATCCAGACTCATATTATTAATCTTAATATTTTTTTGCAAAGCTACATGGCAAGTTAGCACAGCAGAGTGCATGCCATAGTAAAACCTTTCATCACTGACATAGGGAACATTCTTAGAGTCACATTGGCAAAAGTCAAATAAGGGTTAACCATGGTTTCAGGTTTTTCTTGGACATGTAAAGAATAGGAAGCCTGAGCTGCTATATTAACTGTCTTAACACAACAAATATTTCCTAAGGAATGGAATGCACAAAGTGTGATGATAGAGGAGTGACACAATTTGTGATTGTGTATTCAGTAAGTGGAACAGTGGCGTCATTTCTTTATCCCATCTTATTTTATTTTATTTTTATTGGGGGCATTAATGGTTTACAGTCAATATAGTTGCTGATCCATGACTCAAATTTCTCAAATTTGTGCAAAATACTCACACTCCCAGCCTAGGTCCTCCTCCACCATCATTCATCAGGACCTGAAAGCCTGCCCTCACCCACTCCCCACCCCCGACAGAGTCCTTTGCTTTGTTGCAATACATCAAGACTAGTCCAAGTTCTATTTTGTGTTTCCCTTTTATGTTCTCATTTCTTAAGTTCCACCTAAGAGTATGTTTATCCCACATTCATCCTTCTCTTTTTGACTTATCTCCCTTAACATGATTCTTTCAAGCTCTGTCCAAGTTGAGGTGAAAAAAGTGACTTCATCATTCTTAATAGCTGAGTAGTATTCCATCATGTACCTATGACATAACTTTCTTAGCCAGTCCTGTTTTAGACACCTAGGTTGTGTCTAAGTTTGGAGTACTGCAAATTGTGCTGCTATGAACATAGGTAAATTGAATTTCCATTTGAAAGGGGGAGGAAATTTTGAGAAAGGCAATGTTCACAGACATGGGAGAGATTAGAAGTTCAGTTTGGGACATACTAAGTTTGAGACATATGCTAGGGATTTAGGTGGATGTAACAACTAAGCAGCTGACTATATGAGCTCAAAGGAACCATTAGAAATGAGGATATATTCAAGTTCTAGACCCATCAAGTCTGTTTGGGCATCTCAGGATTCCCCGATTTGGGCCCCAGCTGGTGGAATGGCCTGATAGTGACTAAAGAGTCATCATTAAAGTATGCCAGTCTCTTGCCCCTACTCAGCTTTTGCAGTCCTTGCTTTAATGAGTTTAGCTTTGGAGTGAGTGAGAGAACTGTAATAGGAAGTAGGTGAAGACGGTATCTAAGTCTAAGTGGACGTTATTTTATTATGAACTTGATACTAACTCACTACAGACTATTGTGTATTTTTGCTTTCAGGTATATATTTTGTCTTAATTTATGGACACATGTGAACATATGCTCTATCTAAAGGGACCTGGCCTTTATCTAGGTTTTGGGACTTGATGGGCCTAGAACTTGAATAAATCACACTCTCCATTGTTACTGGTCACCTCTATCAGGAACAACAAAATAGATGCCTTTGTGGGCCCCCATAGGACCGTGTCCTCAACTTGGATCAACAATGGTAGAAGAATGTTCCATCCTCCGAAGGAAGGATGGACAACATACTCTAAGCTACACCTGAGGAAGATGGGTTGACATTGGGGCAGCATGAAATGTTCCTACTCATGACCACAGAATGTGAGCTCAGATCTAGAGGGATGCAGAGGTCACATAGGCTCCTAAACTAATTATGGGCCCCAGATCACATCAAATCAATGCGGTTTACTGTCAACAATATTTATACCCCTTTCCCATATTAGGGAGTCTTCCCTGATCCAGCTTTCTGCTCCTTTTCCCAGCCATGACATCATATCCTCAGACAATAACTTGGATCCACCTGCATATCAGATTTCAGGCTCAGGCAAAAATAAATAAATAAAATAAAAACTACTAGTATAGCTATAGGACCTTTGAAATAAAACTAAAATATGCCTACTAGCTATCTACAAAATGGTGGACTGCCCAAGACTTCACCTGCACTATTCCAGCCTTTAGGTCCATAATTGTTCAACAATTTGTTTGGCTTTGCATGTTAACTCTCTTTAAAGCCACCAGGTTCCCAGATGCTAGCCTGATGCAACCAGACATCCCTGGACAGACAACCCCACCAATGTGCCTTGGAACTCTGCTTCCCCAGAGCCCTTCCCCACTAGGGAAAGAGAGAGACAGGTTGGGAGTATGGATCGACCTGTCAACACCTACATTCAGCAGGGAAGCAATTACAGAAGCCACGCCTTCAACCTTCTGCATCTCACAATGATCTTGGTTCCATACTCCCAGAGGGTTAAAGAATAGAAAAACTATCAGGGGAGAGGATGGGATATGGAGTTCTGGTGGTGGGAACTGTGCAAAGTTGTACCCCTCTTATCCTATGGCTTTGTCAGTGTTTCCTTTTTATAAATAAAAATTTTAAAAAAAGAAATGAGGATATATATTTGGTGTGTACCACCACATAAGAGTAATAGAGTCATGGTCCTGAGTGTGATTTCTTGAGATCATGTAGATGAGATGGTTGTTAGCAAAGAAGGAAGAACCAACAAGATTGAAAAGCAAGGAATGATAAGATAGGAGGAGGAAAGAGAGGAAAACAAAGAATAAAATTGATTACACTAGAAAGAACTAGTCTGTTGAGCTGTTATTAAGAGGTCAAAATCACTAATGGCAAAAGTTTTATAAAATTCTAGCAAAAGTAACCTTGTTTGGAGTGTTTCAGCTGGATAATGGGAGTACAAGTCTGCTGTAAATAGGTTGATAAGATGATGGAAGGTGGGGAATTAAAATGGACACACAACTCTGGAGGCATCTTGTTGAGAAGGGGAACCGAGAAATGAGGAGTGTTCTGGACTATGTCAGATGTTAAGGTAGGAATGGCCTCATAGATATTCAAGAAAGATGAGTGTGAAAATATATATGTGCTTGAAAATGGCACAGGGGATAAGGCACAGATTTCAAATGCATTGTAACCCTTAAATAAAATCAAATCCAGTGGTCTGGGAGGTGGTGCAGTGGATAAAGCATTAAACTCTCAAGCATGAGGTCTTGAGATCAGTCCCCAGCAGCACATATACCAGAATGATGTCTGGTTCTTTCTCTCTCTCCTCCTATCTTTCTCATAAATAAATAAATAAATAAATAAATAAAATAAAAACAAATCCAATGCTTCCACTAACAATCAGATGAAAAAAAAGAACTGAGCAAATGTGAGTAGGTGAGTACATTTGCTTCTGGAATATAGTGGGGTGTACTTATTTCTTTTTAAATATTATAATTTGTAGGATAGAGCTAGAGAAAAAAACGAGAGGGTAGGAGGAGATAGAGAGAAGAAAGACAGGCACCTGTAATACTACCTCACTGCTCACGGAGACTTCCCCATGCAGGTGGAGATAGGGGTCTTGATCCTGGTTCCTTACACATGGCAATATGTGAACTCAGCCGGGTGTGTCACCACTCGGCGCCCAGTGTTCTCATTTTATTGTCCTTTTTTTTAAGTGTGAGGAAAGAACATCATTTGGGTATGAGGGAGAACAGGTAATCAGTGCAAATTCTGTAATATGAGAAATGACATTTAATTATGAATTAACAGCAACCATGGAAAGGCAAGGGAGTTCTCACCGGATTATTGCAGATGCCAAATGGACAGTGTGAAAGGAGATATAGTGAATGAAGCCATGTGCTCGGTTTCATGTCAGAGAAACATGGCCTCAAATCCCAACTCTTTCTATCTCTTGGTCTCACTCTTGTCAGCTATAGTAGCAACACTGTATTGAAGATTAAGTGATGTAACTCCACGATTTATTCTTTCATAGTACTTATCACTTGGTTGGAACTAAATAACTGGTCATCTTAAACATCATTATTGTTTTTAACCAACTCAGATATCTAACACCGTACTTTGGTATACAAATATTCAATACATTTGTATCAAATAAACAAAGAAACTGAATATCTCATAAGCATCAATTTTTTTGTGAACAGATTTTGGGGTTTGTGAAGCAAGACTGATTATTATTATTATTATTATTATTATTATTATTATTTATTATTATTATTTACTGTATTGTCACCAGGGTTATCACTAGGGCTTGGTGCTGTCACTATGAATCCATCACTCCCAGAGACCATATTTCCCTTTTTTTTTCGTTCAGTTTTATTTCATAGGACAGAGCACAATTGAGAGGAGAGAGGGAGAGGTAGAGAGGCAAAGAGAGAAAGATACACTTCCAGATCTCCTTCACCACTCATGAAGCACGCCCGCCCCCCGAAGGTGGGATCAGAGGCTTAATCCTGGGTCCTTGTGTATGGCAATATGTGCGCTGAACTGGTCTACCACCACCAGGGCCCCAAGGAACTTTAAAATTAATTAATTAATTAGTTAATTGTTTTGCCTCCAGTGTTATTGCTGGGGCTTGGTGCCTGCACCATAAATCCACTGCTCCTGGAGACTATTTTCCCCTTTTGTTGCCCTTATTATTTTTTATCATTGTTGTGGTTATTATTATTATTATTGCTAATTGATGTCATTGTTGTTGGATAGGACAGAGAGAGAGAGAGAGGAGAGGAAGACAGAGGGGGAGGAGAAAGGCAGACACCTGCAGACCTGCTTCACTGTTTGTGAAGCGACCCCCCCTTTGCAGATGGGGTGCTGGAGGCTCTAAGGGGGATCCTTACGCTGGTCCTTGAGACTCCCAGTTAATTTATAGAAGCTCCAGGGCATCATTCAACTCTAGTATATGCATTTCCAAGGACTGAACCTGTGAATGAAGGCATGCAAGTCCTGAACACTACCACTAAGCTATCTCCTCAGCACAGGGTCTTTATTTCACAAGCTTGAATACATAAGCACAGACAGTGAGGTGAGACAGACTATTACTCCAAATCAGGGTACATGTGGGAGAAATACCAGTCAATGAGTTCCTCCTATTTTGCTCCCCACTTGCTACCTGTTCATATCTAAGCAAGAACTTGGCTAGATGTTCACTAAGTAGCCCCACTTTTTCATCTGACTCAGTGATAAGGGACAGAGTAGATAAAGTTGGGAGGGGGAGAGGAAGGAGGGGGGAGGGAGAGAAAGGGAGGGAAGGGGAAGGGAAGGGGAGGGGGAGGGAGAGAGGGAGGGTGGGGAGGGGGAGGAAGAAAGGGAGAGGGGAGGGAGGGGAAGGGGAGGGGGAAGAGAGAGAGGGAGGGAGGGGAAGGGGAGGGGGAGGAGAGAGAGGGAGGGAGGGGAAGGGGAGGGGGAGGGATAGAGGAGGGAGGGGAAGGGGAAGGGGGAGGAAAGAGGGAGGGAGGGGGAGGAAAGAGGGAGGGAGGGGGAGAGGAGGGAGGGGAAGGGGAGGGGAAGGAGAGAGGGAGAGAGGGAGGGGGAGGGAGGAGGGAGGGAGGGGGAGAGGAGGGAAGGGAAGGAGAGAGGGAGGGAGGGAGGGGGAGGGAAGAGGGAGGGAGAGGGAGAGGAGGGAGGGGAAGGGGAGGGGGGAGGGGAGGGGGAGGGAGAGAGGGAGAGAGGAGGGAGGGGGAGGGAAAGGGAAGGGGGAGAGGGAGAGGGAGAGGGAGAGGGAGAGGGAGAGGGAGAGGGAGAGGGAGAGGGAGAGGGAGAGGGAGAGGGAGAGGGAGAGGGAGAGGGAGAGGGAAAGGGAGAGAGAGAACCAGACATCGCTTTGGTACATGTGCTGCCAGGGATTGATTTCTGGACCTCATACTTCAGAGTCCAATGCTTTATTCACTGCGCCATCTACTAGATGACAAGGGAATTACCTAGAACTGCAGTTATATGGTGCTTAAGAGAAATGACAGCCATGTATCCAGTATCTCTGGCTTGGGTTTGGTGGTATCTATCTTGAGATGTGGAACAAAGGAGCAGGGCCATATTTGGGGAAACAGCAACAAACATTTTACTTGGCAAGTTTGAACAAAAGCCTGGGGAGGGTTCAGAGCCAGAGATAAACACACATACACACTCAGTCATAGTTATTCACATTCACACTTATTCTGAAACACTCATGCTATGCAAACCCACCATCACAATGTTTTTCCAAAAAATTTCATTTATTTATTTATTTGTCTTTAACCTTTTGTTTGCTTTATTTTTAGAAGAAAATGTCAACTGTTTCATCTCACTGTCTAAACCATGTGCATGAATCTCTATATCTCTTTTTATTGGTGATTTAATAATGATAAATAAGATTGTGGCATAAGATGGGATACAATTCCACACAATTCCCACCATCAGAGTCCTGTTTCCCACTCCCTCCATTGGAATCATTCCTATTATTTATCTCTTTGGGAGTATGGACCAAAGATCTTTATGGGGTTCAGAAGGTGGGAGCTTTGTCTTCTGTAATTGCTTCTCCACTGGAACATGGGCATTGACAGGTTTATCCATACCTCTAACCTGCTTCTTTTTTATATTTATTTATTTCCTTTTTGTTGCCCTTGTTTTTATTGTTGTTGTAGTTATTATTGTTGATATTGTCATTGTTGGATAGGACAGAGAGAAATGGAGAGAGAATGGGAATACAGAGAGGGAGAGAGAAAGACACATGCAGACCTGCTTCATCTCTTGTGAAGCGACTCCCCTGTAGGTGGGGAGCCAGGGGTTTCAAACCGGGATCCTTATGCAGGTCCTTGGGCTTTGTACCACATGTGTTTAACCCACAGAGCTACTGCCAGACTCCCTCCAACCCAATTCTATCATTTCATAGTGGGGCAGGGCTCTGGAGAGGTAGGGTTCCAGGACACATTGATGAGGTCATCTGCCCAGGGAGGTCAAACTGGCATCATGGTAGTATCTGCAACTTGGTGGCTGAAAAGCATTAAGATATAAAGCAGAACAAATTGTTCAGTAATCAGGAACCTAAAGGTAGGAATATAGCAGATGAGATTTTGGGGTCTTCATGATGGAAGAAACTAGGTAGTCTAGTTTAGGTAGATTCCAAGGGGCCCATGTCTCTGCTAATTTATGCCTGAGCATGACAGCTAACGTGCTGGTGGGCTATTAGAGTCAAAGAGAAGTTGAGCAGGGAAAGGAAAAAAAGAGATGGAGAAAGAAAGACACCTGAACTCCAGCTTTACTGCTCATGAAGCTTCTCCCTACATGTGAGGACCAGGGGCTTGAACCTGGGTCCTTGCACACTGTAACATGTGTGCTCTACACAGTGTGCAACCACCTGGTCCCACCACCATACTCTTACACACATCGATAAACATTTCCTCTGGCATAGAGAATCAAACACCCTGTTATAAAGGTCTTCACACATCTCATGTACTCTGGCAACTCTTCTCAACCTCAAATAATTCACTCACAGGTTGTCATACATGCCCTCTAATATTATAGCTCACATAGTCTCACACACACTCATTGTTCTGGATTAGGGAATATGTGGTGTGGAGAAACACAAAGGACCTTTGGAGCTTATATCCTACTGGCTAGAGGTGGATAACCAGAGAATGTTATAAAGTCAAGTAGTGCTGCACATCATGGTGACAAGTTGAGTAGGGTAAAGGGAGAAATTGCAGAGGTGGTATTTTACTGTAAGAACAGTCATCTGAGAAGTTTACAGAACATTCAAGTAGAAAAATGATGTAGTCATGTTTTTATTTTATTTCTTAAATAGATAGTCAGGATCAGAACCAGGTGATAATCATAGAAGCAATTTTCTGGGTAAGAGAGATTGGAGGCTTAACTTGGAACTAATGCTGACTTTCTCTAGGTGGATAGCAATGGAAACTCTTAAGAAATTTCATTTTGTGTATTGAGAGAGAGAGAGAGAGAGAGAGAGAGAGAGAGAGAGAGAAACTGAGGGAGAGGGAGAGGAACTTGCTGACAGATTAGAAATGGGGCATGAGAAAAATTATGGACTTAAAAAAAATACTTCCACAGTTGTCAGAGTCACTGGAAGGATGGAACTGGTACTTAGCACAAAGAGGAGGCTGCTTGTCTCTGGGAGGAAACTGAGACACAGTAAGAAATCAAACGCTCAAGGTTAGGGTGCCTCGTGGTCATTCATACAGAGGTAAGGATTATGAAGTTGGAAACTTGAGTCCTGAAATGAGGGAAAAGGTTACTTACAGAGAATGTGTTAATGCCTTCAATCAGTGATGGCTGAGTAGATCCGCTCTGCTGGACTCTGACAACTCTAAACTGAAGTGCCTGCCCTCTGCTAGCTAACATCTATAGAAAAAGATATGTTATAGATATAGACCAATATCGATAAAGATTCTGGAACACATGACAGAAGGTGAAAGTATTGTGAATGAAAATGAACAAGCAAATATGTGCTCGGCTGTGGACCTAGTTCCTTGCATTTATTATCTCAGTAGTCCACAGAACAGTTCTGAGAAAGAGGCCTGGGCATCATTCCCAGTTCATAGCTGTTGACAGCAAATTTCAAGAGGTAAGCTAGTAACATGCTACCATTACTGTACAAAAACCACATTCTGTAGCATTGTATTTTAACTATTTACTATTTATTTATGAGAGAGAGAATAGAAATAGAGTGTCATTCTGGTATACGTAGTACCAGAGATTGAATTTGGCAACCCCATGCTTGTAAGTCCTGCACTCTACTACTGCACGTTTGTGTGATTTCACTGCTTTAGGCTGACTTAAAAATGATTTGTTGTTGTTGTTGTTCAGTTAAGGGAATCATGATTTACAAGACAGTTGTCACAAGGGTACTGGGTCTCACTCTTCAGTGTGAGAGGTGTGGACACACCATTCCTACCACCGACTTGAGTCTTCCTCCACCATCATGCTTTGGGTCTCCACTGCCCAGTTACCCACTCACTTCCTCCTGCCCCATGACCTTTGTCTTGCTGCAACAGACCACGTCAAATCCTAGCTTGACTCTTTGTTTTACTTCTCTCTCCTTCCCTTCCCTTCCCTTCCCTTCCTTTCCCTTCCCTTCCCTTCCCTTCCCTTCCCTTCCCTTCCCTTCCCTTCCCTTCCCTTCCCTTCCCTTCCCTTCCCTTCCCTTCCCTTCCCTTCTCTTCTCTTCTCTTCTCTTCTCTTCTCTTCTCTTCTTTTCTCTTCCTTTCTTCTCCTTTCCATTCCTTTCCTTTCTCTCCACCCTCCCCTCCCCCTTCCCTTTCTTTTCCTTTCCTTTCCTTTCCTTTCCTTTCCTTTCCTTTCCTTTCCTTTCCTTTCCTTCCCTTCCCTTCCCTTCCCTTCCCTTCCCTTTCCTTTCTTCCCTTTACTTTTATGTTCTTTTCCATACCATTTAAAAATCATTTTACTTTTAGATGGGAAAGAAAGAAGAGAGACCACAGCACCAAAGCTTCTTTCAGTGTGGTGGGTGTTGGACCCAAACCTAGGTTGAGCACTTGGCAAAGCAGTTTGCTATCCAAGTGAGCTATTTTTATAGCATTTTCTCCTTGTATCTTTAAATATATATAATGTGTTTTATTTTGGTAATTTAGATGGATAAATATAGATATAGATGATATATAGATATATAGATATATAGATATATAGATATATAGATAGATATATAGATATATAGATATATAGATATATAGATATATAGATATATAGATATATAGATATATAGATATATAGATATATAGATATATATGTGATAGATACCAGAGCAGTGCTCAGCTCTGACTTATGGTGGTGCTGGGGATTGAATGGAAGACTTTGGAGCCTCAGACTTGAAAGTCTTTTTGCATAACCACTATTTTACCTTCCCAGGCCCCCTCTTTGTTCCTTTTTTAATTAATCAATTAATTATTTTATAGGAAAGAGAACATTTGAGAGGGGAAGGGGAGATAGAGAGGGAGAAAGAGATACCCCTGCAGCACTACTTTACCACTAGTGAATTACCCTCCTGCAAGTGGGAACTGGGTGTCTGAACTTGGATCCTTGCTCATTGCAACATGTGCAGTCAGTCAAGTGCAACCACTTGGCCCTTTGCTTTCTTGTTCGTTAAGTTTGAATGTTGAGCTTTTTAATGAATAGACTTCAGTTCTGAGTATATATGCCTTCAATCTAAGCACTTAAGATTTCAGATTAGTAAACTGATTCAATTTTAATGCTCGGATCAAATTGTTAATGCATTTTAATAATAATTTAATTTTTCTTCCTCCAGGGTTGTTGCTGTGGCTCAGTGCCTGCACTATGAATCCATTGCTCCTGGAGGCTATTTTTCCCTTTTGTTGCCTTTGTTGTTTATCGTTGTTTTTATTATTGTTGTTATTGCTGTCATGTTGTTGGATAGGACAGAGAGATATCGAGAGAGGAGGAGAAACCAGAGAGGGGGACAGAAAGATAGACAACTGCAGACCTGCTTCACCACTTGTCATGTGCGCTTAACCAACTGTGCTACCATCCGGTCCCCTGAATAATAAATTTTTATAAAGAATTTCAAATCACCTATTAGACCAGAAGCAACCAGTCTCGTCAGTATATAAGACATAGCTATTTGTAAACAGCACTAAATGACATAAATCATGGTACGGTCTTGTATGGAATCTCATTTTCCTTCATGCTTCTTTTGATCCAGACTATTTGCTACTACATCTGCTGATCTCAACCAAATCAACGCAACTAGTGCCACCTTGACGTGTTTCACTTCTGACTGTGTCCAGAGATGCCAGGCCTGGAATGTCAACCCTCCAGCTCCATACTTCTGTGAGACCTTTCCTAGCTCATAGGACTCCTAAGTTCCATTTTGGGTGGCACACTTCCTAACAAAGTTATAGAACCTAGATATAGACCAGGATCCATGAGATAGGGCACAGGTGCACATGTAGCCATAAGTTAGGGGAAAAGATACACCTTAAAGTGAAAGTGTGCAATAGTCTACAGTGACTCAATAAGTGCAGCAAGCACGTAGAAAGACCTAGAAAAGACACCTTAGTTAATCAAATAGTTTCTACTTAGACTGAGATCCCCTCCTCACATACTTCCTATTTCACTTCCCTCAATTACTCTATGTCTAAACTTGTCAGATAAAGTGAGGACTATACCAGCTGGATAGAGTCAAGAAACCATCACACTGTAATGATGGGCCTTTTGGTCACTACCAGACCATCCCATTATCTGAGGCTCTAGACAGGGAATCCTGGGATTCCCACACAGACATGATGGGCCTAGACATCTAACAGATCCCTCTCTCCACCATCACTGGTCATTTCCATCAGTAAAAACATTATGCCCCCTCTGTGGGCCTGTACAGGACCTTGCCCTCATGGTAGAACAACAATGGTAGAAACTGCCTCACTCTTTTAGAGGAGGCTGGGTCAACATACTCTGCCAATGGAGGAAGACTAGTCATGAAATGAGTGCAGCCTAGAATGTTCCTAGCTATGACCATGAAATGCAAATTCAGACCAGCAGGAATGTAGAGGTTGCACAGGCTCCTGCGCTAAGTATGAATAAACAAGGGTCCTAGGTCAGATCAATGGGGTTTGAAGTTAACAGAATTCAAATACTTTCCTATATTTGGGAGCTACTATCTGTCCTGATGCAGCTTTCTGATTCTATTCCCAACTCTGACACCATCTCTTCAGACAATCTCTTTAACCCACCTTCATGTCAACTGTCAGGCTCAGGCAAAATTAGTAAAGTCATGGGCCCCTTGGAATATACCTAAAAATAGATCTACTAGCTTTTTCCAAAATGGAGACCCCAAATCTCATCTGCTATATTTTTACCTTTAGGTTTCTGATTACTGAACAATTTGTTCTGCTTTATATATTAATGCTTATGATCTAACAAGTAGCAGATGCTACTGTAACACTAACCTGACTTCCCTGGGCAGACGATCTCACCAATGAGTCCTGGAACCCCACCTCTCCAGAGCCCTACACCACTAGGTAAAGATAGAAACAGGCTAGGGTATGTATTGACTTTTCAAGGCCAATGTCCAAAGGTGACACAATTACAGAAGCCAGAGCTCCCACCTTCTGCACCCCATAAAAATCATTATTCCATACTCCCAGAGGGATAAAAAATAGGGAAACCTCCAATGGAGGGGATGGGATGTACAGTTCTTATGATGGGGATTGTGTGGAATTATACCCCTCTTATCTCACAGTCTTGTTGATAATTATTAAGTCTCTAATAAAAGTAATACAAATTCACAAAAAAAGTTTCACCTGTAAGTGGATTCATTCTTTTCCTTCTGACTGATCTCACTTAACACAATTTCTCCAAGTTCCATCCAAGATGAGGCAAAGGAAATGACCTCATTAGTTTTAAAACTGAGTTGTATTTAAGGAAAACAAAAACACAGTTCAAAAAGATATATGGATACCTAGGTTCATGGTGACACTATTTGTAGTCGCCCAAACTTGGGAACAATCCTGGTCGCCCTTTTTTATTCAGATGGAAGGAGACACATTCAGAGAGAGGAGACTCAACAAAGAATTCAGATTCTCTTCAGTACCACTGTGACATTCCCCATGCAGTGTGTGCCGGGGCTTGAAATGGGACTGTGTACAAGACAAGACACACATATGTGGTGAGCTACTTCTCCAAGTCCCAAACCTGTCATTTTAACCCACCCATCAATCCCTTCTGCTACGAACTAGAGCCTCTGTTCTATAGTGGAGGAAAGGAAGCACCAGAAGGCTTCCAGTTGCATGTCCTTAAGTGTGAGAGGCTCAATAGAAAGCTGGGGTATAAAAAAAGAAAGCTGGGGTGTGTGCTCAACTCCAGCTCTTCCACAGAGATCAGCCTCTCTCACCGGAAGTTTCTCGGTCTCTTGTGCAAACACACTTCTGGTCAGGGCTGGGTGGTGGTGCACTCATTTGAATGCACATGTTACAATGAGCAAGGACCGGAGTTCAAGCCCTCAGTCCCCACCTGCAGGGGGAAAGCTTTGTAAATGGTGAAACAGTGTTGCAGATGTCTTTCTGTCCCTCTCCCTCTCTGTCTTCCCTTACCCTCTCAATGTATGGCTATCTCTATCCAATAAGTAGGGATAATAATAATAAAAAGAATTGACTTCTGGTCAATTGTTCCAATTAGTCTCATGTGCCCAGTACCTGGATTAGACTTGAGCTGGAATCTCCGCTGTTTGACAATTATCTCAGTGATCTGCACCAGCATTGGATTATGTGAGTCCCTTCTCAGAGAGGTTAAATAACAGGCCTCTTTTGAAATGGAATATGCCTTGATTTTCTTACCACAAGGCAGCTTTTCAAAGGACAAATGTTTTCCCTCAACCCCCGCAGGTGAAACTGGCAAAGGTTGCTGGTCTGGGTGACATAGGGGTTACGGAGAATTTGTCAACTTGAATGTCTGTGTTATTTTATTTTAGAAGCATGAAAATCAGCCCGGTGGTATTCATATTTCATTCTTCTTGTGCTCTAGGCTCAAAGCACACCAGACACACAATTTGCTGTTTGTGTAGAGAATGTGTCAGAAGAGGAAAGAAACAACAGCCGCATGCAAGCATCTGCTCAAAAAATCCCTTTCACCATTAACTGTTCAGTTGAAGGAGAGAAACATCTGTGCCTGGTATTGCAGATGTAATCATGAAACCCAAGTGCAGCAAGGGAGAAAAATGAGAGCATGGCAGAGGGCAAGAAACAGGAGGGATACAGAGCTTTTGTATCAAGAAAGGATGGGTTAGGGCTTGCTTTCACCTTTTCAATATAACACCAGCAGCTGCAGGAAGCAGCCATGTCATAATCAGGCAGATTGTGTAAAGCAAGTTGGAGGAAGCAATAAACAAAGCAGAGGAATCCCAGAGACTATACTTAGACAGAAAAAAAATCTAAATATACATGAGTAACATTTCAGTGTTAAAACAGATGACTTAGCATCCTGAAAGTAGACAGAGGAGAAAGTGTCAGAGCTCAAGGACCTTCAGAGATAAACTAATTCTTAGTCTCTTAGTCTCACTCATGGGGGAATGGAGGCCCGGATTGGGGTGTCACTGCCCAAGTTTACACAGTCCCTTAGTTGTAGTTCCTGAGAACTCAACCTACTCATCTTCTCTCCAAGACTGGCAAGAGGAGGTATCATTTACAAGACTTGACAAACAAACAAGAACATCAGCTGAAATCATACAGCAACTGAAATGTAGGATGCTTGGAACCAAAGACCAATGCCATAGTTTCCCATCTATGTCCACAGTACTGAGGCAGGGTTCTGCTACTTGGGGTGGAATAGAAACACCTACCAGAGGGGCCAGGTGGTGGCACACCTGGATGAGTGCACATGTTACAATGTGCAAGGACCGGGGTTCGAGCCCCTGGTCCCCACCTGCAGGGGGAAAGCTTTGCAAGTAGTGAAGCAGGGCTGTAGGTGTCTCTCTCCCTCTCTATCACCCACTTCCCTCTCAGCTTCTGACTGTATCTATCCAATAAATAAATAAAAAGAAAAAAGAAAAGATATATATATATATATATATACCAGATCTGAAAAAAACATTTCTCAGATGTAAATGTAGCCCTGCTTCTGCTCAGCTGCTAGCTTTAAAATGCCACAAAACTTGAATTAGAAGGTGGAAAGAATGGTAAAGAAACTGGTCCCATGACACCTCAAGTCACAGCCCTTTTCACCGACCTAGTAAGATGCAGGCAGCCTGACTGTGACTTCTGGCTCTGTCTCCATAACTACTTGAATGACCTTGGGATGTATGCAGAACACTAGACACAAACTCCTTAAACTTGTGCTCTATGGGAGAATGGGGCAAGAAGCAGCAAAAATGAGAGGAGAAAATGGAAAAATAGGGGGCCAGGCAGTGGCATACCTGGTTAAGCTCACACACTAGAGTGTGCAAGGACCTAGGTTCATGTCCGTGGTCCCCACCTCCAGTCAGAAAGCTTCAGGAGTGGTGAAACAGGGCTGCAGATATTTCTCTGTCTCTTTCCCACTGTATCTCCCCCACCCCTCTCAATTCCTCTTTGTCTCTACCCAGTAATAAAGATATTTGAGCTGGGGAGCTAGTATAGTGGTTATGCAAAAAGCTTTCATACCAGAGACTTAAAGGTCTCAGGTTCAACCCCCTGCTAGCACCACCTTAAGCCAGAGTTGAGAAATGCTCTGGTTAAAAAAAAAAAAAGCCCGAGCTGAAGCATGTTGAGGTGGAAATCGTTGCGTTGATTAGGTTACGATAGGCTGATGCAATATTATTTGATAAGGTGTTTATATACACTCCTAGTAAAGTGCAGTCATATAAATCACTAGTTAATTAATAGAGGGGAAAATCAATTGTATGTCTCGAAGTTTTTAAAACACAGACTGAGTCTTATTAATATATAGGCTGTGTATTTGACATGCAGACTCTCTCAAAAGCCTAGACCAAGTAGATCAGAGGCAACCAGTGGCACAGCTATTTACAAGATACTGGGTACTATACAGCAAACCCTAACAAAAGGACTTTTCAAAGTTAACCCAATTACCAAATAATGTGATGATAACAGTAACTATCCATTGTCTTTTTGAACCCTAAGATATCAGGAACCTCACATCTCCACTATAGAGCCTATATTTCTCCCAGTCCTGGAACCTTAGGATAGGGCCCACTTTCCAGAGACTTCGCGTGTGGAATGACAACCCTTCAGCTTCATTACTCGGGTGAGACCTTTCCTTTTATAGCATTCTCTAATTCCATCCCAGGTGGATCACTTTCTAACAAAGTCCCAAAACCTAGATATACACCAGGTTCTGTGAGAGAGAGCATATGTTCACATGTATCCATAAACAAGTGCAAAATATATACCTGAAAGCAGAAGTACACTAAAGTTTGCAGTAAGTACCCCCCCCCAACACTTCCTCTCCACTATTCCATCCTTTGGGTCCATGATTGCTCAACAATTTGTTTGGCTTTGTATGTTAACTCCCTTTTCAGCCACCAGGTTCCAGATACCAGCAGGATGCCGGCCAGGCTTCCCTGGACTGAAGACCCCACCAATGTATCCTGGAGCTCTACTTCCCCAGAGACCCACCCTACTAGGGAAAGAGAGAGGCAGACTGGGAGTATGGACTGAACAGTCAACGTCCATGTTCACCGGGGAAACAATTTCAGAAGCCAGACCTTCCACCTTCTGCAACCCAAGACCCTGGGTCCATGTTCCCAGAGGGATAGAGAATGGGAAAGCTATCAGGGGAAGAGATGGGATATGGAGGTTGGGTGGTGGGAATTGTGTGGAGTTGTACCCCTCCTACCCTATGGTTTTGTTAATTTATCCTTTCTTAAATAAAAAATAAATTTAAAAATGTCCAAAAATAGAGGAACCAATGGGAGGCTATGGTGGGAAGAAAGAGGTTTGTCTTTTTCCTGCCTTGTGCCTTTAATTACAAGCATAGCCAACAGTGCTTTGTGAAGCTCAGAAAGTGACCACGTATCAGCTCAGACTTGATCATATGGTTCTTTTGTGGATATTTGTAGACAATATTTTATGAGATATCTGTTCAGTCATTTTGCCCATTTTTATTAAATTTTGTTTCTCATTGTGAGTTATAAGAGATTCATTTATTTTGGATACAAAATTTTTGATACAGAGATCATGAATCTTTTCTCCTATTCTGAGATTTGTCTTTCATTTTCTCAAGACTATCTTTTCCCCATTTTTAAAAATATTTATGTGTTTTACTTTAATGAGAGGTAAAAAGAGAGAGAGATAGGGAGAGAGAGAGAGAGAGAGAGAGAGAGAAGAAAGAGAGAGACCAGAGCACTGCACAGTTCTGGTTTATTGTGGTGCAGGGGACAGAAACTGGGACTTTGGAGCCATATGCATGAA
This sequence comes from Erinaceus europaeus, assembly GCF_950295315.1. Lineage (NCBI taxonomy): Eukaryota > Metazoa > Chordata > Mammalia > Eulipotyphla > Erinaceidae > Erinaceus > Erinaceus europaeus. Next base: position 15,407,750 of record NC_080185.1, read on the forward strand.
AGCCTTTTGCATAACTAATCATTATGCTATCTTACCTGCCTACCATCTTTCCTTCTAAAGAGGATAAAGACTAGAGTAGCTACCAATGGAGGGGAGTGGATATGGAGTCTGGCAGTAGGAATTGTACCCCCTTATTCTATAGTCTTGTCAATATTTCCATTTTATAAATAAAAATTAAAAAATATAAAATAAACAGATGGGGAATCGGTAGGTAGCATAATGGTTATGCAAAGAGACTCTCATGCCTGAGGCTCCAAAGTCCCAGGCTCAGTCCCTCATACCACCATAAACTGGAGCTGATCAGTGCTCTGGTAAAAATGAATAAATAGTGCTGTTGATCCAAGTTGAGGGCAAGGTCCTAGAGGGGCCCACAAAGGGATATATTTTGGATCAATAATGGTAGAGAATGTTCCATCCTCTGAAGGGAGGCTGGACAGCATACTCTATGCTACACCTGAGGAAGATGGGTCCTGATATTGGGGCAGCTTGGAAAGTTCCTACTCATGACCACAGAATGGGATCTCATATCTACAGGATTTCAGAGGTCACATAAGCTCCTAAGCTGAATATGGGCCCCAGATCAGATCGAATCAATGGGGTTTACAGTCAACAATATTTATACACCTTTCCCATATTTGGGAGCTATTCTCTTCTCTGATCTAGCCTTCTGGTCCTTTTTCCAGCCATAATATCATCTCCCCAGATAATAACTTGGATTCACCTGCATATCAGACTTCAGACTCAGGGGAAAAATAAAGAAAAAAACTAGTATAGCCACAGGTCCTTTGGAATATAACTAAAATATGCCTACTAGCTATCTACAAAATGGAGACCACTCTCCAACTCTTCATCTGAACTATTACAGCCTTTAGGCTCATGATCAGTCAACAACATGTTTGGCTTTAATTGTTATATCTCTTTTCAGCCACCAGGTTCCTGATGCTACCTTTGATGCCAAGCAGACTTCCCTGGACAGACAACACCACCAATGTGTCCTGGAGCTCCTCTTCCCCAGAGTCCCACCCCACTAGGGAAAGAGAGAGCAGGCAGGGAGTATGGATCGACTTGCCAATGCCCATGTTCAGCTGGGAAGCAATTAGAGAAGCCAGACCTTCCACCTTCTGCATTCTACAAGGACCTTGGGTCTATACTCCCAGAGGGTTAAAGAATAAGAAAGCTATCAGGGGAGGGGATGGGATACAGAGTTCTGGTGGTAAGAATGTGTGGAGTTGTACCCATCTTATCGTATGTTTTTTTCAGTGTTTTCTTTTTATAAATAAAATAAAATAAAATAAAACCAATACAATAAGGTACTTATTGTACCAGAGTATCCTAAATGTCTACTTATGCTTTTATGACTTGGCTTGAGACTATACACAGAAAGCCCTTCAGACTCTCCTCAAAATGGTTTCTCGTGGACAGTACAACAGGGTGGCTAGGATGCCCCCTTACTCAATAATAACTAACTAAATAAATAATAAATAGGTAAATAAATAAAAAATTTAAAAAGAGTAAGAGGTTTCTACTTTTTTATATTTTTTAGTTTATTAATGAGAATGATGGAGAGAGACAGAACCAGACATCACTCTGGTACATGTGCTGCCAGGGATTGAACACAGGACCTCATGCTTGAGAGTTCAATGTCTTAGCCACTGGGCCACTTCCCGGACCACGAGGTTTCTATTTTTATAATATCAAATTTCTAGTGTCATTTTTTTTCCTTTTCTTTGTTTAAGAAACATCTACTTTCAAGTTATAATGACTTCCTGTGCTTCTTTATAAATGTTTTGGAGTTTGGGTTTACATTTAGGTCCACTGAGAGCCCATTTATTGATACATTAATTATTATCATTATCATTGTTTTACCAGAGCACTGCTGAGCTCTGACTTTTAGTAGTGCTGGGGGTTGAACCTGAGACTTTAAGCCTCAGGCATGACAGTCTGATAGCATAACCATTATGCTATCAATCCCCCCCACACACACTTGATATATTAATTATCCATTTCAAACTGAGATAAGGTAAAGGTTGATGTTCACTTTTTCCCACATTGATATCTAGCTGACCCAACACTACTTATTGAAAAGACCAAACAGATCAGTTGACCATTTATGTACATCAAAGGTAGACACATGTCTATGTACACATTAGTATTATTTCTAACCCAGTGGAGCTCAATTCATGAAATTTGGCTGCCTAGGATTTCTCCCATGTATGAAGAATGATAGAAACAGAGTACAGCTTGAGACAGTAACTATAAAAGGCATATACAATTGTGATGATGTTTTCTGTATTGCATGTGCATCCTATCATCAGTTCTTCAAAACAGCCCTGTATAAAAACAATGTGATCTCCATAATTCAAGCTGAAGCCTTAGAGTGGTTTTATCTAAGGTTACACAGAAACTAGTATAGTCATGGGCTCTTTAGAATATAACTAAAATAGGCCTACTAACTATCTACAAAACAGAGACACCTCTCCAACTCTTCATCTGAAGTATTCCAGCCTTTAGGTTCATTAGTCAACTATTTTTTAGCTCTATATATTAACTCTTTTTTCAGCCACCAGGTTCCAGATGCTACCATGATGCCAATAGGACTTCCCTGGGCAGATGACCCCACCAATGTGTCCTGGAGCCCCACTTCCCCAGAGCCCTGCCCCACTAGGGAAAGAGAGAGGCTGACTGGGAGTGTGGATTGACCTGCCAACGCCCACGTTCAGCTGGGAAGCAATTAGAGAAGCCAGACCTTCCACCTTCTGCATCCCACAATAACCCTGGGTCCATACTCCAGGGGGATAAAGAATACGAAAGCTATCAGGGGAGGGGATGGGATACGGAGTTCTGGTGGTGGGAATTGTGTGGAGTTGTACCCCTCTTATCCTGTCTTTTTTTGTCAGTGTTTCCTTTTTTTGATAAATAAACATTTTTTAAAAAATTAAGGAAAAGTGTATATTTACAAGCAAAAAAAAAAAGAACAGGAGGTTTTAAACTTGGACTCTGTGATGCTGAAGCTCTGTTTTCAATCTCTGCTTCTATTGCTCCTATAATAACTTTAATTCTAAAATATTCTGTGACAGTTCTCACTTGGAACATATTCCTACTGTTACTGCTTTCCTCTACAATCTACCATGTATTATTCCCTTCTTCCTAGCTATTAACGGCTAACTAATTAAATGGTTAACTTGTGTTTAATACCAAGGGTCCCAGGCTCTTTGAATACATTAGACCCTTTCAGTCCCCCCAAAAGACCCTCAGTGATTTATGTCTAATTATCACCTTTTAAAAAATTATTTGGAAATCCAGGCTCAGGGAGATCATGTAGCTCCTTCTAGATCAACAGTTATTAAATGAAAGAGACAGGAGGAAAAGCCAGCTTTACTGGATGTCAAATTTGTCTTAGCCATTACATGACATCTTCAGGTCCACTGTTTCTATATGTTTGTAAAGAGTGAGTTAAAGATACCAGCTAGACCCCAACTTACTATGACATTGTAGAAGAAAGAGAACTATTCTGAGTTTTGCCAGTTGTGGTCTGTATCTACTTTTGTGTTATATAGCTCAAAACCAAAAATTGAAATGAGAATTATGGAAACTTTCAGAGCAGACACAGCAGAGGTTCTGTGGAATCTCCTACCCTCAGGAAATCAAAGGCTTCCATATTATAAAGTGATATCATTGACTTTGTTCTCTCAACCTCCAAAGAAGGACAATATATAGAAAATAACTAATTTTGAGAGATTGATGTAATCAAACCTAAAACAAAGACATTATTTGGTATTTTCTTCTTCTGATCCTTTCATATTTAATATCCAAAGGCTATTGATGTGCTTTCACAAATTGTTCTCTGATTTCTGCAATCTTGTGTGATAAGCAGAGAAGGTCCTTTCATCCTGTTGTAGTTATAAAGAAACTAAGAGTCACTTGGAGCCAAGTGACTTATCCAAGTTCACTTAGCTATCATGCAGTGAAGATAATATTAATCCCTAGGTCCAATGAAAGCCTTCTATTGGTTTTCAAATTAAAGTCAGTAATACTATAATCACTATTTTTTACTATTATATCTGAGGATATTAAGATGGAACATTTAGTATTACTGAAGTGTGTAAATATTTTTATTAATAATTTCTTTAATAAATTATGAACATCCAACATCCCAGTATTACTCTTTGAAACATTAGGACAGAGAGAGCTGCCCCTATGATCTTTCAAGTGATGTCATTTTAACAGGTTTTTATCCCACACTGGACCAAAGAAAAAGATTCCTGAGGGAAGAACCTGGTACCTTGAAGAGTCATCAATTACACAAATAGTTTCACTGCCTGTTATACCATGGATTATGCTTTCATTTTTCATATTAATGTTCTTTATGTTTTTCAATTAGTCACAGCAAATTACCTGTCCTTCGCCTTGGCAAGGGCAGCTCAGTGTCCCTCAGTGGAATATTTTCCAAGTTCTATCTGATGAATTGTTGCTGAAGTTCTTCTTGAAGCATTAACATGTAAATTTTTGAGTGAATGAATGTGTTCCATTTAACACTATCTCATTCATGTAGGAAATTACTTATTGAATAAAGGAATTGGAGGACTTTGCCTTTTTTTTTTCCTTTGGCAGTGGTGCATTACAGAAAATAATTTTAACTTAAATATAAAGACAGAATGGGAACAATAAAAGAAATTAAAATCCAGTGAGTACTTCCTTCTTAGTCATTCGAACACAGAAATGGTGCCCTGAAGCATACAAACTATCATACATTTCACAATTCATGCCAGCCTCCTCTCCTGCCTACTTAATCCTGAGGAAGAACTAACCCTTCCTCTGCATTTCATCTCACTCTCCCTTATATTTACCATGCCGCTCTACCTAAATAATCTGTTTACTAATAAGTCCCTGACCACTTTGTGTGTGAGATCTAGGCTAAGGGTAACAACCTCATAAGAACTGAATCCCTCGCTCTTAACACATTACATAGTACAGAAGCAAGTGTCTTCTAAGAGATGTATGAGGCCATTTTCACTTTGACAAAAACATGAGTATGTCCTTATGAACCTCAGCTTTATCTTATAAATTAAACTGCCATTTTCTTTTGTCCTTTGATGTGTGGCATTGCATTAAGGTTAGTAAACTCTTTAAAATACAATCAGTATGGTGTCTCTGAAGTCAAAGCCTTTCTCTCATGTACTGGTCAGGCTTTGAAAGAAAGTTGGTGGTGGTGGGTACGGAGAGAATTCTTTCTCATACAGCATGGTTTCCTGATATTTTATACTTTTTTCATGGAGAAGGAAAAGGGTATTGTGGGAATTCCAATCCAAGACCTGCCTACCATTATTTATCTGATATACTAGAGGATTCTTCTACATTCTTTGTATTGTATTTCCTAAATTCCTGCTTTAGTATCATTTTTTGACTATGGGAAGGAGAGAAACGACTCTCTGTGCACTCTTCATTATCTCTGAAACACTCTGAGTTATCAAATTAGAAATTTTACTATTGATTTTTCTTCTATCAATAATTATTGTAATCATCAGGGTGGTGAGCTATAAAAGAAAGTCAAATTACATTATTTATAGAAACTGATGCTAATTGAACCCAATAAATGATACAAAGTTAGAGGCTGGGTGGTCACATACCTGGTTGAGCACACATGTTACAATGCATGAGGACCTGGGTTCGAGACCCCAGTACCCACCTGCAGGGGGAAAACTTTGCAAGAGGTAAAGCAATGCTGCAGCTCTCTCTCTCTCTCTCTCTCTCTCTCTCTCTCTCCCCCTTCCCTCTCAATTTCTGTGTCTCTATCCAGAAAATAAAAATAATTTAAAAAAATAAATAAATGATACCAAGTAAGATGTGAAATGTCTATGATTTTATGTATTATGCAAGAGAAAAAAATGAGTGGATGTTTACTTGGCTCCAAAAACACCCCACCTATAAAAGAACTAAAAAAGACACTATCTCTGTTTTCAGGGAAGTAATCAGTTAATACAGTTAGAAGAGTACCATTTAGAAAACATCAGAGGATGTCTACATAAGAGTGTGTTCCTGAGTTATATTATTGATAACACATATTTCAGAGTGATACTCTAGTTCTCTCTCGTGAAATAAATGAATAAATAAATAAGCAAACAAATAAATATTTGACAAAAACAGAACCTACAAATCAACACATTGTGATACAATGTAGGTCCACTAAAGGAGAATCTCTCAGGGAAACAGAAAGGCTACAGAAACCATAGGTATTCATTGTAGTTACTCAACATAACAACCAACAAAAAGTTTCTTTCTGTGACTAAGGGACACTTTTTCCTATTTTGGCATAATTCCACCTCATGTATTACAATGATTTTTATGCAACAAGAACCACTAATCCTTATTCCTTTTGTAGAAAGTCTTCTTTCCCTTGCTGTCATAATACAATGATTCTGATCCACATAATCTCCAGATTGGACAAAATCTAGTTCATTCCATCCTCAGACTTATTAATTTTTCTTCTGTTATCCTACTTAAGGACCAAAACAGTAACAGACCCAGAATTTACAATTCTTGTTCTTGGTTCTCAGGAAAACCAGAGAATGAGCCAAACTGGATACTCCATCTGCCAAGTTTCTATAGCATGTCCACAAATGTTCATAGACAATTGCTTGGTTGAAAAAATAATAAGTCTGCAAAGAATCCTAAAGCTAGAAGGTATGTACACATGTGTTTTGCTAACACTTACAAGTGAGTAAACATTCATGATTTGTTCAATTCAGTGAACTATTTTAAAAAGGGATGACAACAAATTAAGGGGAGCTAATTTAAAGACATACAATTGAGGGCAAATAATAGGGTCTTCAAATTCTTAGAATAAGGTAAATCACTTCCAGACAGAATTTTTACCACATAAGACAGTTCAACAATATTGAACAGATGTCATAAGAGTGGAAGAGAGAGAACAAAGGCTCATATTTTGTTTGATTGTGGGTGTTTCTTTTTGCCTTTTTAAGGACTTATAGGTGATTTGATAATGGGTAACGAGGTTATAATGTTACAGGTATATAACTTCATATCACACTCACTATCAAAGTTTGTTACTCACCCCTCTCACCACCCCATACACAGTAATAATCATGATAATTCTCACAAAGTCTTAGAGAAAGTCTTGTCACGCTTTTGTTTTACTGTTTTTTGTTTCCTATTTCAGAAGTAGGTAAGATTTTTAACATCTATTATGGCATAATAAACACTTTTTGGAGTTTTATACCAGTTTACACTTCTTTTTACCCTTTCCCTCCCAGTTGGGTTTAGTCAACTTTTGGAAAACAGTGGAAAGAGTTGGGAGTGATATAAAGTAGGGTGTTTTTTTTTTGGGGGGGGGGAGTGGCTGTATTACTCTGTCTAATACCATAGCATTTTATGATGTCTCTTCTATAGTTCTTAATCCATTGCAATTAATGCCTTTCAATGTTCCTTTAGTACTAAGGGTAAAAATACCTCCTTGTACTTCCACCTTTGCTAGATTCTAGAATGTTTCATAATTCTTCATTTGTTGCCAGGCCTTGAACATGGGCCCTTGGTCACTATAATATATGTGCTCTACCAGGTGTGCCATTATAGAGCTAGGGTCTTTAAAGAAATGTCTGAAATAAAAACAAGCCTAACATTTAGCTTTAATTAGTTCTTCTATTAAACATTCTTTAAATTCCCACCCAGTTTAAATGTGTCATCTCTTTCTAAATGTCTCCTTACACATGGGACTGATCAATTTCATTTATCCTTAGGACTTTATGTGCCAGTAGGGCCAGAATACACTTAGTATTTTAGACATATTAAATCTACTTGTGTTTAAGTCTAATACCTGGTACAGAGCAGGTGATCTTCAAAGAGTATGCTAAAGGATTTTTTAAATGACGACACCAATTTGAATTGATTTGTCTTCTGCAATTAAAGTTTAGATAAATGTCTTCTGATATTTTACGTGAACCATTCTAATTTGTGAATGGAAAACCAACAATAAGACAACCTTCATACTAAATAAAATAATACAATTTAAAGCAGAAATGCTATAGATTATAAATATTAACTTAACTGTAAACCATAACACTAAAGTGCTAGCATTATAGTAAAGTCGCATATGCCAAAACTGCCAGTAATTTATAAATTGTCATAGCCCCTTTGAAAAACCATAAGACAATACGTATTATGAAGCTTAAAATGACCCAGAAACTCCATTCTTGAAGATTAATCCTAAGGAAATAATTGAGGAGAAGCAAAAAATTATATGCACACAGATGCTCAATGAAGCAATTCCTGTAGCAGCAGCAACATTGGAAACAACCCAAAGTGCCAATATTGAAGAAATGCTTAAACACATTCCAGTGAATTAACCTAATGTAACCCTCTGGTCCCCATCAAAACACGTTTCCTACAGAAGTGTCAACAAAAGAGAAGGAGTTTTACATATAAAAATAAAGAGAATAAGGAAAATGGCTAGGGAAAAATGGGACTTCTATTCAGGCTTGAATATTGCCACTTCCTAAATTCATATGTTGAAATCTCAACCCCTCAGCATCTTATAATATAACTGTATTGGGAGCTAAGGACTTTATCTTTTAATATTTTATTTTATTTTTTATTTGGATAGAGACAGAGAGAACCTGAGAGGGAGAGAAGGGGGAGATAGAGGAGAGACACCTTTAGTCCTGCATCACTGCTTGTGAATCTCCCCATCTACACATAGGCACCAGGAACCTGAACCTGGGATCTTGCTCATTGAGATGTTTGCTCTACTAGGTGCACCATCCTGGAGCAAGGGTCTCTAAAGGGGTGACTGAAATAAAAAGAATTCTAAAGTTTGTGTTCTAATCCAATAGGAATGATATTCTTAGGTGAGGAAATTTGGATACAGACACATACAGAGAGATGATGTGAAGAGACACAAAAATAAGGATGCATTCTATAGGCCCAAGAGAGAAACTGGCAAGAGCCAATCCTGCAGAAACCTTTATCTTGGACTACCTGCCTCCAGAGTTAGGAGCACGTAAAAGTATGTCATTTACATCAGAAATTTGTTGGTATTTTTGTCATGGAACAACGACAAAGTTGCACAGAGAAAGAATTCAAAATGCTGAGTTTATGACTGTGTATATACAGAAAGGCAAAGGCAAAATGTGAAAATACAAAAAACAGACAGCACTAATCAGTTGTGGTGATGGGATGTGAGTGGCTCTTTTCACTTGCCAAATGCTGTGATGATCACATTTATCCAATTTCAAACACTTGTCACAGTGATGACATATTTTATTTAAACATTGGTTCTAATAGACCATGGTAACCCTAGGTTCTAATAGGCCATGATGACCCTACAGTGATTCTCCAAATTTGAGGAAATAATTGGGTGTTGAAATTTCATTGTAGCAGCATCTATGAAAACAAGGCCTTCTGGAGGTAGCCTGTGTATATGTGATTATGTGCCCCCATCCCCTCTTTCTCATCTTTTCCACAAAAGTCGAACAGCTTTGTATGCTGTGCATGGCATGATTGCTTTCATTACTGGTGGAACCAACTGTGTGTGTGGTCATCTGCCGAAAGATAAATAAGTTTGGTGTATTTCATGATTTTTTACTCCTAAAAATGAATCTTGCATGGTTGGAAGCAGTGGAAAAACCCACACTGTTGAACCAGAACTCCACAGATGGGCCTGCTTAGCAATGCTTCCACCCATCCCTAGAGAATCCTGACTGGCTCCTGGCTGTCAAGTCTCTTCTCCCAGCACCTGGGATCACCGGCCTCTACATCTACAGATTCAGCTACTGCAAATCAGATCTGACCTGAAACAGGGGAAAACAAGCAACACTGGGACAGATCAGCAAGGTACCTTATTGTGAATGGACCCTTAACCTGGTGTCATAGCCATCTGTCATAATTGGATCTTGTCATATTTGGGCTTGAAGCTATCTATTAATAATGTATGAAGTATTTCAGCCCTCTCAGTGGCCCCTGTCTAGTTCTATCCAATAATCAGAAACGTAGTTCAGTCTCTGAGTCTCCATCTGTAGTTTGAGATCCTGTTTCCTTTAGCAACGCTATACTGTCTGGTCTCACTGACTCTAGCATTGTCTCTGGCTACAGTAACCATTACCAAATCCATATGAGCACCACTAACATCTGAAAACAAGTTCTGAGAGTTCTCAAACTCTACATATGTAAATCCACATGTCATTCCCTGAAGATAGGGTCCAATGTTCTACATTTTAGGATTAGGAAATAGCAACTTTACTTTCACCCAGTAAAGCATGCTGCCTGCATTTGTGAGAGTTGAAAATGGGAGTAGAAAGCTGGATCAGGGAAGAGAGGAGCTTCCAAATATGTGAAAATTATATAAAGACCATTAACTGTAAACCCCATCAATCTACCCTAAGGCCCATGTCTATACATATTTAGCACAGGAGCCTATGTAACCTTTGCATACCTGTCAGTCTGAGCTCTCATTCCATGGTCATATATAGGAACATTCTAGGCTACACTCATTTCAGGACCAGTCTTCCTTGAGTGGCAGAGTATATTGACCCAATCTCCCTTCATAGAGTGAGGCAGTTTCTACCATTGTTGTTCTACACTGAGGGCAAGGTCCTTTAGAGGCCCACAAGAAGGCTTATGATGTTTTTCCTGATGGAAAAGACCAGTGATGGTGGAGAGATGGATCTGTTAGAGGTCTAGGCCCATCATGTCTGTGTGGGAATCCCAGGATTCCCTATCTAGGGCCTCAGATAATGAGATGGTTTGGTAGTGACCAAAAGGCCCATCATTAAAGTGTGATGGTTTCTTGCCCTTGTTCAGCTGTTGTAGTCCTCGCTCTACCTGACAAGTTTAGACTTAGAGTGACTGAGGGAAGTGAAATAGTAAGTAGATGAGGAGGGTATCTCAGTCTAAGTAGAAACTATTTGATTAAGTCCTTTATGGTGTCTTTTTTAGGTCTTCCTACCTGCTTGTTGCACTTATTGAATCATTGAAGACTATTGCATACTTTTACTTTAAGGTATATATTTTCCCCTAACTCATGCTTATATGTACACATGTGTTTTATCCCATGGGCCCTGGTCTATATCCAGCTTATATAACTTTGTTAAGAAGTGAGCCACCCAAAATAAAACTAAGGAGTCCTATGAGCTAGGAAAGGTCTCACCCGAATATTGTAGCTGGAGGGTTGAGATCCCAGGTCTGGCATCTCTGGACACAGTTTCCAGATCCCTACCCCACTTGGGAAAGATAGAAACAGGTTGGGGGTATGGATCGACCTGACAACACCTATGATCAGCAGAGAAGCAATTACACAAGCCAGACCTCCCACTTCCTGTACCCCATAATAATCTTTGTTCCATACTCCCAGAGGGATAAAGAATAGGGAAACTTCCATTGGTGGGAATGGGATATGGACCTTTGGTGTATGGAATTGTGCCCCTCATACTCCACAGCTTTTGATAATTATTAAATAACTACTAAAAATAAGTGAACTGAGGACAACAAAAGGGAAATAAATAAATAAATATAAAAATTAAAAAATAAGTGAACTTGTGGACTCCATAAAGTAGATTTTCCACATCAATGTGAGTGGATATCGTTCAATGCAGTAAGATGTTGAGTAGAACCAAAGGTAAAGGCTAGAGGAAGCCACTCTCTTTTTCCTACTTCCTTATAACATTAGCTATGACATCAAATCTTCTCCTGCCCACCACATACCTGGTTCTCAAGATTTTAGACTCACACTTGACTTTTTAAAATTTTTTATTTATAAAATGAAAACACTGACAAGAGCATAGGATAATAGGGGTACAATTCCCACCACCAGAACTCATATCTCATCACCTCCCCTGATAGCTTTCCTATTATTTAACTCTCTAGGAGTATGGACTCAGGGTCATTATGGGGTGCAAAAGGTGGAAGGTCTGTCTTCTGTAATTGCTTCCCGGGTGAATGTGGGCTTTGGCAGGTTGATCCATACTTTCAGCCTGTATCTCTCCTTCCCTAGTGGGGCAGAGCTCTGGGGAAGCTGGGCTCCAGGACATATTGGTGGAGCTGTCTGTCCAGGGAAGTCTGTTTGGCATCATGTTAGCATATGAAAGCTGGTGACTGAAAAAAGAGTTAACCCATAAAGCCATACAAATTGTTGACTAATCATGAACCTAAAGGCTGGAATATAGCAGATGAAGATTTGGGGGTCTCCATTTTGGAAATAGCTAGGTCTATTTCAGGTATATTCCAAAGGACCCATGACTTACACTTAATTTTAAACCATCAGTTCACTTAGTTCTTGAACTTTGACTCAGCATAGTTGTCCTGTTTCTCCCACTTACAGGTGGCAGATATTGGGATTTCTCAGATTCTGTAATTGTGCAAATCAGTTCCTTACAATAAATGATTCATCTTTTAATACATACACATATACTACTGTTTATGTTTCTCTGAGAATGATGACTACTAAGACAGTTGGTCCTTTGAAGAGCACAAGAAGACATCTACATTCTTCACATCCCAAAGAGTGATGCAGTTTCAAATAGTGCACTGATCCAAAATAATCATTTACTGTCTTACCACCTGGTAATTTGTTCTATCTCCATAAATTCCATTTGTTCTACCTGGAAAAATTAAATTTATTTTGCAAGTACCTTTTGCAGTATACTGCTTGTCTCTTTGAATCCTTGTTGTTGAGGTTATCATGCATATCCAATATTTCAATGGAGAATCTATAGGCTAATTTAACAGTGCATGTTCAATGAGTGCCACCAAAAAGTATCCAATAGTAAGTCATAAAGCTATTAATGCCCAAAGGCAAATGTCATGAAATTTTTGTTTTGACTTTTAAAAAGCTAATAATGACGTTTTTGAATCAACAAAGTCTATAAATATCATGTGACATTTATTTCAAAATATTGAAGCTTCCCCTTGATAATTCTTAAGGTGCAGTGCAACTCATTGGTTTTATATTTTATAGTTTTCACAAGCAGTTAGTTAGTTCAAGTTTTTAAATTTTTTCTATTAAATATTAATAACCATTTACAAAATCATAAGATTATAGGGGTATAATGGTTCTACACGACTCCTACCACCCAGTTCTATGACTCCCATATCCCTTGGCTTTCCCCTCCCCTAAGGATAACCACTATAGTTTTCACAAATCTTAGAAACAGTTTTGCTACTTTTTAATGATTTTATTGGGGGTTATGGTTTACACGACAGTTGTTGACTACAATTTCTAATCACATTGTAATAGTTGTCTACAAAACACTATCATCCCCAACTTGGGTCCATTTGTACCATCATGCACCTGGACCCCAAAGCACTGCCTCCCAGTCCCCTCCCTTCACTCCTACCTCAGAGTCAGTTTGGCTTTGGTGCAATACACCAATCCCAGTCAATGCTTTACATTGTGTTTTCCTTTTTTTTCTTGTTTCTTAGGGATGGAGCTTTAAGGAATCATGTTAAGTGATGTGACCTAAAAAAGAGAAGGATAGATACCAGATGAACTCACTCACAGGAAAAACTACTTTTTTAAAAACAGCTTTATATGTTTTAAATCTTTATAGTGTCAACACGAAAGAAACTAGTAGTTGTCTTTCAGAGAAATGTGTGCCATTTAGTTGCAGATATAAGCTATAGCAACAAGAGTTTTGGAAAGCACACACACACACACACACACACACACACACACACACACACTAAAAGAAAACTCCTTTGCTATCTTTTCCCTCACCCTTCACATTTTAAATGCTGAGCTAAGGGGTGAGAGATAGTACCATTACTATTCAAAATATGTTCATGCCTTACAATGTCAACCCTTCACCCTCATTACTCACGTGAGACATTTCCTTTCATAGTATTCTCTAATTCCGTTCCAGGAGGTTCACTTCCCAACAAAGTCCCAAATCCTAGATATAGACCAGGATCCATGAGATAGAGCATATGTTCACATGTATCCATAAATTAAGGCAAAATATGTGCCTGAAAGCAAAATACACAATAGTCTGTAGTGAGTCAGTATAAAGTTCATAATGAAATAGTGTCTACTTAGACTTAGATACCCTTCTCATTTACTTCCTATTACAGTTCTCTCACTCACTCCAAAGCCAACTTTATCAAAGCAAGGACTGCAAAAGCTGAATAAGGGCAAGGGACTGGCACACTTTAATGATGACTCTTTAGTCACTGTTAGGCCACCCCATCAGCTGGGGCCCTATTCGAGGAGTCCTGAGATTCCCAAACAGACACGATGGTCCTAGACCTCAAATAAATCCCTCTCTCCATTGTTACCAGTCATCTCTATGAGGAACAACACAATAGACCCCTAGGAAATTGCCCTAAATTTGGATAAAAAATTGTAGAGAATGTTCCATCCTCCAAAGGGAGGCTGGACAACATACTCTATGCTACACCTGAGAAAGATGGGTTGATATTGGGGCAGCATGGAATGTTCTTACTCATGACCACAGAATGTGAGCTCAGATCTACAGGGATGCAGATGTCACATAGACTCCTAAGCTGATTATGGGCCCCAGACCAAATAAAATCGATGGGGTTTACAGTCAACAATATTTATACCCCTTTCCTATATTAGGGAGCTACTCTCTAACCCTGATCCAACTTTCTGGTCCTTTTTCCAGCTATGACATCATCTCCCCAGACAGTAAGTTGGATCCACCTGCATATCAGATTTCAGGATCAGGGGAAAAAAGAAAAAAAAACTAGTATAACCACAACCACAGGCCCTTTGGAGTATAACTAAAATATGTCTATTAGCAATCTACAAAATGGAGGACCCCCCCTCCCCGCAACTCTTCATCTGCACTATTCCAGCCTTTAGGTCCATGATTGTACAACAATTTGTTTGGCTTTGTATGTTAACTCTCTTTTCAACCACCAGGTTCCAGATGCTAGCAGGATGTGGCCAGACTTCCCTGGACAAACAACCCCACCAATATGTCCTGGAACTCCGCTTCCCCAGAGCCCTTTCCCACTACGGAAAGAGAGACAGGCTGGGAGTATGAATCGACCTGTCAATGCTCATGTTCAGCAGGGAAGCAATTTCGGAAGCCAGACTTTCCACCTTCTGCATCCCACAATTACCCTGTGTCCATACTCCCAGAGGGTTAAAGAATAGGAAAGCTATCAGGGGAGGGAATGGGATACAGAGTTCTGGTGGTGGGAATTGTGTGGAGTTGTACCCCTTTTATCCTATGTTTTAGTCCATGTTTCCTTTTTATAAATAAAAAATAAAAAAAAATACTTTCATGCATAAGATTCCAGGGTTTCAGGTTCAATCCTAGGTACTACCCTAAGCAGAATGAAAAATCCTCTGGTGGAAAGAACAACCAAACAAATAAGCAAAGAGAAAGGAAGAGAAATAGAAATAAGACATAAAATAGAAAAAAATAAACAAGTCAGGAGATGAATTCAAGGTCTCTTGGATACAGAATATCCCTGAGTTGTTTCATTTATCTGTATCTATCTGTATCTGTATCTGTGTGTATTAGTAATAAAATATCTTGAAGGGATAATAGAGATAACCACACTGCCTCACCAAGCATGGAGCTCCCGTGGTAACTTCCATGGCTCCCCCTTGTAATGCCTGGGCTCCAACCCAGGAAATCACATATGGTAAAACCAAGGCTTTACTGTTTCAGATGTTCCCCCAAACTTCTAGGTCATTTTTTAAAGTTTTAATTATTTTATTATCTTTATTTATTGGAGAGAGACAGCCAGAAACTCGAGAGAGAAAGGAGGAGATAGTGAAAGAGACAGAGAGACACCTGCATCCCTGCTTCACTACTTGCAAGGCTTCCCCCTGCAGGTGGGCACTGGGGGGCTCAGACTCAGATCTTTGCACATTGTACTATCTGTGCTCAGCCATGTGTGCCACCATCTGGCCCTAAATCCCAGGTCATTTTTTACTATAGTGTGTCCCAGAAAAGAAATCGTTCCATGTTCTCTAATATGCAAAGAAAATAAGCTGCAAAACAAGTTCTGCAATGTGAGTGAAATATAATATAGAATGTTTCAAAAATGAATTTTAGCTCATATAAGAAGAGACTTGGCAAATAAAATATACAAGATAAAGAAAGAGATAGGAAGATATCTGGAGGTGGGTGTTAAACACAAGAAAGTAGATAAGAAATGTTACTGGTAGAATTCTACAAAGAAATTAAAAAAGGCAAAACAGTATCAGAAATAAACATCATATTAAAGAAACTCAAGAATATATATATATATACATATATATATATATGAATTATAGGAGGATGAGAGAAACAAAGAAAAAAATATATAAGAAAAATTTAAATGTACCTGAGAGAAAATGAGATCATTTAAAAAGGCATAGAACTATGTATATGTATAACCATGCTATGTCAAGATACATATGTATATAATTTTATTAAATATAAGTACATTTCAGTGATTGCTATTAAACTGTTGTTTCACTATTCTTTGCTTGAGCAGTATCTATCCATTTCTTTCTACCCTTGCATACTTCAAAATTGTCTTATAATAAGGGGGCTTGTGTTTCTGGGTCTATTTTAATGTTTATCACCTTGGTGATAGTCAACTGTTTCTTATTTCTTTTTCTGTGGCATACATTTCGGTAACTCTAGCAAAGCAGGTCTGGTATGGCAAACTTCTTTATTTTTTTTTTGCATATCAGGTATTGCTTGTATTGCTCTTCCATATTTAAATGGTAATCTCATACAGTAAAATATGCAAGGCTGACACTATTGTCTTTTAATATCTTGAATTTACTATCCCACTGTCTCCCAGTCCTTCCTGCTGAAAAGTGTGATGTGAGTCTGACTATGCTGCCTTTAAAAGTTACTTTCTTCTTTTTCCTAGCATCTTGCATTTTTTCTTTGTCCTTGACTTTTGGTTGTTTCACAGTGATGTAGCTTGGTGTAGGACTATTTGAATTTTAGAAATTGGGAGTTCTTTCCTTTATGAACATATATATCCTGGCCCTATGTCAAATTTGGAAAACTTTCTATTATTTTTTTTTAATATGGTTTCTGCTCCTTTACTTCTCTCCCCTCATGAGGACTCTATAATTCTGAAATATGCTTTTTTTCTATGTCTTAAAAGCTTTTAATTTCATTTTCTTTCTTTTTTAATATTTATTTTATTTATTTATTCCCTTTTGTTGCCCTTGTTGTTTTATTGTTGTAGTTATTGTTGTTGTCATCGTTGGTGGATAGGACAGAGAGAAATGGAGAGAGGAGGGGAAGACAGAGAGGGGGAGAGAAAGACAGACACTTGCAGGCCTGCTTCACTGCTTGTGAAGAGACTCCCCTGCAGGTGGGGAGCCAGGGCTAGAACCGGGATCCTTACGCCTGTCCTTGTGCTTTGCTCCACCAGCGTTTAACTTTCTGCACTACAGTTGGACTTCCTCAATTTCATTTTCTTTGAAATTTGCTTTTCTAACAGAATATTCAAGTTCTCAAATAGTTGCTTCATTTTTCCTAAACTTTTTTTCTCCTTCTAACTTAAAGTCAAAGAATGTGGTCATTTTTTGTCTTTTATTCCTAATGGTCTCTCTTCTACATGGGTAAACAGTTCCTTGTATTTAAAGTGTCCTTCATATTCCATAGCTCTTTCTTGTTTTCCATTTTCTTTCTTTTTTTGCCTCCAGGGTGACTGCAGGCGCTTGGTTCCTGCACCACGAAGCCACTGCTCTTGGAGCCCATTTTTTTTCCCTTTTGTTACCCTGGTTGTTTTACCATTGTTGTGGTTATTATTATCATTGTTATTGATATCGTTGTTGTTGGATAGGACAGAGAAATGGAGAGAAGAGGGGAAGACAGAGAGGGGGAGAGAAAGATAGACACCTGAAGACCTGCTTTACTGTCAATGAAGCGACTCCCCTGTGGATGGGGAGCAGGGAGCTCCAACAGGGATCTTTCTGCTGGTCCTTGCACTTTGCACCACGTATGCTTAACCCACAGCACTACCGCCCACCCCCCTTTCCATTTTCTTTTTCAGTTAATCTTTGATAGCCTGTATTTGTCTCTTAATATATTTATACATATTAAATTGAGAGTTTTGTATTTCTTCATATGTCCTAACAATGCTTGTAGATTCTTTCTCTCATAGCTCTTCTGGATCTACATCATTAAATGTCTGGCCATTAAGTTTATGCAATAATGCTTTTCCCCCCTAGTTTTACCTGTTTGTATTGATTTCTGTGGTTGGTCAACAGGTGCCATTGAGTTATGGTTTGCATGTAAGTTTGCAGTAGAGGGGAGGAGTTCTGAAAAAGTGACATATTATATGATGCATGATATCATTTGAACAGAGGCCTATTCTTGCTGGTTGTGGGTGGTAGGATCCCAAATCTTCTTATTTTCTTTCCAGAATGTTTCCAGAACAAAAAAAATGGAATACTGGTGCCAGTGATGGTGCACTTGGTTGAGTGCACATTTTACAATGCAAAAGGACCCAGGTTTGAGCCTTCAGTCTCCACCTGCAAGGGGAAAGCTTTGTGAGTTGTGAAGCAGTATGGCGGGTGTCTATCTATAACACTCTCTTCTCTGTCATGCAGTTTCTTCTCAATTTCTGGATATCTCTATCCAATAAATAAATAAACAATGATAATAAAAATTTAAAAAGTAAAAATAAAAGTGGTAATACTTGTGTGAGTTCAAAGTCACTTTTCCTACCTACTGAGCAGTCTGATCCCATTCTTGAGGGTTTCTGTGGCAGCTGGGATACCTTAAAGTTTGATTGACTTCCTAGATACCACAAGGGTATCATGTTAAATTCTCTGGTTCCCTTGGATAGCCTCCTGGGGCTCATTCAAGAGTCTATGGATTCTACAGTAATAATCAGCTGTGCCAAGTTGCTTTTCTTCAGCTAATAGCTCTCTGAGAAATTTTGCATGTGCCTTTTAAATCTACCTTGTATATCTAAAGCAACTGCTGGGACAGCATCCACCAGCAGTGAATTGTCATTTTTTTTATTTAGTTTTTGTCTTATGTCTCCTGTACTTCTTGTCCATGTAAAATCACCAGCCTTCAGAGAGTGATGCCTTTTTCTTTATCAGAAATCCCAGGTGTGCTATGATGAAATTCTTTGATATAGTTCATTTAAAATTTGTTTTCTGGATGAATGTCAACTTTCTGAGACTAGGTCGCCTCAATTCTGCAGTGGAAGTCTTAGTTTCAAGTCTTCATGGTAAATAAGCCATTATTCAGGAAGTACAAATATTCTTACTTATTTGAAAAATATTGTATGTGGATGTCTTCTTGTACTTTCCAGAAGACTAGAGTAAATAATACATTTCATTGGACTAATCTCACACCAGAAAAGAGCACTGGGATGAAAGGAAGAGAGTGAGAAGTAAGTAAGTAACATTCTCTGAAATCTTACTATAACCTGATCGTAATACCGCAAAATACAGTCACATGCTGCTTAGCAGCATTTTGGTCAAGGACAAATCACAAATACAGTGGTGGTTTTATAGAACCGAGGTGGGTGGTAAGTTATACCATGTACTTTCATGCAACAATAATGTATGATGTTTTCCCACTGGCAAAATTGCCAAAAGATGTGATTGCCAAAAGTACTGCTGTCCCCATGGATCTAAGGACAATGCTTCTATAATACCTCTTCCCATTTTTAGAAATGTGTAAACAGAAGTAAAGGGATATAGTGTGTATTTCTCATTATATTCAACTCAAACAGAAGAGAAATTATTCAAATCCAAAACCTGAGAGTCACTGAAACTATATATGTTCCAATAAATCAGTTGCGTCATCTACCTTAATATCTCAGTACCAATAAAACCAATGACAGGGGATCTGGCGGTAGTGCAATGGGTTAGGCGCACATAGTGCAAAGCGAAAGGACTACCTAAGGATCCCGATCGAGCCCCCATCTCCTCACCTGCAGGGGACTCGCTTCACAGGCGGTGAAGCAGGTCTGCAAGTGTCTTTCTCTCCCCCTCTCTGTCTTCCACTCCTCTCTCCATTTCTCTTTGTCCTACCCAGCAACGACATCATCAATAACAATAATAATCACAATAAGGCTACAACGAGGGCAACAAAAGGAAAAAAACCAAAAACCAATGACAGTAAATTGTGAAATGAAACCTTTGGAACAAAGTGGTTGTCATATTGGTTTCCATATGTATATGTTTTAGATGTACGATCTGTGTTGTTTATCCGTATGATAGACGTAAGTGTTCTCCACGTTAGTCACTATACCAGGAGCTAGACAGAGATAGAGCTCGTTTGGTAAGTAGTACAGATCCTGCATTCAAAGTGCTAACATTTAAGAGAGGTCACTTAAAAAATGTAAAGCAGGGAGTCCGCTGTAGCAAAGTGCAAGGACCAGTGTGAGGATCCCAGTTGGAGCCTCTGGCTCCCCACCTGCTGAGGAGTTGCTTCACAGGCAGTGAAGCAAATCTCCAAGTGTCTATCTTTCTCTCCCCTTTTCTGTCTTCCCCTCCTCTCTCCATTTTTCTCTGTCCTACACAACAATGACGACATCAACAACAATAATAACTGCAACAACAACAAAAAACAAGTCCAACAAAAGGGAAATAAATATTAAAACATCTTTAAAAAATTGTAAAGCAGGCAGGGGAGTTGTCATAATGATTATACAAAGAGACTCTCATGCGCTGAGGCTCCAAAGTCCCAGGTTTAAACCCTCACAATAATAATAATAATGATAACAATAATAATAAATAAGTGAAATGATACAAAGAAGATCCCTTCTGAATGTTAGAGATATCTTGAGGACCCTCTTTTTAGAGGTAAGTTTTGGAGGACTCCACTGGGAAAAGGATAAAGAGAGAATGTTACAGACAGTGGGGACAGTGTATAAACATCCTTTGAAGCCGGAAATAACAGACTTTTTGAAGAACTACAGGAAAAAGAAATTTGCATTCTCAATCTCTGCTGTGCGAAGTTTCTCCAACCTTGTCCTGTGTCTAACCATCTAAGGTAAATGATAGATACACATTCAGTTTAAAAAAAAAAAAAAGAGCAGGGGAGGAGTGAGGTGTTAGCTCAGTTACAAAGCACAAAAACTTGCATGCCTGAGATCCCAAGATTGATCCCACTGCCACATGCCAGAAGTGAGCAGTACTCTTACTCTGCCCTCATAAAACTAAATACATGGACCTTAAAAAAATAAAAAAAAAACAGATAGTTGATGAAATGGGCAACAATATGCATATGTACAACAATTTATTCACTGCAAAAAGTAACACTACATGATGGAAAGTTTTAAGTCCCCCATACATGATTTATCAAAAGCGTCCTTGTTTCCCAATGAATATAAAGTCTCCCACTCTGCATGAGGTATTATTGAAGCTCAACGCCCTTCTCACTGTGTCTGTTTTTCACCTATAGTGCATTTGCACCACCTGAACTAAATCCAGAAGGCTCACTCTGTCTAGCTCCAGGGCAGATAAACTGTTTTTAGGCAGTTTATCTTTGCAGCCAGGAATGGGGGCCGCAATCTCTTAGGCTCACATTGAAAAAGAAAACACAACAAAAAATAGCACAATTGACTGAAGAACTATATATTGTTTTCAGAGTCTCTGTATCCTGAATAATAAGCACTGGCTTTGGAGAATTAAAACGTAAACTGAAGCTGATCTAATCCTCAAGGAAGTCAGCAAGAAGAAGCACATTTAGGTAGATTAAAGTTGTAAGTCAAGGCCCAACAGTAGAATAAGACTTGTAGCCTTTCAGGCCCACCAATTCCCAATTTTCATTCTTTAAAAAAGTGTAAAATGGTAATTATAAATGGAAAACATGACATAAGTAATCATTTTTCTTAAAATTCAAGAGGAAAATTAATTCAAATATTGCTCTGCTTGAAGTGTGCAATTAGGCAAGTTTTGGAATGGCCCCAAGTGACAGTTCCCATCTTAGCTCTTCAAATAAAAAAAGCCAGCATATTTATAGACAGTAGAACTGACTAAGATGTAAGTGGTTCGCAGTTAAAATAATTGCATATCTGGTGGTGGTAAGTGAATTACAGAAGTGACAAATGCTATACTTAAATAATTTGAGGCAAACAACATCTCCCTTCTGCATGAAGAAGATTCAAAAGAGCAGAAGCCAGTGAAACATCTGTCTCATTTATTCTGCTCCTGCCTGTATGGCTGAAGCCCAGTTCCTCATTTGAGCTGGAGTTATTCAAGCCTACCACGCAGGCATCCATGCCCTCCAATCACCAGCTCCAAAACAAGGGCAATGTCAAGATTCATATATCTAGTCAAAGTCTGTCTAGTTTTCCTGAAAGTGAAAAAAATGGTGTGCAATTCTCTAAATGTTCAGTATGTAACCTAGGCAAAAGAAGTTATTGTCTCATTTTAATGCGAAAGGACTCTTTGTCCTTTCAGGTAACGTGGAAAATGCAATTCAGCCTAGGATGCTCATCATGGCCAGTTCTCCAGGTCAGTAGCTTTTCTGTCTGCTCTTCAAGGCCTACTCAATAACTGCCTTTTCCTTCAAGCCCTTCGTCGGCGTGGTTCTCTTCTCCTGGCAGCTAATAATAATAGTTGCAGTCTAGTCTTATCATTCTGCATTTTAGTTAACAATTAAAAAAAAACCCATACATCTTTCTACTGGAGGCACTGAAGGTCCTGAAAGACAAGTACCAGGATTCCAGTCCCATCTTCATTATCTAGAATATGTTTGGGGAGCAACCTGGGAGATAAAGCATGAGTTCCTGAGTTGGATTCCCTGCATCACATGTTATATATTAATGCTACAAAAATAACTAAGCAAGCAAGCAAACAAATAGTTAGGGGATATAAAGGTATTAAAGTGGCTTGTTGAATTGCATGCCTGGATTTAGAACCATCTGTAATATAATCAACATGTGGTATATATTAAATAATGCTTACAAGACAGGTTGTATCAATATTTATAGGACAGAAACTATTCCTGGTCCATGCAACTGGCCCTTTTAGTCAGAATCAATCAGCTATGGACCAAGAATGCATCCCTGAGGACTTACGGGTCTAAATTCCAGAGATTCTGTCAATCTTGCTCTTCTACAAGGTCCCCAGCTGCTACCTTTGACAAATACATGATAGAATAAGCATAGAGATTGTTCTGCTTCCCATCTCGTTAATAGAGCTTCTATGTCAAAAGAAGACAACCCCTTAATTTCCAGAGACTTTTATTTTAGAGGAGAGCAAATAACAAAAATAAATACCCAAGAAAATTTCTGGTATTTATCTCCTTTTAAATTCACAATTATCAATTTCCTCTTAAAATGCCAGCCTAAATAGCACTAACTCTCTCTTTAGAATAAATTAAGAACATAAGTTTGTTTGGTGTGTGTCTTTTGATTATCATAGTCATTGCACTGGTTCCATTTAAATATGCAACCTGATTATTGATTAAATGCTTGTTTATGCATTCAGCTAAGCTAATAAGTTACAGAGCTTCATCATCAACTCTGCATCTGGATCTCTGAAATATGAAATTGGATCAGCATGATATTGATTTTTGTTAATAAAATATGCATAAAAGGTAGCAAAGTGTATACTCTGAGTATCAGACCTGGAAACTCAGTCAGTATGAAAGAGTGATTATGTAAGTACAATGCAGACTCAATAAAGTATGTCTTGTGAGCCATGCACAGTGCAGCATTATTCTCAAATTAATTCAAGTTTATTGAACACACTAAGCAGATGTTTTGTTTTGTTTTAGGAAAGGGAAAATATATTTGCCCACACGACAGTTAAGAGTCTTCTAGAAATTAAGTTCTTCCAATTTCATTGTAGTACTTCTGAAATTTCACTTGGCAAAATAATAAGATAGGAAAGCTGGTGAAACTATACCAAAGTATATGCATGAGTTGACTAGAATTATATATCACCCCCCAATAAAGTACACCTGACTTCTGATTTCCTAATATCACTTCAAACTTTAATTTTGATCAAGAAAACTAAGAACTGTTCACATTTCTACCTATCTAAGGATATTTTTCACAACCCTTACTCAATTAGGAGATTATTCTCAAGTGTGCATTAGATGAAAGAAAGAAAGTTTTATAAAAATATTTGGGGCATTGAATAGTAGTGATGTGAAATACCTTTTGTAGTTGTCAGCTTTTTGTATGTGTTCTTTGCAAAGATGTCTAAATAGTCCCTCTGCTGTTTTAAAACAAAGGTTGCCTGTTTGCTATTGTGTTGGACAAGTTCTTTATTTCTAGATATTGACAATTACAGCAAACACAACTTTTCTCTCCCATTTCTTTTTTTTTCTTTTTTTAAAAAACTTTTATTTATAAAAAGGAAACACTGACAAAACCATAGGCTAAAAGGGGTACAATTCCACACAATTCCCACCACCAGGACTCCGTATCCTACCCCTCCCCTTTTCATTTGTTGGCTGGTTGTGCAGAACCCTTACAGTTCGATGCACTTGAGGTGCTTCAATATGCATAGTTATTTTTATTACTGATGGATAAAACTCATTTTCTTCTCTATATTGATGATAACTACATGTATAGATGTGGTATTCATTCCTAGCTAAAATGAATGCCTAACAAAGAGAAGAAAACTTCACTATTCATGTGATATAGCTTGTAAGGAATACTAATGGAATAATCTACTTACTCCTTCACATGGGAATTTCTACCTACAAGCTAATGTAGTTGTCACACCATGGAGTAAAACCCAATGAGTTTCTTTTTAGATATGTATTTATGTATTATCACATTATCTCCACTATGTTGTACTTTAGTTTTTAGTTATTTTTTTCCATTTCCTCCCTTCTGGATTGGGTGCATGCATTACTTTGCTGACAGCTGAATAGCACCAGCCTTCTAAAAACAGCCATTGAATAAAAGTGAACTGAAAGAGAAAAGTGCAGAACTGTGGTTGTAATCCCTACTGCCCTGACTAGGTGATGTATCTCAGGATAATGATAAGCAGGATTGAGCAATCTGAACAGCAACCCCCAGCTCCCAAACCCCTGGGCATCTCATACAATAACTGTTTTCTTAATCCGAGTTCCTAAATTTCTTGAGTTTCTCCCCAATTAATATGGTCAAAGGAAGCAGTGCTGCAGTGCAAATATATAGCTACATAACTTTGACTTTGAAAATAACAGAGAAGCCGGGGGGTTCCCTGTTGTTACGGCGGTCTGGTGTCGGGCTGCACCGTGGAGAAGAGAGCGGACGTCCAGAGCAAAGGGGTACACAAATCTTTATAATATGATGGGGGGGGGGGAGGTTTGGTTCAGACCACGTGGAGCCAGCCGGCAATGGCCGACCACGGGGGGAGAGCAGGGAGCGAGACCTCAGAGAGGGAGAGCCGAGAGCCCAGAGAGAGAGAGGGGAGGGGTGAGGGGGCTTTTTATTGGGCGACAACCAGGGGTGACATGTAGGGCCAGGATTGGTTGAAAGAGGGCACTCTAGGATTTAGCGGGGCATAGAAAAACCTGGGGGCGGAGCCAGGATTGGTTGAAAGGGGGCACTCTAGGATTTAGCGGGGCATAGAAAAACCTGGGGGCGGAGACTGCATCAGAATAAGTCCTCAGCAACATCTCCTCCTATCCCTTTATATCTAAATGGACACAGTAAAGAAAAATGGAATGGAGCAGACTTAAATGTTTTAGAGGAATGCCATGCTCAGGTGGGAAGATGTAGGACTTTCTGTGGAGGAGGGAAGGCTTAAATGGCTGCCAACCTTGTGAGATTTATGCGTCCTCCTGTGCTCAACCCCTCTTTAGAGAGAGAGACTTACCTGGAGAGACTCATCTCATAGATTTAAGCGCAGCCTGCTCAACCATCTCTTCACAATATCTCTACATCTTTTCGATCTTTCTATCTAGTAATTGCATAAGATGTACAAAGTCTATAAAAGACTATCATGGGGCAGAAACCTTTTGGGCATAAGCCTAAATGATTATAACAAAATAGGAAGGGACAAGTAGGGGAGAAGTAAAAGTCAGTGTGGTGTGAAGGGAAGGATTGGTGTGTAAAGGAACATTCCCTGTTTGGGTGGGGAAAGGGGCAAGGGTACATAATGAGGGGGAGGCGGGAGGTATGACTCACCAAACGGAGGGGCTATTTGGCATTGTATAGTCCTCAAGGCAACAGTCTGTAAAGTCTATGAATTACTCAGGATCAGTCTATGAAAAACCAGCAGCGTGAAGGGAAATAAGCTGCTTCAAAATTGTGTAAAATGTATATAGGGTATGTCAGAAAGTCCGATATAAGTCTCAGTCCGAAGTAGATGGCTAGGGGGAGAATTGGCAGGGGATGCAACGCTGCATGAGGGAGGTCAGCCGCTGGAATGTTGTTCTTTTGTAGATAGCTAGCTGGAACTGCCAACACGTAACAAGCAGGTCAGAAGCAGGAATGGTAACCAGGCATGAAGAAAGTTCTGTCCTTGGAGTTTGTGTATCAGGTTCTTCAGATCGCGTTGAGTGACATCTAGGGTTTCGGGGGGGTGTGCCACGGTAGTTGCGCCATCTAGTGAGTGACGTCAGGGTGTGCAGGGATTCAGATGGTTTTTCCGGGATTCCTGTGAAAGAAACATAAACAATCTGCTTCTCGTGGTTAGCAGGGCATCTTATTTGAATGCTTTATATAAAAAGAGGTTTGGTGCCTTGACCAACTGAGTATTGGGGGATGTATCTTTCCTATTCATTTATGATTATATTTTATATTATTTGTCATGGTAGTCAGCCGTTTATCTGGAAGGTCCTGGGTGATTCATGGGGAAAAAGACCTTATCTTTTAACAAAGACTCTAAGGTGTAGGGAAGTGGGAACTATCTTATCCCCTTTTTTTTTTTTTTTGTATCTTGCCTTTTGTTGCCCTAGTTGTTCTTGTTGTAATTATATTGTTGTTATTGCTGATATTGTGGTTGTTGGATAGAACAGAGGGAAATAGAGAGAGGAGGGAAAGACAGAGGGAGATAAAGATACCTGTAGACCTGCTTCACCGCCTGTGAAGTGATTCCCCTGCAGGTGAGGAGCCGGGGCTCAAACTGGGATCCTCAAGCCAGTTCTTGCACTTAGCGCCACCTGCGCTAAACCCGCTGCGCCACCGCCCGATTCCCAGGAACTATCTTTTAACATAAACTCTATGGCCATGCCAATAGCAACCTTGAGGGCACATGTGGCTCCCCACATGTCCCCCTGTCTTATATCATGTTTTGATGTTTGGCGAACTTTGTTTTGTGGCAGGGTGGACTGTGCCTGTCTTAGGTTGGGGATCAGCCTTCCGTCTTACCCGTCATTGGAACACCTGGTCATTTTTGCCCAGTAGTACCAGATGCCCTGTCTTAGGTTGACTGGATAGCGCTAGTTTCCTCTTACCCGTCATTGGCTAGCCAGCCCTCTACATGGTGGACGTTCTGATGGAGGGGGGCAAATCCTCCACAGCAACTCAATATTCTGCCATGTCCAGCCTATGATAGTGACTTTGTATAGGTTGCATCTTTATGGCATCAATATGTTGCCGCAAAAGGCCATGAGCTTGTTAAGAATTATAGGACTGTGGTCCGGGAGGTGATGCAGTGACTAAAGCCTTGGACTCTTAAGCATGAGGTCCTGAGTTCGATCCCTGGCAGCACATGTACCAGAGTGAGTCTGGTTCTTTCTCTCTTTCTCATTAATAAATAAATTTAAAATGTTTAAAGAAAGAATTATAGGACCTATTGTTAGCAGAAGAAGTAAAACAAGCTAGGGTCCCACAACTAAGGGTATACTGATAAGGAAGGGGGAATGTATCCATTGATATGAAGAGGTAGGATCATATCTCAAGTCTAAGGGAAGCAGTCAGTGAATGTGATGTCCAGGGGAACAGCCATTTGTCTTTGGGGGTAGTAAAGGATGTCCGTGGCATGGGTGATGTTATAAAGAGAAACATCTTTAAATTGTTGGCTGACAAAGGCCTATGGTGGCAAGACAAGATACACCAGTTAGGTTTACAAGAATATGTGAATGTTGCTAATTCACATAGGTTGGATATGGAGGAACTTCTTACAGTTTAATACCTTACCATATGAACAGATGATTCCTCATATGAAGGCTTGATAGCTGTAATCGCTTACTTGTGAAAAACAATAAAACTTGTAACAAGTTAGAGGTTTACTATAATTGACTTTGGACTATAAGTAGACTCTGGTTACTTAGAGAGTTAATGCATGTTAGTAACAATGGTTTTAACATTTAGAGTACTTCTGAGCAGATGGGTCATACAAAAATTTTTGGTCATTCAGCACACTCACTCACAAAACACAACTGGCCATTCATAACATAAGACATTCAGGGAAGGAGTAGGAGAGAGGGCTCTGTGAGCCAACTTTTGTAGGTTCTGCCATGCCATATTATGGATCCTGGGATGTATCCTGCATCTGGTCCTCTTGTAGTATTTCTTGTTCTTCAGGAATAACAGCGCCATCCTGCGGGTATTGTCGGACATGGCGGGCAGGAACCCAGACAGGTTTAGAGAAATTTTGAGGGAAAATGCATGCGAAACCCCTTCCCATGGTCAATAATGGGTCAGGCCCTTTCCAAACTTTATCGAGTGGGTCTCTCCATTTCACCTTAATAGATGGGAGGGTAGATGGTGTTTGCCAGTGAAGAATAATAGGGGGTAAGGCTGAGTTATTGTAAATATTAAAGAGATTTAACGTAGTTAAGGCTTTTGCTAGCTGGATATTTGGGGGATATGTTCCTCCTTTATCTTTATTTAGTTGAGCCTTCAGAGTTTGATGGGCCCTCTCGACAATGCCTTGTCCCTGTGGATTGTAGGGAATGCCCGTGGTATGAGTAATATTCCAGAGGGAACAAAAATCTTTAAATTGTTTGCTTGTAAACATATGTGTATTGTCTGTTTTCAAAAATAATGGGACCCGCCATAATGGCAAAA
Organism: Erinaceus europaeus; assembly: GCF_950295315.1. Lineage (NCBI taxonomy): Eukaryota > Metazoa > Chordata > Mammalia > Eulipotyphla > Erinaceidae > Erinaceus > Erinaceus europaeus. The sequence continues at coordinate 15,436,622 of NC_080185.1, forward strand.
CAAGAGAGCATATGGCTTACAAGCTTTTTAGCACTTTCTCCTGTCTGAGCTGTAGCCCACATAAATTTAGAAAAGGTATCAATTGAGACAAACACATATTTTTGTTTGCCAAAGTTTGGTATGTGGGTGACATCAATTTGCCAAATAGCATTAGCTTTTAAACCTCGGGGGTTAACCCCAAGGGTCTGGATAGCAGGTGTCTTTATGAGACTTGCACAAGAAGAGCATGTAGCAAGGATATGTTTTAACTGTGGTACAGGAACATCAGGGAATCGAGCTTGAAGGCCTTTAAGATTAACATGGGTTAGAGAGTGAAAATTAGCAGGATCAGAGACAGAGACTGGGAAAGTTCCTGTGGAGGCAAGGCGGTCAACTGCGGCATTCCCTTCGGACAGGGAACCAGGAAGAGGGCTTTGGGAACGAAGGTGTTTAATATACAGTGGTTGGGTTCGAGAACAGAGCATAGAGGCGATTTGAATCAAGAGAGGGGAAAGTGGGTTGTCATCAATTTTCACATACGAACGAGCAAGCCATGGAAGTAAGTTAACAGTATACACACTGTCAGAAAAAAGGTTGAAGGATTCTGGTACAGCTTTTAGTGCAAGAAAAACAGCATAAAGTTCTTTGTACTGAGGGGAATTATCAGGAAGCTCAGTAAAGAGAGGTTTAGGAGATTGTTTGTCTGGGTAATATATAAGGGCAGCAGCTCCCCTTTTTCCGCCATCAGTAAAGATTGTAGGAGCAGAGGGAATGGGATCCCGAGAGAAAAGTTTAGGTGCTAGTAGAGGCAGAAGAGGTAAAGAAGCTATCAATTTATTAGAAGGAAAATGGTTATCTATTTGTCCTGGAAACCCCACGAAGCTTATGGCAAAGCGGGAATGATGGCGTATAAGCCACTCTGTATCTGTGAGAGAAAAGGGCAGAATGATTAAATCCGGTTCTTTCCCTAAGACCTGCACAGACCTATTTCTCCCTTGGCGAACCATGAATGCTAACGCATCTATCTCAGTGAGGAGTCTTGGAGCTCCTCCTACTGCCGTGTGAAGCCATTCGAGAACCCCATGGTCTTGCCACAGTGCCCCTACTACTGTGGGGGTGGAGTTGAAGATTAGAAGGTTTACTGGAGAGGAGGGGGAGAATCGAACAAGGTGCATGTCCTGGAGGGCCTGGTTAACTCTTTCCAGTGCCAAGGAGGCCTCAGGAGTTAACTTACGTTTTGAAGAGGGCTGTTTGTTTCCTTTCAACAGGTCAAACAGTGGTTGGAGGCAGCTTGTGGGCAGATAGAGATACTGCCTAAGCCAATTTAAATTTCCTAGAAAACTTTGTAAAGAAGCAAGAGTAAGGTTAGAAGGGAAGGTAACATTAGGTTTTAAGGGACGAATTTGTGTTAGAGAAATCTCTGAACCTAGGAAGGATATTGGAGGGATTAGCTGTATCTTCTCAGGGGCTACATTAAGGCCACTTTTCTTTAATGCAGGAATGAGAAAATCACGTAAGGCTAGAGATCTGTATCTGATTTTCCCCATATTAAAATATCATCTGTATAATGAAAAATATTAAGGCCCTTATGAATATATGGGACAAGGGCAGATTTAACAGCCTCCTGACAAATTGTAGGACTATTGGCCATACCCTGGGGCAGCACCACCCATTCAAATCTATCAGCGGGGCTGGCATTATTAATAGACGGAACAGAGAAGGCAAAACGTTTACAATCTCGCGGATGCAAGGGGATAGAGAAAAAAAAATCTTGTATATCAATAGCTATGATTGGAATTCCCATGGGAATTGCAGAAGCAAGAGGCAAACCCCTTTGGGGGGAGCCCCAGACCTGCATGGTTTTATTTACTGCATGGAGATCTTGAAGGAGGCGCCATTTTCCCGAGCGCTTTTTAATCACAAAGACAGGAGTATTCCATGGGCTTCGAGAATGACGAATGTGTCCCAAGGACAACTGCTCTCGGACGAGCTCTTTTAAAATTTTTAGCTTATCCCTAGGTAAAGGCCACTGTTCCACCCAGACAGGCTCATTAGAAAGCCAGCTTAAGCGGGGTGTTTGGCTACGAACAGTGGCATTTAGTATTGGGGGTGCTGAATAGACCTGGTCTCACGGGAATGAGTTTTACGTTCTGCAGAGGCGTCTGTGGATATCCTAACATTAAGACATTCCAGAAGATCCCTGCCCAGTAAGTTGGTGCTAATATTAGCTACCAAAGGGTGGAAGTGTCCGGTAGAACCTTCTGGGTCTTCCCACATAAGCGAGTCTCGTGTGTAAAATGCTCTCGTCATCCCTCCTATTCCATGTAAACTGGGTCCAGGGATGAGTTCCCAATCTTGGGGAACCTCTTCTTGCCTTAAAATCATCTTTGCTGACCCTGTGTCAATCAAAAATTTAAAAGGAATATTGCCAATCTTTACTGTCATAGAAGGGTGACCTTGTTCTAAAACAGGAGTGGTCCACAAAATCTCAGGCCCCAAATTTGTACCATTCAGGGGCGAACCATCTTTATGAAATTGGGACCGACAATCTTCCAATGAAACCCCTTACGACATTTTGGACAAACAGTACGTGGTCTCTGGCTCCCTGACTGAAAGCGGGGTTGCTCTGGCTGGAGGCGTGGTTTCCCTGACTGGAGGCATGGTCGCAACTTATCAGGACATTGGTTACGCCAATGTCCTTGGTGACCGCACTGAAAGCAGGCCCCGTTTTGCTTACGTGGGGCAACTGCATAGACCTGCGTCATAGCGGGTGCCCCATAATTGCCTGATGTAAGTTCCTGTGTTGCTAGAATCCAATTATCTGGGTGTAGGTGTTTAAGATTAAGGCATACCTGACGGAATTGTGGTGTCATGCCTTCCCAGACAATAGAGCGCAGGAGTAGTTTACGGACGTCAGGATTATAAACCTTTCTCTCTAAGCTTCTCTTCACCCTTGAGATGAAGCTCGCCAATGACTCATCAGAGCCTTGGTGAAAAGAGTTAATGGGAGCTGATGGATCTACATCAGGTGTGGTCACCCTTTCCGATGCTTGTGTTGCACAGATGCCTACCTGTTCAAAATAACCGGTTGGAAACCTGGCTTCTGCCTGCTGAGCTCCAGATTCATAAGCTCCTGCACCAAACAAAGCATCAGAATTCCATTCTACCTGTTTGTTACTATTTTCCTCCAATTGCCTAGAGCACTCATCGCGGAAACATGCCTGCCACTGAAGATAGAGTGGGTCTGGGAGTGCAGCACGAGCCAGTTCTTTCCAGTCTTGTGGTGTATTTAAATGCTGGTAAAAGCTTCTCAAGACGGACTTGGTCCATGGAGAGTGCATCCCGTCCTCTCTGACTGCTTACTGAGTGTTCCAAGGTCTTAAGAGGAATATGGCTGCCACGGCTGAGGGTTTTGTTTAGAAGGGGCCAAGTTTACCGGGAATGTGTGGATTTGGTCCGATGGTGCGGGAGAGGGAGCTACAGAAGTGGAAAGTTCAGTAGAAACTGCTGTAGTGGCTGCAGGGGAGACTAAACGCATATCTACGGGGACGGAGCTCCCGGGGTGGACTGCACATGGTTTAAAATCCTTAAATGCTGAAAAATATCCTTTAGCTCTCGTATCTCAGCCACTAGGTCCCTTAATGGTGACGTATCAGCAGGGGGCGGGGTCAGGGACGAGGAAGCCTCAGGCGGAGCTGAAACCGCGGCAGCAGGGGCCAGGGGCGGGGTCAGGAAAACGGAAGCTGCAGGCGGAGCTGAAACCACAGCCGCAGGGGCCGTGGGCGTAGCTGAAACCGGGGCAGCAGGGGCAGGGGTGGGGTTCAGAATCACAGAAGCTGCAGGCGGAGCTGAAACCGGGAAGGTAGGAGGAGGGGCTAGAGAACCGGAAGCCTCAGGGGAAGCAGGGGGCGGGGCCAGTGAAGCAGAAGGAACTGAACACGTGTCTGCCACAGAAGGGACTGAACACTTGTCTGCAGAAGGAGCCGAACACGTGTCTGTGGGGACAGCTGGGGGAGGGGTCAAAGGAGCGGCTAAACACGTGTCTTCAGGGGCAGTGGGGGGAGCGGTCGTGGTGTAGCAAAAATTAAAGTGTCTCTGAGATCGAAAGCCTGTCCCAGGAGAGAAGGATAGAATGTCTGGGACACCTCCTCATAAAACGGAAAAAATCCCATGGTGGAGGGAAACGCGGGGCCACAGAAGTGGGCGGATGCCACTTACCTGTGTCTGGGCGGTTTCGGAGACCTCAGGCCAGGCGTGGTGTGGGTACGGAACACGATGGGTGCCAGATGTTATTGAGGCGGTCTGGTGTCGGGCTGCACCGCGGAGAAGAGAGCGGACGTCCAGAGCAAAGGGGTACACAAATCTTTATAATAGGATGGGGGGGAGGTTTGGTTCAGACCACGTGGAGCCAGCCGACAATGACCGACCACGGGGGGGAGAGCAGGGAGCGAGACCTCAGAGAGGGAGAGCCGAGAGCCCAGAGAGAGAGAGAGGGAAGGGGTGAGGGGGCTTTTTATTGGGCGACAACCAGGGGTGACGTGTAGGGCCAGGATTGGTTGAAAGGGGGCACTCTAGGATTTAGCGGGGCATAGAAAAACCTGGGGGCGGAGCCAGGATTGGTTGAAAAGGGGCACTCTAGGATTTAGCGGGGCATAGAAAAACCTGGGGGCGGAGACTGCATCAGAATAAGTCCTCAGCAACAGTTCCCGGAAGATACCTGACTGAGAAGCTGCTAGTGGCTTGAGCTCTGACCACATCTTCTGGGAATGGTAGGATTTTCTGCCTTTAGTAGGCCACTCAATAAGGGTTCCTAGCGGTGACACCAAGGAGATGACTATAACTTAATTTGGGTTAAGAAATAGAGTAGAAAAAAGGGGGGAAATTTTTTCCCTTTAATTATAAAGCACACCTCCTCCCCCCCCTATAACCAGTCCCTGGGGACCAGCTCCTAGCAGGCTCCCTTGCTGAGGTTCTGTCTTTACCAAATTCCTGTCCCACCAGGGAGTATCATTCATTCTAATTCTATACCCTTCTGAAACCTCTGGCCTTTTTTCTTTCTAAGTAGCCAACCCCGCATAGCTAATTAAATAATTAAAAATAAATACATAAAAAAACCCTAAAGCAACCAGAAGAACAGAAATCACTAAAGGTAGATAAGAAATAAACAACATCGAAAATAAAAGAACCATACAAAAGATCAATGAAGCCAAATCTTGGTTCTTTGAATGATTAAACAACATACAGCAACATATCAAAAAGATTGTTCATCACGACCAAGTGGGATTCATCCCAGGAATGCAAGGCTGGTTCAACATCTGTAAGTCAATCAATGTAATTCAACCACATCAATAAAAGCAAAGCCAAAAACCACATGATTATCTCAATAGATGCAGAGAAAGTCTTTGAAAAATCCAACACTCATTAATGCTCAAAACTCTACAAAAAATGTGAATAGATAGGAAATTCCTCAAGATACTGGAGTCTATATATAGCAAACCTACAGCGAACATCATACTCAATGGACAGAAGCTGAAAGCATTACCCCTCAGAACGGGGACTAGACAGGGCTGTCCACTGTCACTGTTACTCTTCAACATAGTATTGGAAGTTCTTGCCATAGCAATCAGGCAAGAGAAAGAAATCAAAGTAATACAGATTGGAAGGGAAGAAGTCAAGCTCTCTCTATTTGCAGATGGTATGATAGTATACATAGAAAAACCTAAAGAATCCAGCAGAAAACTACTGGAAGTTATTAGGCAATATAGCAAGGTATCAGGCTACTAAATCAATGGCATCTCTTTATGCAAATACTAAATCTGAAGAAGAAGATCCAGAAATCACTCCCATTTACTGTTTCAGCAAAATCAATCAAATACCTAGGAATAAAGTTCACCAAAGAAGTGAAAGACTTGTATGCTGAAAACTATGAGTCGCTACTCAAGGAAATAGAAACTGATACCAAGAAATGGAAAGATATCCCATGCTCATGGATTGTAAGAATAAATATCATCAAAATGAATATTCTCCCCAGAGCCATACATAAATTTAATGCAATACCCATCAAAGGTTCATCAAGCTTCTTTAAGAGAATAGAACAAACACGACAATCATTTATCTGGAACCTGAAAACACCTAGAATTGCCAAAACCATCTTGAGGAAAAGAAACAGAAATGGAGGCATCACACACCCAGACCTTAAACTATATTATAAAGCCATCATCATCAAAACACCATGGTACTGGAACAAAAGTGGGCACACAGACCAGTGGAACATAATTGAAAGCCCAGATATAAATCCCCACACCTATGGACATCTAATCTTTGATAAGGGTGCCCAAAGGATTAAATGGAAAAAGAAGGCTCTCTTCAATAAATGGTGCTGGGAAAACTGGGTTGTAACATGCAGAAGAATGAAATTGAACCACCTTATCTCACCAGAAACAAAAATCAACTCCAAATGGATCAAAGACCTGGATGTCAGACCAGCAACAATCAAACACTTAGAGGAAAACATTGGTAAAACAGTTTCCCACCTACACCTCAAGGACATCTTTGATGAATCAAACCCAATTGCAAGGAAGACTAAAGCAGAAACAAACCAATGGGACTACATCAAATTGAAAAGCTTCTGCACATCCAAAGAAACTATCACACAAACAAAGAGACCCCTCACAGAATGGGAGATGATCTTCACATGCCATACATCAGACTAGAAACTAATCACCAAAATATATAAAAAGCTCAGCAATCTTAGCACCAAAAAAGCAAATGACCCCATCCAAAAATGGGCAGAGGATATAAACAAAACATTCACTACAGAGGAGATCCAAAAGGCTAACTGACATATGAAAAACTGATCCAGGTCACTGATTGTCAGAGAAATGCAAATTAAGACAACACTGAGATACCACCTCACTCCTGTAAGAATGGCATACATCAAAAAGGACAGCAGCAACAAATGCTGGAAAGGATGTGGGGACAGAGGAACCCTTTTACATTTCTGGTGGGAATGTAAATTGGTATAGTCTTTGTGGAGAGCAGTGTGGAAAACTCTCAGATAGCTAGACATGGACCTTCCATACGATCCAGTAATTCCTCTCCTGGGGTTATACCCCAAGGACTCCATAACACCCAACCAAAAAGAGGTGTGTACTCCTATGTTCATAGCAGCACAATTCATAATAGCTAAAACCTGGAAGCAACCCAGGTGCCCAACAACAGATGAGTGGTTGAGAAAGCTGTGGTATATACACATGATGGGATACTATGCAGCTATCAAGAACAATGAACCCACCTTCTCTGACCCATCTTGGACAGAGCTAGAAGGAATTATGTTAAGTGAGCTAAGTCAGAAAGATAAAGATGATTATGGGATGATCCCACTCATCAACAGAAGTTGAGTAAGAAGTTCTGAAAGGGAAAGTAAAAGCAGGACCTGACCAAATTGTAACTAGGGCACCAAAGTAAAAACCCTGTGGTGAGGGGTAGACATGCAGCTTCTTGGGCCAGAGGGGGGTGTGCATGGGTGGGAGGGATGGCTCACAGTCTTTTGGTGGTGGGAATGGTATTTATGTACACTCCTAGTAAAATGTAGTCATATAAATCACTAGTTAATTAATATGAGAGGGGGAAAATTAATTGTGTCTCGAAGTGTTTCAAAACACAAACTGAATCTTTTCAATATATAGGCTGTGTAATTGATATGCAGACTCTCTCAAAAGCCTAGACCAAGTAGATCAGAAGCAACCAATAGCACAGCTATATACAAGATACTGTGTACTGTACAGAAAACCCTAACAAAGGGACTTTTCAATGTTAACCCAATTACCAAATAATGTGATTATAACATTAACTATCGATTGTCTTTTTGAACCCTAAGACAGCAGGAACCTCACATCTCCACTATAAAGCCTCTACTTCCCCCAGTCCTGGAACCCTTGTATAGGGCCCACTTTCCTGTACGCTTCTCCCAATCCATATCAAATAATATTGCATCTGCCGATCACAACCTAACCAACACAACAATTGCCACCTCAACATGCTTCACTTCAGACTGTGTCCAGAGACTTCACGTGTGGAATGACAACCCTTCAGCTTCATTACTCGGGTGAGACCTTTCCTTTCATAGTATACTCTAATTCCATCTCAGCTGGTTCACTTTCTAACAAAGTCCCAAAACCTAGATATACACCAGGTTCTGTGAAAGAGAGCATATGTTCACAAGTATCTGTAAACTACTGCAAAACATATTCCTGAAAGCAGAAATACACTAGAGTTTTCAGTGAGTATCCCCCTAACACTTCTTCTCCACTATTCCAACCTTTGGGTCCATGATTGCTCAACAATTTGTTTGGCTTTGTATGTTAACTCTCTTTTCAGTCACCAGGTTCCAGATGTCATCAGGATGCCGGCCAGGCTTCCCTAGACTGAAGACCCCACCAATGTGTGATGGAGCTCCGCTTCCCTAGAGACCCATCCTACCAGGGAGTATGGACCGACCAGTCAATGCCCATGTTCAGTGGGGAAGCAATTACAGAAGCCAGACCTTCTACCTTCTACAACCCACAATGACCCTGGGTCCATGCTCCCAGAGGGATAGAGAATGTGAAAGCTATCAGTGGCTGGGGTCGGATATGGAGATTGGGTGGTGGGAATTGTGTGGAGTTGTACCCCTCCTACCCTATGGTTTTATTAATTAATCCTTTCTTAAATAAAAAAATAAATAACAGAGAAGCCACAATGCAGGAAAGATTTGTTCATCTTCTCAGAAGTATAATCCCATGTTCAGGTTTTATGTTTATGTCACTGCAGCTTTCTTGACTTTATTAACTTTCAGTTTCTTATCTTATTGTACTAAACATAAAGGGCCAAAACCTCGAACTTCATCTGTTTAGATTTGTATTCTGCTCCTTGCCACCAGCACTCATGTGTTATTACAAGATTAATTTTTTATGACCTTGTCTCTTACTGTGTAATTTTGCTTTTCTCCCTGAAGCTCTCTCCCTTGTCTCAAGGTCTGGCTGACCTTAATAGTGTGTCTTCGATTTGTTAATTTAAGTCATTCTATTTCTATTAGTTGACCTAAATGCCTCTCCCATCTTTTATTCAATACTCTCCCTTTCTGATCTATAACTTTCACTTAATAATAAGTCCATGTACTGAATGAAGAGAGCTCTCTGAATTTCTAAACCCTGCACATTTACTTTAGTTTTTAATAAATGCAATTTCAGTACAAGATCAAACAAAATCAAATACTAGAGTAAGGAACCAATTATGATAAAAGCAAAGAACAGTAATTTGGAAAACAGAATGTCAGTAGTAATTAATAAATACAATAAATATTTATTTCCAAATTCCAATCAAGAGACAAATTTCTGGAAAGTTTGGTCAATTTGATATAAATGATAAAACATTGACATGGAAAGCTATAACTACAATACCATGTTCTTTTACAAAATATCAAAGCCATGTTAAAAGGTATAAAGTTATTACAGAAGTAAATGTTTTTAATATTTTATTTTAATTCATTGTAAAATATTATTAATGATTAAATAGTAGTTTAGAAAAGTATAAGCTTTCAAGGGGTAATATTTAAGGGGTAATATGTGTGTGCAAGTTACTACCTCACTATTGAAGATTTGTGCTCCACCCTACTCCCATCTGATATTAGACCTTATTAGTACTCACAGAGTCAGAGAGTCAGTTTGGTTACTATTTTTTTTAATTCCTTTGCATTACTGGATGGCTTCATACACGTGGAATATAAACAACTATTATTTTAAAAACAAAGATCATCATTTTAGTTATTTTTTTATTTTATTGAGGTATCATTGGTTTAGACTGTATGCTTTAAGGTTGCGATTTCATTCCTCTTCAAATGCATATTACTACATCAGTTCCATCACTGAAGTACTGATAATCTTCCACCAAAGTCTAATAGTTCCCTTCTGCCCTAACAGGCCCACCCCATTTGGTGACCTTAGTTCTACAGTCAGAATTTTAGGGCTTAAATAAGACAAAAATAATATTTATACCAGTTCAATATATATATATACATATATATTTTGCCTCCAGGGTTATAGCTGGGTTTTGGTGCCAGCACTATGAACCCACTGCTCCTGGAGGTCATTTTTCCCATTTTGTTGTCCTTGTCCTTGTTGTTTTTATTGTTATGGTTGTCATTGCTGTTGTTGTTGGATAGGACAGAGAGAAATGGAGAGAGGAGGAGAAGACAGAGAGGGGGAGAGAAAGATAGACACCTGCAGACCTACTGCACACATTGTGAAGTGACCCCCTGCCGGGCTAGCTTCGCGCGGGCTGGAGACAGATGACCAGGGACTCATGGATAAGCTGGGAATGAAGTTCAGTCTTTATTGATGAGCGAAAATGCAGTATAATCAATCTAATCTCTATTCATCAGAAAATCCTGTGCTTTATATTTCCTGAGGCTGAAGAGGAAGTACATAGGATAGGGGGTGGAGTGGAAAAAGAGCTCAAACCAGTGGGGATTAAATGGTGGAAAACAGGATGTGACTAGGAGAGGGGGCGGAGTGGAAAAAGAGCTCAAACCAGTGCGGATTAAACGAGTGCAGGTCTCAAACAAAACAATGATTATAAATAGACAACAGTGTTAAGGAATGCAAGCAAACCTAACGTGATGATCAAAACAGAAGGTCTTTGAAGCAGAAATAGAAGCAGACCAACAACCCTCCTGCAGGTGGGGAGCTGAAACCTTGAACGGGGATCCTTATGCCAGTTCTTGCACTTCAAGTCCTGTGTGCTCAACCCACTGCACTACAGCCTGGTCTCCCCATTCAGTAACTAAAAAAAAAATCCACATGCAAAATGGAAGAGAGGGCTGAGAGATAGCCCACTGGACATGACACATGTCTTTACATGCATGTGGCCTAAATTCCAGAGCTGACAGCTCATGGGAGGTGCTATAGTACCAGCAGAAGCTGGGGGGCTATGATGGCTCTCCCTTCCTCTCTGTGTTAAAGTCAATCTGACTCTGAGCAGTGCCAATCATCATACATAGCTCTTCTATTTCTTCTTATTCTTCTCCCTCCTCCTCCTCCTCTTTTTTTCTTTGTCACTAAGGGATGGTGGCTGTCACTGCTCTGTACTGTGCCACTGTCTTAGGAGCTGAGTTCAAACCTGGGCCAAGGGGCTCCATTCCTATGTAAGCCATTGTGCTGATCCAACAATGTTTTTTTTTTTCTTTAAGAAAAAAAATTATTGTGAATTGAGAGAACTTCTTTCCTCAAATTTCCTTTTATTCTTTGACACCGGTAATAGGATTTATATAAACAAGAAGAAGCTGTCAAGTGATCTGCAAGAAGAATTAACATATTAAAAGTGAAGAGAAGACCTGGAGGATAGCTCATTTAAATAGTGCACTTGCTTTGTTAAAGGCATGACCCAGGTTTAAGCCCAGTTGCCTCCCTCCATCCACCCCAGGCACTGGGGTTTGTCTTTGTCTCTCTATACCTGTCTTTCTATATGAAAAAAAAAGTTGTCCTGGATTGGTGAGACCACAGTGACAACAAAATAAAGATAAAGAAGATAAAATAGGATTATAAAGTAAAAAAGAGGAGAGAGAATTACAACCTGAAAAATAACTGACCTTGATAGTGAGTCGATAGTGTATCTATTTTGCCTTGTAGGTGATCTAGGTCTGGTCCTATCTCGCTCTGAGCTGGAGAGGACATTGGGTGCTACGCTATCTTTTCATCACTCTTCATCTTCCTGTCTCTGTCTCCATCTACATGAAAAAGTCAGCCTGCAATGGTGACAGCCTGGCAATGAACAAAAGAAAAAAAATTAATAAAGAAAAGAAAGCAAGTCATGTGATAAGCTGTGACCTGTTTGGATCATGGAGTCTACACCTCCGTATTAAAGGATGAGTTCATTTCAGTACTTCAGGAAAAGCAGTCTGGGAGTCAGTTAAATTCTTTAAGCATACTCATTTCAGAGAGAGGCAAATCAAACGGCTGTCAAAATAGGTCATCTAGAAGGGTGCCTGCTTTGCAATATGTAGTAGCCAGGTTAAAGACTGATCTCTCTCTCTCTCATTCTCTGTCTCTGTTTCTCTCTCTCTCTTTCTCTTTCACACACACACAAAGAAACACACACATATACACACACACCACAGGAAGCTTTGTCTCCCTATATCTCTGTCTCTTTCTACCTAAAAATTTGGTCTAGCAGCAATAACAAAATCAAACTTAAATCACTTATCTCCAAGTTGTGAGTGGTTCTCAGTAACATTGACAGTAAATGTTTCTTCTTTTTCTTCTCTTTTCCTGTCTTCTTCCATTCCCTTCCCTCCACTTTCCCTTCTCTTCACTTTCCTTTTTACTTAGACAAACTAAATTTTTCATCTCTGTTATCTACTAGTAATACTAGTACAATCAACTGTTTTTCTTGGTGAACCTTAGTTTCTTCTTATGTAAAAGAAAGAAGGAAATCAAGTGCATTCTTTAGATTTTGTGTATGTATGTGTGTACTTATGTGTATGTAATTAGTGTTATAATACTTCTTTTTAAAAATATCTTATTTCTTTATTTGAGTAGAGATAAAGAGAAATCAAAAGTGAAGTGGGGAGATAGAGAGGAAGAGAGAGAAAGACATGTGCAGCGCTGCCTTACCACTTGTGAAGCTTTCCCCCTGCAGGTGCGGGCTGGGGCTTGAATCTGGATCCTTGTGCATTGTAGCATGTGCACTCAACCAGGTACACTACCACCTGGACCCAGTCCCCAGTGTTATAATACTTCTTAATCTCAAGAGCTATTCATGTCTTATTGGAAATAAGTGGTACTCATGGAGGAGGTGGTTATTCAACTAGAAACAAATGGTGGGCCAAATGGGCTAGTGGAGTGGAGAATATTCAGGAACACCCATATATTATCTGCTATGCTAGCAGGAAAACTCTCTTTCTAGTCTTTTGTTTTACATCTTTTGGGAATGAGTAATTTTAAAAAAAGTACACCACACCATAAGCTGAGTATATGTTCCTTCAATCTAAGCACTTAAGATTCCAGCAATGACATCATATCCCTAGACAATAACTTGGGTCCACCTGCATATCAGATGTCAGGCTCAGGAAAAAACTAAGAATGTCATAGGCCCTTTGGAATATGCCTAAAATAGACCTACTAGCTATTTCCAAAATGGAGACCCCAAATCTTCACCTACAATATTCTAGCCTTTAGGTTCATGATTAATCAATTTGTATGGCTTTATATGTTAACTCTTTTTCAGCCACCAGGTTCCAAATGCTACCATGATACTAATTGGACTTCCCTGGGCAGAAGAACTCACCAGTGTGTCCTGGAGCTCTGCTTGCCCAGATCGCTGCCCCACTAGGGAAAGAGAAAGACAGGCTGGGAGTATGGATCAACTTTCCAATGCCCTGTGCAGCAGGGAAGCAATTAAGAAGCTTTCTGTACCCCATAATGATCTTGGTTTCATACTCCCAGAGAGTTACAGAATAGGAAAGCTAACAGGGAAAGGGATGAGATACAGAGCTCTGGTGTTGGGAACTTTACCTCTCTTATCCTATGGTCTTGTCAGAGTTCCCATTTATAAATAAATAAATATATTAAAATAAAAAACGTCAAATTGGTAATCAGATTGAATTTCTAATAATGACTTGTTCTTTGAAATATTAAATCTCCTAAAAGCTTAGACTGGGGAGAACGGAAGCCACTGGTGGTGTTACTTTATATGATACAGCTATATGTAAATGGCATAAAAGAACATAAATTATGGTGAGGTCTTGTATGATCCAGTAAATCCTAATGATGGGATTTTCAAAGTTAATTTAATTGCCAAATAATTTGGTCATAGCAATAGCTATCTATTGCTTTCTTAAACCCCAACACAGAAGGAAATTTCCCCTTTTTCTGTAAAGCCCATATTTCTCCCAGGCCTGGAACCTCTAGGGTAGGGCTCACTTTCCTGCATGCTGCTCTCAGTTCATACCAACGGATACTGCATCAGCTGATTCAAGCCCAACCAATGCAACCAGTACCACCTCAGCATGTTTCACTTTGGACTGTGTCCAGAGATGTCAAGCATGGAATGTCAAACTTTCAGCTTCATTACTCTGGTGAGACCTTTCCTAGCTCATAGGACTCCTTAATTACAAAAAAAAAAAAAAAATTATACACCCCTTTTGTGTAGACAGGGACTGCCCCCTCCCTGTGTTGCTTCTTTTTAGTCCTTGAGGATACCAGGTCTTCACCCTGATAAAAGGATTTTAGCACCACTAATGGAGAAATATGTATTTATGGAAGCTGCATTAACTTGACCTTAGGAAGAGGAAATTGGTTATTTGCTTTTTACTTCATGAAGGTTTTATACGTATTTGTCAACGTCCTTTATGAGTGACAGTTGGTCTTTGCTTTAATGGAAAATCAGGGGAAAGTCTGTGCAGTGACTAGGTGTAATTATGAGTTGCTCTCCTGAGACTAGGAGATTGCCTAACACTCAACTCAAGTTCAAGTCAACACTCAAGTTCTCCGGCCTAACACTCAAGTCAGTGGCAGGGTAGGTGTTGGGGTGGTTGGGAAACTAATTGAAAAAGCTCCCTTGTTATTACGTAGTCCAGCCAATGACAGACCTTCACATTGAAAATCTATGCCCATTAGCTTACATCCTAGCCCCAAAGAAGTAAATATCTACATAGCTTTATCAAATGACAAAACCCTTGAGCAAATCAAATTTGACAAAACATGCAGCATTTTCCATAACAGAACATAAATATGATCATGTTTTTTCCTTCTCTTATTAATCGTAAAAGGAAGAACTGTTCAGCTGCTCAAAGGAAGGGAAAAAAATGAACAATCAAGGACAATTACAGCACATATTGTAAGCATGCTCACTGTTACTGGAGGCTTGGTTCAAGAAAACTACATGCAACACATGTCTTCTCTGTGACACTTCTTAGTTATAAGAGTGAACACCAAGCCTCCTCCATTTGCATGCATGGCTATGACCCTTGAAGAAAGTAGAAATTGCTAGAAGGTTACATATTAACTGCAATATTTGGAGTGGAAAAGTTGGTTTATATTAAAATCAAAATACTTAGAAGATATGACTTTAAAATCATATTTTAAGTATGAGAAGAATTCAGAAAATTTAGGGCTTATAACTCTGGCATCAAGACATATGTAAGGGCTGGGGAGATAATGTATTGGTTATGAAAACAGACTCTCATGCCTGAGGCTCCCAGGTTACAGGTCTAAGGCTCAATCCCCTGAACCACTATAAGTGAGAGCAGAGCAGTGCGCTGGTAAAAAAAAAAAAAAAAAAAAAAGAATAAAACAAAACAAAACAAAAAAACCATATATAAGTCAAAAACAAGGGATAGAAAAAAATGGATAGGTTCTAATTCCTCTGTCATTCATCACATTTACTTAGAAGGCTTTTCAAATAGCTGCAATAAATCTAATTCCCTGATCTTTGATTCTCTGATCTGTACAATTTTTTTCATATTAATTTTGGGACCTAACCTCTTATACTTGGATCTCAGTATACTTATATACTTATATACATGTCTCTGTATCTCACAAGGACTCATGAGACATCAAAATGAGCAGCTTTATTTTTGTTTGAAATGATTAACTTTAAAGATAGTACTTACAGAGGCGGGGCTATGGAGCAGCAGTAGCTGTGTTTCTCTCCTCTCCAGGTCAACTAGGAATACCAAAGGAAATCATCTGGGACCACAACAAGACAGGACTAGAACGACCGCTACCAGGTTCCAGATGCTACCATGATGCCAACCAGACTTCCCTGGATAGACAACCCCACCAATATGTCCTGGAGCCCCACTTCCCCAGAGCTCCACCCCACTAGGGAAAGAGACAGGCTGGGAGTATAGATCGACCTATCAATGCCCATGTTCAGCGGGGAAGCAATCACAGAAGCCAGACCTTCAACCTTCTGCACCCCACAGTGACCTTGGGTCCATACTCCCAAAGGGTTAAAGAATAGGAAAGCTATCAAGGAAGGGGGTGGGATACAGAGTTCTGGTGGTGGGAACTGTGTGGAGCTGTACCCCTCTTATCCTATGGTTTTGTCAGTGTTTCCTTTTTATAAATAAAAAATAAAAAAGGGGAAAAAAGAGAGAGTACGTAGACTGAACAGGAAAGTAGCTCACCTATTAGTGTCAGATTTGCATACTTGAGGTTTCTGCTTCAATTTCTATGTACAAGAATTTTTAAAAAAGTTCTTAATACACACAAACACACGTGCACCTATACACATACAAAATAAGTTTGTGATGTAATGGCTGTGCTATCTGACCTTATTGTAATAATCATCCCTCAATATATGCATATATCAAGTCATCACCCTGTATATTTTAAATGTACACAATGTCATATGTCAATTTTATGTCAATTAACCTGGGGAAATTCAGTGATGGGTAGATCTGAGAAATGAATTGCTAATTTTAATTACTAGAGATTTTCATAGAAAGTTATATATTAAAGCATAACTTCTTTCAGAAGGATCTATATTTTCAAAAGTCTCCAAAGCGTTAAATCAAAGCACATCAAAATTTCAGGACACAAGTATTAGCCAATAAATGTATCTGTGGATAGTATTGGGGGTTCCCACAGCTTATAGTGATATCCCCATTTCTGGGCTTGCTATGTATCTTGTCAAATGTTACCGCTATAAACAATGGTTATTTTACATTCTTCTTTTGTTTTTTAGAGATGCAAAGTATATTACAGTGATAGCTCAAGTGCCTTCTGCCATGTGGTTCAGATAGAATTCAATTTCCTTCAGTGGCTCCCAAATTGTTATTTTAACTAGTCAATTAATATCCAGATCACTGTTGGTGGATTATAATAAAATGTCTTGTTGACAGAATAAATTTCATAATAAATTGCTATGTGAAGGTGAATTTAATTGTAAATCTAGGCTATATTTGAATTAATTTATAAAATAATAGTGTTTAGTTTGGCAACATCAATTTTGCAAATATAATCATGAAATCCCATGACCTTGAACAAAGATGATGTTAGAAAAATTAGGATAGTAATAATGACTACTAGATGAAATTCACAAGAGATATGCTGCTAATTTTGGCTACTGATTTAAAATTTAAGATGACAGCAAAAAGCACTGTACCCTTCTGTTGGGGTCTCTGGAAGGGTGATCTCTAGGGGAAAGGTAACGGACTGGTTCTTTCTTGCTCATTACAGGGGTGACACGAAGTAAAAGACACCAGGGAGCTCTCCAGCGTGTTCAGGACTCAGAACTCAGAACTCGTTTATTAGCAAGGTGGACATGAGTTAAATAGAAAAACAAACGAAGGGAATTATTACTGAAATATGTCAGAAATTGCAGGTTTCTTAATGGTTGGCATGCCCCTAAGGTAGGGGGCTGGTATGACAGGAATTGATGAGATACAAGACAGTTATTCTCCATGCTGCAAGCAACTTAATTATCCAAAGGTATTTGAGAGAAGCATAGGGGTTAAACCCGGAAGGTGAGATAGAGAGAAGATGGATATCAAAAAGCCATATAGTTTGGAATTTCTCTTGTCTGGGGTCTGAGGTGTGTGATGAAGTGTGTGATAAGGTGTGTTCTTCTGTGATCAGAAGGTGACTTTGAATAAGTGAATCTGCGGCCATGTGGCCTGCAGTTAATGGAGGGAAGTATTGGGGTTTCTGTGGGCCTGAGAGTCGAGAAGGAAAGAACTAAGTCTGAGTTTCCCCCCTTTTGCTCACGTCGGTTGAGAGAGATTTACCAAGAGGTTATCTTCTCAGACCTCCATCCAAGGACGGGGGTGGTTCTCCCTAAGCTCTATCAGGCTTACACATAGTCCCAACACCCTTCATTTTGCTTCTTCAAATGAAATGACAGGGAAGTCAGATTGATTTATAAACCATGATGAAATCATCACTACTAAGAAGCTTATATTGTTTTCCTATAAATCTTAAGAAACTATCTCCTCTATAGCCAACTTTTTAAATGAAAACAGAAGTTTAAAAGGGATCAACTTTGCTGAAGAAAAATTCAGAATACTAATTCATTTCAATTAGAAGTACATGGTTATTAGCTATTGCATTAAACAATCATAAGTATGTATTAATAATCATTAATAAGTACATGGTTATTGGCTATTGCACTAATAATCATACTTTCAACTAGTATTTCCAAAATGAAGAGATTTTAACTTTTCCTCTTTATAAACTGGGATAAACGCACAGCTTTCTTCTCAGGAAATTTTTTAAAAAGGTATTATAAAAACTAACAAGTTTTATTTGACCAGCTCAAAGTTTAGATTTTAGATGTTTCCATTGGAGACCTTTTTATCATGATGCTTATGGCATTACTTCTTGATGTAGAACACCATTACCATAAACCCTCCAGCACTGCCACTTATAGAAGAACATCTGTTAATGATTATGTCAGTACTGTACTCACATGCTATTTAGAATCATTAAAACATTCTTACATGATTGGCACTGTTGTCACTATTTTTGCAGTTGCAGCAAATAAGACTTAAGAGTGACTGGTAACTTGCCAGACTTCGTACAGCTAATAGGTGTCAAATTTCATATTTGTGTCCATGACTAGGGCTCAAGACTGCCTTTTATTATACTCAGATAGCATACACATTACAGAAAATTTATCTTTTAAACTATACTCAGTGTACAATTCAGTGACCTTTGATATACCCACAATGCTGTGGATTGCTACAACCTAAGTCCAGAACATTCGAGTCTCATCAGCTCTAAGCAGAACCTTAAAACCATTTGACAATTAGTTAGTCTCTTACAAGTAGTTTTGGGTATTGATTTTATTTTGATATTGATTGAAGACCCTGCAAATTTTCTGCATTGTTAGTTTGATCTAATAGCTTCTTGTGAATGAATTTATTTTACATGGTGCGGGAGATAGAACCTGGGGTCTTACCGTATGTATTATCATTGAGCCAGATCCCCGGGCCAGCTGTTTTTATATATTTTAGAATTGTGGTGGTAGTGGAGGTGTGCAGCAAGGCACTGCTCCAGCCTTTAGAATTCCATGTAATATTGGAGGTCTGGACTGAATCCAAAGTCTCGCACATGGAAGGTAAGTGGTCTACCTAGTCACCTCCTCAGTTTCTGTGGGTGAATTTTAAAGGACTGTCTAATATATGATCATGTCATATATGAAAATATACATATATATACACATTTAACAATATATTAAATATAAACATATTTATATAAGTATAATTAAATAAGTATAGATATATTGCCACCAGGGTTATTTGTTGGAGTTTAGTGTCCTCAAAATGACTCCACTATTCCTGGTGGCCATTTTTTTTTCTTCTTTCTTTCTGATAGAGGGTGAGGGACAGAAAGAAGAAAAGAGAGTGAGAAAGAGGGGGAGAGCAGAGAGAGAAAGAGAAAGACCTGTAGCATTGTTCAACTACTTGTGAAGTCTCCCTTCCCTGCAGGTGGGGGCCAGGGTCTTCAACCTAGGTCTTTGCTCATGGAGGCTCTCTACCAGGTGAACAGCCAAACAATAAGAATTTTACTTTTTGGTTTGGATGCCTTTATGTTTTTCTTTTGCTTTCCAAACAGCACTGACTAGAGCCATCTACACAAACCTGAATCACACTGGTGAAAATGAGCATTCTTATATTGTACCAAGTTTACAGGAATGGTTTCAGTTTTTCAACATTGAGTATGAATGACTCTGTTAGTGTTTTCCACAAGTATCCTTTCTCATGCTGAGAAAATTCTCTTTTATTCTTAATTTGCTGAGTATTTATATCACCAAAATACTGTTGAATTTGACCAATTTTACTTCATTAGTCAAGAAACATGTTTTAAAGGTGTCTTTCACTCAGTATAAATTATTTGATTGTTTATTTTTCATATTTTGAGCTTTTGTTCAAATACCAACCCACTGTATTATGTTTTATGACACTTTTTGATACATTGATAAATTCAGTTGTCTAGTAATTCATTGAGCAGGTTTGTATCTATATTCATAAGGAATATTTGTAGTTATTTTCTCTTGTGATGTATTTCTCTGAATTTAGTTTAAGGTAATGATGACATTATAGAATAAATTTCAGGCAGAAGTTGAAAAACAAGATCAGAAGAGAAAACACAAGTAGAACCTGAACTGGAATTGGCATATTTCACCAAAGTAAAAGACTCTGGGGTGCGTGAGTGGGGAGAACTCAGATCCAAGAAGGATGACAGAGGACCTAGTGGGGGTTGTATTGTTATATGGAAAACTGGGAAATGTTATGCATGTACAAACTATTGTATTTACTATCTAGTGTAAAACCTTAATTTCCCAATAAAGAACTGTCTTTTATTTTTTAGAAAAAAATAAAAGACAGCCTCCAGGAGCAGTGGATTCATAGTGCAGGCACCTAGCCCCAGCTATAACCCTGGAGGCAAAAAAGAATAGGGAAACTTCCAATAGAGAGGAGGGAATACAGAACTCTGGTGGTGGGAATTGTATGGAATTGTACCCCTTTTATACCACAATTTTGTCAATCATTAAATCACTAATAAAAATTATATAAAAAAGAATAAATTAAGAAGCATTGCCTTCTATTTGGGGGGAAGAGTTTGTGAGGAATTGGTGTTGATACTTTAAAATCTGGTAGAAAATTCATCAGAAAAGCCAAATGATCCTGGACTGTTCCTTGATGTATACTGTTTGATTATAGTTTTGATCTCTATAAATATTATACTTCTGTTCAGATTTTTTATTTTTTTAGTATTTCATTAATTTTTGTGATTTTAAAATGTAAAGCCCTCTCTTTCCTTTTCTTAGTAAGGCTTGGTGATGATTTGACTTTTGTTCATCTTTTCCATAAACAAATTTTTGTTTTAATTGATTTTCACTATTATGTTTATATTCTTCATTTCATTAATATCAGTGTAGTCTTTATTATTTCCTTCCTCCTGGAATTTTTTGGGTTTAATTTGCAAATGGTTATTTAGTCTCTGCTTTGAGCTCTTCCTTTTTATGGAATGTATAGACTTATAGTTATAAATTTTCCTCTGAGCCCTGATTTTGCTACATTTCATACATGCTGGTAAGTTAGCTTTTATTTTTATTTGTCTAAACTATTTTCTCGCTTCTCTTGTGAATATTTTCTTTTACCACTGCACATTTAAAATATATTGTTTCAGGCAAAAATTAGTAGTCATGGGCCCCTTGGAATATACCTAAAATAGGCTTCCTAGCTTCTTCCAACATGAAGACACGAATTTCATCTGTTTTATTCTTACCTTTAGCTTCCTGTTGGGAAATTGTGCAGATGTGGTGGAACATTGGCAGGGCCCACAAACCATTATATTTCCACACAAGTTTTATTTATAGATATCCACCACCATATTACCCCCTCAGGGTATCACCTATTCCCACGAGAGCTAAATCCCTAGCAACCATTGCTATGGAAGCTTTCTACCTTCTCAGAGTGCCTTGTTTTCTCCACCCCTTTTTCTAGCCAATCCCGACCCGACTTGCCACTTCCAGAAGTTCTCCCATAAAAGCCCCTTGTGCTTCCACTTTTGCTCTCTTGTCCTTTTTTCTCTTCCGCAACCTGACTCAGAGAAGGGCTGTTAGATATAGTGGGAGGCAGCCATTTTGCTAGCTCCACATGGCCTAAACCACTCTGCTCTCGCCCATTTTGGGGCTGCCCGTGTGAATAAAGACTTGTGTTCCTGCTCTGCTCAGGTTTCTTCTCTCTCCCCTGCAACGCAACCCAACATCTGGCACCTGAACAAGGACCCAACACACCCAGACACAGCTAAGTATATAACCACTTGGCTCCCTGTAGCCTCGTGTTCCTTTTCTCCCTTTTCTTATTTCTCTGACCCCCCCCCTGCCATGGGCAATCTTCCTTCTCATGAAGAGGTTTCCCAATCCCTCTACTGTTTTCTCATGAGACAGGTTTTCTATTTCTGGGACTTTTTGCTTGGGGCCGCACCCTGGATCCTCTTGACCATGGTCGCAGCTTTCAGGGGATACATAGGGTGCCCTCCCAAAAGTTCAAGGGACCTTGAGACTGAGATCCAAGAATTCAGGGACATGGTCATTGCGCTTACCCACCCTAAGCCCTCTGCATTTTCCCCTGAGACTCCGGTTTTGACAGACATGTGTCAGGTTTCTCTGGCGGCCACCACCACTTCTCCGGTGACTTCCACTTCCATGACTCCCCCCCCCCCCCCCCGCGCCGATACAACACGATTGGAGACAGTGTCTTTGCCAGCTTCATGATGGAGCTTTTCCTCTGGAGCAAGTCCACACATTCCTGGTCAATGTTACTCCCAATAGACAGAAATCCCAGTCATGGTATCCGTATTCCTCCACAGATCTTAAATAACTTTGTCAGGCAATTAAGGAGGATGGAATTCATGCTCCATGGACCAAGTCCATTTTGCAAGCCCTTCTCCAGAACCTTAACATCCTCCCCCCACCAAGACTGGAGGGATGTGGCTTGTGCTATGCTCCCAGGCCCCCTCTTCCTTCAATGGGAGGCATTTTTTCATGATGAATGTTTACAGCTATCCCGGAGAAATAGCCAGAATCATCCTGAGTGGGATTTTGAGGCTCTGTTTGGAATGGGTCATTTGGAAACCAGAATTCAACAGGCAGAGGCCAAGTTTCCACCCGATTATTTTGATCAGGTACATCTCTGCGCATTACAGTCATGAGAGAGGTTAATACCACCCATGGGAGTGGCCTCAGCCCCCATTTTCTCCCTTTGCCAAGAAACTGATGACTCCCTTGCTACATTTTCATTACCAAGGTCCAATAAAGTTTGGAGAGAAAGATTTATAATCCTGAAGCCTATTCTCTAGTCCTGCATTCTATTTTCTGGGATGGCATGCTTCTGGACTTCCATCAGGCATGCCTCAGTCTTAAAAACGAACTCCCAGACACCTGGATTTTAGTGAAACAGGAACTTATATCAAGCTCTTATGAGGCACCCATTATGACACAGGCCTATGCAGCTACCCTATATAAGTGAAATGGGGCTTGCTTTCAGTGTGGTCACCAAGGACACTGGAGTAATCAATGTCCAGAAAATAAATCACGACCCTACTTCCAGTCAAAGAGCCAGAGGCCCATAATGCCTTGTCCTTGATGCTAGAAAGGTTTTCATTGGAGGAGAGATTGTTGCTCCAAGTTTCATAGAAATGTCACGCCCCTGTCGAATGTAGATTTAAACAGGGATTTTAACTAGGCTTGGGACAACCTTCAGCCCCGCATTCAAGAGGGAGTCAAGTGGGTCGCCCATTCGGCACTGCACCTTTATTCCATAAACAAAAGTTCAGCCTGGGACCCAACCTATTGCTCTGCCCACCACACCATGTAACAATAGCAGAGGGTGCGCAGCATGTGGGAACTCCCAGTGTAAAACCCGACAGGTTTCTGAAGAGTAAACAATTTGTTCTGCTTTATATCTCACTGCATTTTAGGTACCACGCTGCAGATGCTACCATGAAGCCAACCTGACCTTCCTGGGCAGACGATCTCACCAATGTGTCCTGGATCTCCAACTCTCCAGAGCTCTGCCCCACTAAAGAATGATAGAAACAGGTTGGGGGTATGGATCAATATTAATGTCTACGTTCAGAAGAGAAGCAATTACAGAAGCTAGAACTTCCACCTTCTGCATTACATACTCCCAGAGGGATAAAAATAGAGGAGGGGGAGGATATATGGAACTCTGGTGGTGAGAATTGTACTGCTCCTATCCTAAAATCGTGTTGATAATTATTAAGTCACTAATAAAAATATATAAAATAGAGGCTGGGTGGTGGCACATCTGGTTAAGCACAAATATCACAATGCTCAAGGACACAGGGTTCAAGCCCCTAGTCCCCACATGCAGGTGGAAAGCTTTCTGAATAGTGAAGCAGTGCTGCAGGTGTCTCTCTGTCTCTCTCCCTGTTGGTATGCTTCTAATTCTGCTTCTAAAACCGCCTTCTGTTTCATTTGGTTTAATCCCCCCTGCTTAACACTGCATTTTATTTACATAGCCACTGTATTCTATTTACATAACCACTGTTAACAAGCACCACCCTCCCTCCAGGGCATTGGTGGTTCAGTGGTAGAATTCTTGCCTGCTCTGCCCCCTCTCCTTGTCACACCCTGATTTTCACCAGTCACTTTTCTCTCCACCCTCTCTACATCACATCCCTACTTTACAAGTATATATAAAGACAGCATTGTTAGTTTTAGTTTAGTTTAGTCTAACTCGGCTTAGATTGTGCTGCGTCCTGCATGAATAAAGAGATACTGCCTACAGCTCAACCATGAGTCCCTGGTCATCTGTCTCCTCTCACAAAGCCAGCCCGACATCTACCCCTCAATCCCCCTACACTCTCAATTTAAGCTGTCTTTGACCAATAAATAAAGATAATAAAATTTATATATATATATATATATGGAAACACAAAAAAAGTAAGGAAGCTTCCAATGGTGGGATGCAACATGGAACTCTGGTGGTGGGAATTGTAAGGAATTATAGCCCTGTTATCTTACAATCTTGTTAATCATTATTAAATCACCAATAAAAATCATAAAGTATATATTCTCTATTTTACACTTATTCCTAAACTTGTTTATTTTGTCTGTTAATGAGAAGACAACATGTATAATTTCAGTCTTTTAAGATATATTTTCTCTTATCCTGTATCTTAAAATAATCATAAATAATATACTGTGTGTTTTTTAGAAAAAAATGTGTATTCCACTCTTTTTGGGTGGAATATTCTGTGTGTTTATGTTAAGTCTAATTCATTTATGATATTGCTCAACTGTTCTAACCCATTATTGAACATCTGTCTAATTTTATACATTAATGAACGTGAAGTATCAAACTTTCATTAAATTTTTTTATTTAAAAAAGGAGAAATTAACAAAACCATAGGATAAGAGGGGTAAACTCCACACAATTTCCACCACCAGATCTCCATATCCCATATCCTCCCCTGATAGCTTTCCCATTCTCTATCTCTCTGGGAGTACGGACCAAAGGTCACTGTGGGATGCAGAAGGTGGAAGGTCTGGCTTCTGAAATTGCTTCCCTGCTGAACATGAGCATTGACAAGTTGATCCATACACCTAGCATGCCTCTCTCTTTCCTTAGTAGGGTGGGGAACTGGGGAAGTGGAGCTCCAGGACACATTGGTGGGGTCGTTTGTCCAGGAAAGTTTGGTCAGCATCATGCTAGCATCTGGAACCTGGTGGCTGAAAAGAGGGTTAACATACAAAGCCAAACAAATTATTGAACAGTCATAGACCTAAAGGCTGGAATAGTGCAGAAGAAGAGTTGGAGTTTCTCCATTTTGTAGATAGCAAGTAGGCATATTTTAGTTTATATTTCAAAGGGCCTGTAGCTATATTAGCTTTTTTTTCTTCTGAGCCTGAAGTTTGATATGCAGATGGATCCAAGTTATTGTCTGGATAGGTGATGTCAAGGCTGGAAAAGGGATAGAAAGCTGGACCAGGGAAGACAGTATCTCCCTAATATTGGGAAGGGGTATAAATATTGTTGACTGTAAACACCATCGATTTTATTTGCTCTGGGGCCCATGTTCAGCTTAGGAGCCTGTGTGAACTTTGCTTCCCTGTAGATATGAGCTCACATTCTGTGGTCATGAGTAGGAACATTTCAATCTGTCCCAATGTCGACCCATCTTCCTCAGGTGTATCATAGAATATATTGTCTATCCTCCCTTCGGAGGATGGAACATTCTCTACTATTTTTGATCCAAGTTGAAGGTAAGGTCCTATGGGGGGCCCACAAAGGGGTCTTTTATTTGTTGTTCCTGATAGAGATGACCTGTAACAATGGAGGGAGAAATTTATTTGAGGTCTAGGTCCATCATGTCTGTTTGAGAATCTAAGGACTCCCCAAATTGGGTCCCAGCTGATGGGGTGACCTGATAGTGACTAAAGAGTCATAATTAAAGTATGCCAGTCTCTCTCCCTTATTCAGCTTTTGCAGTCCTTGTTTTGCTAAGGTTAACTTTGGAGTGAGTGAAAGAACTGGAATAAGAAGTAGGTGAGGAGGGTATCTAAGTCTAATCAGCTTGTATGATAATTTTCCACTCTTTAAGACTGTGTTTGTCTTGTTGGGACAGATGGGATTCTTGCAAGCAGAATATGGTTAGGTTGGATTTTCTGAATCATGCTACCACTATGTGCCTTTTAATGGGTGAATTTAATCTATTGACATTTATAGATATTATAGATTGAATGTATTTTAGTGCCATTATTCAAGAATTCTATTTTTGCTCTGATAGAGTGCAAGTATTATTGTGATGTTCTTGTTTATAAGAGGTCTTTTAGTACCTCTTCAGGGAAGGGTTGGTGATGGTTGGCTCCTTTAACTGTTGTTTGTCTAAGAAGGTTTGATTCCTCCATCTAGTTTGAATGAAAGTCTAGCATGATATATTATCCTTGGTTGAAACCCTTTTTCATTCAGGGATCAATAGATATCTTACCATTCTCTTCTGGCTTTTAGAGTTTGAACTCAAAATTCTGCTGATAGTCTTATGGGATTTCCCCGGTATGTGACTTTTTGTTTTTCTCTTGCAGCTTTTAGGATCCTTTCTTTATCCTTACTTCTTTTCACTGTCTTGGTGTATTCAGGTCTGAATTGATTCTATTTGAGACTCTCTGGGCCTCTTGAGTCTTAATGTCCTTTCTGTTATTTAGGTATGGGAAGTTTTTTTATCCATTATTTCCTCTAGAATATTTACTTCCCCTTCCTCTGGTAGGTCAATTATATGAAAGTTATTTCATTTGAGATCATCCCATATGTCTCTGTTGTTGTTTTCAGTGTCCAGTGTCTTTCAATCTCTTTTTGAGCTCTTTTGCCTCTTTTTTTGTTTTCTCTAGCTCATCCTCTGTCTGGCTAATTCTATTTTCCGCTTCTGTTAATCTGCTTTCCCTTCCCTCAGCTTCTTTCTTCAGTTCACTTATAATATTAGCTTGTTGTGCTAGTTGGCCTTTTAGCTCAGCTATTTCCGCTTTCATTTCTCTAATTACCCTGTGGTAGTTTGTATTTTCTTTGAGGTTCTCCTCTATTATTTCCCTAGTTCTGCTAGCCCTTTCCTCCATAGTTGTCTTCATTTCTGTGATTATTAGTTTTAATATTACCTGCATACTTTTCTTTTCTATGGTTACTTCTGACTGATTGGGAGTTTCTTCGGGGATCCTGTCCTGATTCATTGTGGTAGCATATTTATTTGCTCTTGATTAAACCATTACTTTATTGATATGGTTTTTATTTTTCTGTTCACTCCTTATTCAGTTGCTGTGTTTTGAGTACAAACCATGCTATACTAAAGACCATTATGACAAGTGCAGACACCATCCTCAGAAATTTCAACAAATCTAACTGAGGATGTTCAATTGATGGAGTTGTCCATTTAGCCAAACAACACCTCCAGTCCAAGAAAAAATAGCAACCAAACAAAAGATAAAGAAAGGGACAGGAAAAAAGGGAAAGCAAGAATAGACAATTATGCCAATCTAATGTATTCTATAAATTATAGGAATAGAAAGTGGAGAAAGGGAAGTAGAGTGCCGGGATAGCCTGAGGGTGCTTCTTCCCGAACAAGTGCTATCTGGGTTGGAGAGAACTCGACTGGAGTCAACCACAAAAAAGGGGGGGGGGAAACCATTCTCATCTCAGACACAATAGATATTAAATTAAAAAAAGTAATAAAAGATAGGAAAGGACATTACATAATGATTAGAGGATCAATCAGCCAAGAAGACTTAAGAATTATTAACATCTATGCACCCAATTAGGGACCATCTACATACGTCAAGCACGTATTGAAAGAATTTCAAAAATATATCAATAGTAATACAATAATAATGGGAGACTTCAATACCCCACTCTCACACTTAGACAGATCAACAAAGCAGAGAACCAATAAAGATACAAGAGAATTGAATGACGAGATAGACATACTAGACCTCTTGGACATTTTCAGACTCCTTCACCCCAAAAACATGGAATATACCTTCTTTTCAAATCCACATAACACATACTCAATAATAGACCACATGTTAGGCCACCAATACAGCATCAATAAATTCAAGAGCATTGAAATCATCCCAAGTATCTTCTCAGACCACAGTGGAGTAAAACTAACATTTAACAACAAACAGAAAATTATTAAAAGTCACAGAATGTGGAAACTAAACAACATACTCCTTAAGAACCACTGGGTCAGAGATTCACTCAAGCAGGAAATTCAAATGTTCCTGGAAACAAATGAAAATGAAGACACAACCTATCAAAATATTTGGGACACAACGAAAGCAGTACTGAGAGGGAAACTTGTAGCCATACAATCACATATTAAACACCAAGAAGAAGCTCAAATGAATGACCTTACTGCACACTTCAAGGACTTAGAGGAAGAGGAAAAAAGGAACCCTAAAGCAACCAGAAGGTCAGAAATCACTAAAGTTAGAGCAGAAATAAACAACATCGAAAATAAAAGAACCATACAAAAGATCAACGAAGCCAAATGTTGGTTCTTTGAAAGATTAAACAAAATTGACAAACCTCTAGCCAGACTCACCAAACAAAAAAGAGAGGACTCAAATTAATAGAATTGTAAACGATGGAGGAGATATCACAACTGACACCACAGAAATCCAGAGAATCCTGTGAAACTTCTATAAAGAACTATATGCCACCAAGCTAGAGAATCTGGAAGAAATGGAACAATTCCTAGAAGCATATGCTCTTCCAAAACTGAACCAAGAAGAACTACAAAATCTAAATGCATCAATCACAGAAAAAGAAATTGAAACTGTTATTAAGAATCTCCCCAACAACAAAAGTCCTGGACCAGATGGCTTCACAAATGAATTCTACAAAACGTTCAGGAAACAGTTAATACCCATACTTCTTAAGTTTTTCCATAAGATTGAAGAAACAGGAATACTCCCTTCCACGTTCTATGAAGCCAACATCACCCTGATACCAAAAGCTGATAGGGACAGAACAAAAAAGGAAAACTACAGACCAATATCTCTGATGAACATAGATGCCAAAATATTAAACAAGATCTTGGCCAACCAGATACAGCAACATATCAAAAAGATTCTTCATCACGACCAAGTGGGATTCATCCCAGGAATGCAAGGCTGGTTCAACATCCGTAAGTCGATCAATGTCATTCACCACATCAATAAAAGCAAAGCCAAAAACCACATGATTATCTCAATAGATGCAGAGAAAGCCTTTGACAAAATCCAACACCCATTCATGCTCAAAACTCTACAAAAAAATGGGAATAGATGGGAAATTCCTCAGGATAGTGGAGTCTATATAGAGCAAACCTACAGCCAACATCATACTCAATGGACAGAAGCTGAAAGCATTACCCCTCAGATCGGGGACTAGACAGGGCTTTCCACTGTCACCGTTACTCTGCAACATAGTATTGGAATTTCTTGCCATAGCAATCAGGCAAGAGAAAGAAATCAAAGGAATACAGATTGGAAGGGAAGAAGTCAAGCTCTCACTATTTGCAGATGATATGATAGTATACATAGAAAAACCTAAAGAATCCAGCAGAAAACTACTGGAAATTATTAGGCAATATAGCAAGGTATCAGGCTACAAAATCAATGTACAAAAATCAGTGGCATTTCTTTATGCAAACACTAAATCTGAAGAAGAAGACATCCAGAAATCACTCACCTTTACTGTTTCAGCAAAATCAATCAAATACCTAGGAATGAGGTTGACCAAAGAAGTAAAAGACTTGTATGCTGAAAACGATGAGTCGCTACTCAAGGAAATAGAAACTGATACCAAGAAATGGAAAGATATTCCATGCTCATTGATTGGAAGAATAAATATCATCCAAATGAATATTCTCCCTAGAGCCATATACAAATTTAATGCAATACCCATCAAAGTTCCACCAAGCTTCATTAAGGGAATGGAACAAACACCACAATCATTTATCTGGAACAAGAAAACACCTAGAATTGCCAAAACCATATTGAGGAAAAGAAACAGAAATGGAGGCATCACACTCCCAGACCTTAAACTATATTATAAAGCCATCATCATCAAAACACCATGGTACTGGAACAAAAATAGTCACACAGAGCAGTGGAACAGAATTGAAAGCCCAGATATAAATCCCCATACCTATGGACATCTAATCTTTGATAAGGGAGCCCAAAGGATTAAATGGGAAAAGGAGGCTCTCTTCAACAAATGGTGCTGGGAAAACTGGGTTGCAACATGCAGAAGAATGAAATTGAACCACTTTATCTCACCAGAAAAAAAATCAACTCCAAATGGATCAAAGACCTAGATTTCAGACCAGAAACAATCAAATACTTAGATGAAAACATTGGTAAAACAGTTTCCCACCTACACCTCAAGGACATCTTTGATGAATCAAACCCAATTGCAAGGAAGACTAAAGCAGAAACAAACCAATGGGACTACATCAAATTGAAAAGCTTCTTCACATCCAAAGAAACTATTAAACAAACAGAGAGACCCCTCACAGGATGGGAGATCTTCACATGCCATACATCAGACAAGAAACTAATCACCAAAATATATAAAGAGCTCAGCAAACTTAGCACCAAAAAATCAAATGACCCCATCCAAAAATAGGTAGAGGATATGAACAAAACATTCACCTCAGAGGAGATCCAAAAGCCTAGCAAACATATGAAAAACTGCTCTAGGTCACGGATTGTCAGAGAAATGCAACTTAAGACAACACTGAGATACCACCTCACTCCTGTAAGAATGGCATATATCAAAAAGACAGCAGCAACAAATGCTGGAGAGGTTGTGGGGACAGAGGAACCCTTTTACATTGCTGGTGGGAATGTAAATTGGTACAGCCTCTGTAGAGAGCAGTCTGGAAAACTCTCAGAAGGCTAGACATGGACCTTCCATATGATCCAGTAATTCCTCTCCTGGGCTTATACCCCAAGGACTCCATAACACCCAACCAAAAAGAGGTGGTACTCCTATGTTCATAGCAGCATAATTCATAATAGCTAAAACCTGAAAGCAACCCAGGTGCCCAAGAACAGATGTGTGGCTGAGAAAGCTGTGATATATATACACAATGGAATACTATGCAGCTATCAAGAACAATGAACCCACCTTCTCTGACCCATCTTGGACAGAGCTAGAAGGAATTATGTTAAGTGAGCTAAGTCAGAAAGATAAAGATGACTATGGGATGATCCCACTCATCAACAGAAGTTGAGTAAGAAGATCTGAAAGTGAAAGTAAAAGCAGGACCTGACCAAATTCAGGAACCTCACATCTCCACTATAGAGCCCATACTTCCCCCAGTCCTGGAATCCTTAGATTGGGCCCACTTTCCCATATGCCTCTCCCAAAACATACCAAATAATATTGCATCCACCGATCACAACCTAACCAACTCAACGATTGCCACCTCAACATGCTACACCCCAGACTGTGTCCAGAGACTTCACGTGTAGAATGACAACCTTTCAGCTTCATTACTCAGGTGAGACCTTTCCTTTTATAGTACAATCTAATTTCATCTCAGGTGTTTCACTTTCTAACAAAGTCCCAAAACCTAGATATACACCAGTTTCTGTGACAGAGAGCTTATGTTCACATGTATCCATAAACTACTGCAAAATATTTACCTGAAAGCCAGAGTACACTAGAGTTTGCAGTGCGTACCTCCCTAACACTTCCTATCCACTATTCCAAGATTTAGGTCCATGATTGCTCAGTAATTTGTTTGGATTTGTATGTTAACTCTCTTTTCAATCACCAGGTTCCAAATGCCATCAGGATGCTAGCCATACTTTCTTGGATTGAAGACCCCACCAATATGTCCTGGAACTCAGCTTCCCCAGAGACACACCCTACTAGGGAAAGACAGAGGCAGACTAGGAGCATGGACCGACCAGTCAATGCCCATGTTCAGTGGGGAGGCAATCACAGAAGCCAGACCTTCTACCTTCTGCAACCCTCAATGACCCTGGGTCCATGCTCCCAGAGGGATAGAGAATGGGAAAGCTATCAGGGGAGGGGGTGGGATGTGGAGATTGGGTGGTGGGAATTGTGTGGAGTTTTACCCCTTCTACCCTATGATTTGTTAATTAATCCTTTCTTAAATAAAAAAAAATTAAAAAAAGGTAATCAAAGGAGTACAGATTGGAAGGGAAGAAGTCAAGCTCTCACTATTTGCAGATGATATGATAGTATACATAGAAAAACCTAAAGAATCCAGCAGAAAACTACTGGAAGTTATTCGGCAATATAGAAAGGTATCAGGATACAAAATCAATGGCATTTCTTAATGCAAATACTAAATCTGAAGAAGAAGACATCCAGAAATCACTCCCCATTACTGTTTCAGCAAAATCAATCAAATCTGGCACCCTGGTCTCCTAGTCAAGATCTCAAGATGCCTGCCTCCATGGGTGGCCAACACTATATCATTTCTTCTCCAAAACAGAAGATTCCGGGTGCATCTGGGTGACAAGTCTAGCAGATGGAGACTTGTCCCAAGTGGCCTCCCACAGGGCTATGTTCTGGCTCCTATGCTATTTAATATTTACATCAGTGACCTTCCAGAAACTTCTTCAAGGAAGTTAATCTACGCTGATGACATCTGCTGTGCAACTCAGGCATCCAATTTGACATCCTCGAGGAAACACTCACAAAAGACATGTCTCTGATATCTGATTACTGTAAAAATTGGCGACTAATCCCTAGCACTGCAAAAACGGTATCATCTGTTTTCCATCTACACCATGCCTCGGCCTCGCGTGAGCTTAATGTGCAGCTTGGCGATAAGAGAATCCAGCATGAAGCCCAGCCAGTCTATTTTGGCATTACTCTCGATCGCACTCTGTCATTTCACAAACATCTCATAAAAACTGCAGCAAAGGTGGGCTTGAGGAATAACATCATTGCAAGACTGGCCAGCTCTTCATGGGGCGCGAGTGCTTCCACACTACGATCATCATCTCTGGCATTATGCTATTCCACTGCAGAATACTGTGCCCCAGTATGGTTCTGTAGCCCCCATGTCTACTTGGTCAATTCCAAATTATATTCCTCCATGAGGATAATTTCTGGAACCATCCGTTCCACCCCGGTTCCATGGCTGCCAGTTCTTAGCAACATTGCCCCACCAGATATTCATCAGGATGCGGCATCATCTAAGTTCATTTCACACATCTAAGCTCTACCGGACCTGCCAATATACGCGGATATCTTCGCCCACCCTGTCCAACGTTTGACGTCTCCTCATCCAATTTGGTCTCCTACGAAAACACTGAACTTCTCTGTTCCAGACTCTTGGAAACAGAGTTGGCAGTCAGCTGAGGTAAAGAAAAAACACCTCATCATAGACCCCTGCAAGTGTCAATCTGGCTTTGACCTAGCATGTTATGATTGATCCCTCCTCAATCGCTATCGAACAGGCCATGGTCGGTGCGACACTATGTTCCATTGCTGGGGAGCCAGAGACGACCTGAACTGCCCCTGCGTCTACAGACAATGACCCACATAGTCAACGACAGCCACCTCTCCAGATTCAAAGGAGCTCTCGAAACATTACATCAGGCTCAACCTGATGCTGTTGACTGGCTACGGAACAAGGGGAAACGCTAGAAGAAGAATCAAATACCTAAGAATAAAGTTGACCAAAGAAGTGAAGACTTGTATACTAAAAACTATGAGTCCTTACTCAAGGAAATAGAAACTGATACCAAAAAATGGAAATATATCCCATGCTCATGGATTGGAAGAATAAATATCATCAAAATGAATATTCTCCCCAGAGCCATATACAAATTTAATGCGATACCCATCAAAGTTCCACCAAGCTTCTATAAGAGAATAGAACTAACACTACAATCATTTATCTGTAACCTGAAAACACCTAGAGTTGCCAAAACCATCTTGAGAAAAAGAAACAGAAATGGAGGCACCACACTCCCAGACCTTAAACTATATTATAAAGCCATCATCATCAAAACAGCATGGTACTGGAACAAAAATAGGCACACAGACCAGTGGAACAGAATTGAAAGCCCAGAAATAAATCACCACACCTATGGACAGCTAATCTTTGATAAGGAGGCCCAAAGGATTAAATGGAAGAAGGAAGCTCTCTTCAATAAATGGTGCTGAGAAAACTGGGTTGTAACATGCAGAAGAATGAAATTGAACCACTTATATCACCAGAAATAAAAATCAACTCCAAATGGATCAAAGACCTGGATGTCAGATCAGAAACAATCAAATACTTAGAGGAAAACATTGGTAAAACAGTTTCCCACCTATACCTCAAGGACATCTTTGATGAATCAAACCCAATTGCAAGGAAGACTAAAGCAGAAACAAACCAATGGGACTACATCAAATTGAAAAGCTTCTGCACCTCCAAAGAAACTATTAAACAAACAAAGAGACCCCTCACAGAATGGGAGATGATCTTCACATGCCATACATCAGACTAGAAACTAATCACCAAAATATATAAAGAGCTCAGCAAACTTAGCACCAAAAAAGCAAATGACCCCATCCAAAAATGGGCAGAGGATATGAACAAAACATTCACCTCAGAGGAGATCCAAAAGGCTAACAAATACATGAAAAACTGCTCTAGGTCACTGATTGTCAGAGAAATGCAAATTAAGACAACACTGAGATACCACCTCACTCCTGTAAGAATGGCATACATCAAAAAGGACAGCAGCAACAAATGCTGGAGTGGTTGTGGGGACAGAGGAACCCTTTTACATTGCTGGTGGGAATGTAAATTGGTACAGCCTCTGTGGAGAGCAGTCTGGAAAACTCTCAGAAGGCTAGACATGGACCTTCCATATGATCCAGTAATTCCTCTCCTGGGCTTATATCGCAAGGACTCCATAACACCCAACCACAAAGATGTGTGTACTCCTATGTTCATAGCAGCACAATTCATAATAGCTAAAACCTGGAAGCAACCCAGGTGCCCAACAACAGATGAGTGATTGAGAAAGCTGTGGCATACATACACAATGGAATACTATGCAGCTATCAAGAACAATGAACCCACCTTCTCTGACCCATCTTGGACAGAGCTAGAAGGAATTATTTTATTTGAGCTAAGTCAAAAAGAGAAAGATGAGTATGGGATGATCCCACTCATCAACAGAAGTTGAGTAAGAAGATCTGAAAGGGAAAGTAAAAGCAGGACCTGACCAAATTGTAAGTAGGGCACCAAAGTAAAAACCCTGTGGTGAGGGGTAGACATGCAGCTTCTTGGGCCAGTGGGGGGTGGGTGTGGGTGGGAGGGATGGGTCACAGTCTTTTGGTGGTGGGAATGGTATTTATGTACACTCCTAGTAAAATGTCGTCATATAAATCACTAGTTAATTAATATGAGAGGGGGAAAATTAATTGTATGACTCGAAGTTTTTTAAAACACAGACTGAATCTTTTTAATATATAGGCTGTGTATTTGATATGTGGACTCTCTCATAAGCCTAGACCAATTAGATCAGAAGCAACCAATAGCACAGCCATATACAAGATACTGGGTACTGTACAGCAAACCCTAACAAAAGGACTTTTCAAAGTTAACCCAATTACCAAATAATGTAATGATAACATTAACTATCGATTGTCTTTTTGAACCCTAAGACAGCAGGAACCTCACATCTGCACTATAGAGCCTCTAATTCCCCCAGTACTGGAACCCTTGGATAGGGCCCACTTTCCCTTATGCCTCTCCCAATCCTTCTGCTATTGCCCCTCCCTCTCTTACCCCTTCTTCACCTCAGCGACCTGATGCAGAGAAGGGTTGTTGTACATAGCGGGAGGCGGCCATTTCGCTAGCTCCACATGGCCCGAAGCACTGTCCTCTCAACCAACTCTGAGGTGTCTGCATGAATAAAGAATTGTGTTTCCGGGAGTTTGGTAGCGCAGCAGCTAAAGCGCTTAAGCGCACGTGGCGCAAAGCACAAGGACCTGAGTAAGGGTCCCGGTTCCAGTCCCCGGCTCCCCACCTGCAGGGGAGTCACTTCACAGGTGGTGAAGCAGGTCTGCAGGTGTCTGTCTTTCTCTCCCCCTCTCTCTGTCTTCCCCTTCTCTCTCCATTTCTCTCTGTCCTATCCAAAAATGATGGCATCAATAACAACAACAATAATAACTACAACAATAAAAAAAAAACAAGGGCAACAAAAAAGGGAAAATAAATAAATATTTAAAAAAAAAGAATTGTGTTTCCTCTCTGCTCTGATCTCTTCTCTCTCCCCCACTGCGCAGCCCAGCAGAACTGGAAACAATTACTCTTAGTTATGTAAGTTAAAAAGTGAAAGACGACTACTGATTTCACTTATTATTGGAATGTAGGTAATTGAGACACTTAAACTTGAAATAGTAGAAATAGTCAAGCTGTCTCTAAGACTGTCCAAAATCTGTGGAGGGCTGGATTGAGTGGGGCCCACAGTTTCCATGAATCGTTGATTGGGCTAGCCCAATCTGGGGTGGGCAGAGCTAAAGAAATAAAAAATATATACGGAGGTTATTTGGTGGTAAGAAGCCAGAAAACCTTGGTGATGATTATGGTGTGGAACTATGTCACCATAATCTTAGAATTTTGTAAACCAATATTAAATTACTAATCACTGCATTACCAATAAAAAATTAGAAAAGAACATGCTAGGTTGGATGCTCCTTGACATAAACCTTCGTGATTCAATGGGTAGTTGACCCCCCATTTCTGAAGAAAGCAAAGGCAAAAACAAAAACAAACAAAAAAAATTCTCACCAATTTCCTATTACAGTTGCCTCAGTCACTCCAAAGCTAACCTTATCAAAGTAAGGGCTACAAAGGCTGAATAAGAGCAAGAGACTTGTGTGCTTTAATGATGGTTCTTTAGTCACTATCAGGCCACCCCATCAGCTGGGGCCCTAGTCAGGGAGTCCTGGGATTCCCACACAAACACAATGAGGCTAGACCTCAAATAGATCCCTCTCTCCATTGTCACTGACCATCTCCATCAGTAACAACATAATGGACCCCTTTGTGGGCCCCCATAGGAACTTGACCTAAATGTGGATCGACAATGGTAGAGAATGTTCCATCCTCTGAAGAAGGGTTGGATAACACACTCTATCTACCATCTGAGGAAGATGGGTCCTGAAATAGGTGCAACTTGGAATGTTCCTACTCATGACCACAGAATGCTAGCTTGCACCTACAGGGATACAGAGGTTACATAGGCTTCTAGGCTGACTATGGGCCCTAGATCATATCAAATCAATGGGGTTTATAGTCAACAATATTTATAGACTTCCCCCATATTAGGGAGCTACTCTCTTCCCTGATCCAGCTTTCTAGCCCCTTTTCCAGTCATGACATCATCTTCTCAGGCACACTTGCATACCAGATGTCAGGCTCAGGCAAAAACTAATAAAGTCATAGGCCCCTTGGAATATACCTAAAATAGACCTACTACCTCTTTCCAAAACAGAGACCCCAAATCTTCATCTGCAATATTCCAGCCTTTAGGTTCATGATTAGTCAACAATTTGTATGGCTTTATATGTTAACTCTTTTTCAGCCACCAGGTTCCATATGCTAACATAATTCCAACCAGACTTCCCTGGGCAGAGGACCCCACCAATGTGTCCTGGAGCTCTGCTTCCCCAGATCCTTGCTCCACTAGGGAAAGAGAGAGACAGGCTGGGAGTATGAATCGACTTGCCAATGCCCATGTTTATCAGGGAAGCAATTACAGAAGCCCGACCTTCTACCTTCTGCACTCCATAATACCCTGGGTCCATACTTCCAGAGGGATAAAGAATAGGAAAGCTATCAGGGGAAGGGATGGGATGAGGAGTTCTCGTGGTAGGAATTTTACCCCTCTTATCCTATCGTTTTGTCAGTGTTTACATTTTATAAAAGAAAATAAAAGAAAAAATTGCAGTACAAGCTCAGGCTGGTAAAACAACATACCACAGATTTGGTAGTGTACACCCAAAAGAAGTGGATTTTCCATGGAATGGGGCTTGGAAGTTGAGCTCATCTAACCATCCTATTCAGGAACCCTCTTCCACACTGCAGACTATAGTCTTCCTGTTTCTATAGTTAGGGAAAAGAGCACATGCTAGCTTGCTAACCTCTGCTAACCAGGGCACACATCCCATTCACTTCCACTTTCAGGAGATAATTACCTCACAAAGGTCCAGGCTCTGCCTAACATCTCATTCATATTAAGGTTTCATGAGATTAATTTGGGTAGTTGGGGGTGAGTGGACATAGTAAATCCCTAACAGTACATACAACTTTTAACATAATTAAAGTAGTATACAGAACTCATTCAGGATGTCAGGGAGGTGACTCAGTGATAAATCATGGCACTTGCATTATGACATTCCAAATTCAGTCCCTGGCACTTCACGGCAATGAAGTAATGCTTTGGATCTTCCTATGAGTCATTAAACAGATAAACCTTCTGAAAAGTCATTTGTGAGAATAGATAACTGGGAAATGTTTCTGTACTGATTTCTTCTTTTCTCCCTAAGTCTATAAAGATTTCAAAGAATGAGGAGACTCACTTCTCTTCTTATGAAAACCAACTCAGAGGCAGGAACAACTGTTACCAACAAATTGAAATTCAGTAACTGATTTTCAATTTCACAGACCATAATTCTGAACTGACAAGAGGCAATGGGACTCAAACAAAGACTCTTTAGTGAATATGGACCAACAATTATGTAGGGTTCTGAGTGTGCTACTTTTGTTTGCTAAATAATAGTATGCTCTAGGGAGCTCTCATAATTATATCAAAGTCATTCAAATCAGTACACTCTGCTAGCTATAGGCCTTTACAATTTGGAATTATTGCTAGCCAGGTAAATGATTATTATGGAGGAAAATAATTACCCCAAATTATA
This sequence comes from Erinaceus europaeus, assembly GCF_950295315.1. NCBI lineage: Eukaryota > Metazoa > Chordata > Mammalia > Eulipotyphla > Erinaceidae > Erinaceus > Erinaceus europaeus. The sequence continues at coordinate 15,475,566 of NC_080185.1, forward strand.
TGAAACCCTTAGGAAAAAATTAGTTTTATTAAACAGATGTCTGAGTCATCACAGATACTGTTTTTGAAAGATGCCCTGTAATTTGGTTTTTATAAGAGAGTCTTCTTTTTTGTTTATTAATTAACAGCAGGATAACCAATGTTACAGCAAAGGGACAATGAAGAAAGAGGTCTGGGAGAGAAAGTAATTTTTATTAGGCTTTTATTTTTCCTAATCAGCTCTTTCATTAGTAAAACTCTCAAAGATAGCAATGGCACACAAGCTTTTGAAGTGGCAGTGAAAGCTGAAGTCAGCTACAATAGTAGTTTGTCTGCTGTATTTAAGAAGTAATGGAGGCAGCAGTGTGTTGAGGTTAGGTGAAGGTGAAAAAGAATAGGATACAATTGAAAAAAAGCTTTCTTTGTGGCTACAGCCCTGGAATGGGAACAATAATACCTTGCAAAGACAGTTTTTTTTTTTTAACTTTATCACTTTTGTTTACCTTAGGGGACAATGAAGGCAGGTTAACATGGTCCACAGGGCCTAAGGAAAACATTTATAGTCATGAGACTGTATTTGCTTTACTTTAAGTTAGATTTTACCTTATCTGGATTCTTTTATCCTTCACTATAGCTGGGAAAATCTACAAAATCTCTCTTGTCCTTGTTCTCCTCTTGAACATATCACAGTCTTCTAATGTATTTGTACTTCTGTCTGCCTCTTCTATATAGCTTTTACAACTGGTTCCAAAAAGTGACACATCATATATTGTTGTTAAAATTCGGAGGCTCCAGCTGGCCGGGCTAGCTTCACAGGCTGGTAACAGAGACGACCAGAGACGTATGGCTGGGCAGGAAAGCTGTATTTCTTTATTCAGGAACAATGATCCATAAACTAACCCAAACTAATCACCAAACAGAACTCTGCTGCCTCTTTGCCCCGCGACGACGCCAAGCACTCTCGAACTCTCCAACTCTGCAACTCTGGAACCCTGGAACTCTGGCCCTCTCTCGGGGTCCCTTGGGGTGGGGCCAAGCGGGCCCGAGAAATTAGCAGGACTGATCCAATTCTGTTGGCGGGGGAGAGCTAGGACAACCCAATGTAAAGCATACAACAATATATTTTGTAGCAGACCAATAATAGTTTCAGCGCTAATGCATTTCTTAGATATGACCTAATTGTCTGTCAAACAGTGAAACACATTGGAGAAATAGCACCCTCAAAAAATGATACTAATATTGACCACTAAGTGTGAAATTTGGATGATGGTGCTTATGGCAAGAATGTTATTATATACAGAATAATCAAACGTATGCTTCCTTGTCTGAGTGGGAATGCTTCGGAGAGTGAAATGTAGTTATTGTTACCATGCCAGGAAAGTAGATAGAAACTAGCATTTCTTCTCAAGTAACCCACCATTAACTTGAAAATATCATAAGTGAGAATGTATTTAATATGCCCAACTAACTAAAAATTACAGTTTAGCCCACTCTACCTTAAACATTCTGAGAACACTCACATTAGTCAACAACTGGACAAAATCATATAACACACAATGTATTTTATAATAAGGGGTTGAAAAAGTCATGTAATTTATTGAATATTATTTATTGCATTGGAAATGAAATTGTCAGATTCAAATATGAGGTATAGTTTCAGCTGAATGTGTGCCATTTACACACCATCTTAAAGTAATATATATATATATATATATGTTTGGCCCCATATGGTGACAAACCTGGTTGAGTGTACATCTTACAATGCATAAGGACCTAGGTTTGAGACCCTGGCCCCACCTACAGGGGGAAATCTTTGTGAGTGGTGAAGCAATGTTGCAGGTGTTTCTCTTCTTCTCTATCTCCCCCTTCCTTGCCATCTTCTGACTGTCTCTATCCAGTAATAAATAAAGACAAAAGTTATGAGTTGAATTATCATAAGTCCGGGACCACCCGCATATTATCTAAGACATTTTAGTTTGTGGATGAAAGCTACTCAACTCAACTCAGTGAAGATCAGAGCCATTCAGGGTGGTATTGCCATAGGCTCAATTTAGATTAAAAAAATAGCGTGCTAGAAGAAAATAAAAGTATTTCACAAAGCCAATGAAAGGATATATCAAACTATAATAGTAACAAGACTGCAGAACAAAGAGAAAAACTAGCTTCTATCATTTTCCATTTATTTTGTTTTATTCTTATTGGAAAGTTAATGCTCTACAGAACAGTTGCTGGCATATGAGTACAATTTCACATCTCACCATAATAAATGTTTGCAAAACACTTGCATACCCTACTTAGGTCTTCTTATATCATCACTTACCAGGACATAAGACCACCCCCTGTCACAAACATGTCAGTGTCCTCCATCCCCAGAGTCCTTTGTTTTGGTGAAGTGTACCAAACCAGTCCAGTTTTACTTTGTGTTTCCCCTTTTGCTGATTGTTTCTCCTTTCTATTCTTATTTCTTAAGTTCTGTCTATAAGTGAGATCATCCCACATTCATTCTTCTCTTTCTGACTTATCTCACTTAACATGATTCCTTCAAGTTCCATCCAAGATGAGATGAAAATGGTGACTTCATAATTTTTAATAGCTGAGTAATATTCCATTGTGTATATATCACAAACTTCTTAGCCACTCATCTGTGGTTGAACACCTAGGTTGCATCCGAATTTGGGCTATTATAAATCGTTGTGCTATGAGCATAGATCACTTTGGATGGGTGTTTTATTTTCCCCTTAGGATATATCCCCAGGAGTAAACTTGCCAGAACTTATGGTAGGCCAATTTCTAGTCTTCTGAGAGTTCTGTGAGAAGTCATACATCAGAAAGAATTGCAACAAAATGTTGGAGTTGTGGTTGTAGGGATAAAAAGAGCCCTTTTACACTACCATTGGGGATGTATTCAATAAATTGGTACCACCCCTATTGAGCGCAATCTGGAGAACTCTATCTTCCCCTCCCATCTCAATTTCTTTCTGTGTCTATCACAAAATAAGTAAATAAATAAAATCTAAAAATAAAAAATAGACTTCAAAAAGGAAAGAAAACAATAAACTCTGCTCCATAAGCCTCTCTGATATCTATGTACAAATTACGTGGAGGCTGCCACTGAAGCCTAGTTCAGGTTAGAGTCTGCGTGTAGGAGCAGTAGTTGTGAAATATCTTCAATAGTTATTCAACTTTCACTGCAAATAAAGACCTCATTAAGGCATAGATGACTGTTGTGACTGGAATTTCTGACAAGAGTCGCTTAGAGGTCAGGGGGTGGCTACCTGATACTCCAGAAAATCAGGAAAGAGACATTGTGTTTCCCTGGACAGACATTAGCCCTTAGAGTTTGGCATTGCTTTTCAGGTATGGAGTGAGGTGATCTCTGGGCTGCTGGTTTTTGAAATCCTGAAGCCAGACACATTGTAATGTGTCTCAGAAAGAATGATGCTGTTGCTCTGGAAGGTGGCATCCCTGCTCTGCCACTGGTAGATGAGAGGTAGGGTGGGGGTAGCTACCATAAAGGCAGGAGGTTCTTTTTTAAATATTTTACTAGTGATTCAATACTGTTTTACAAAATTATATGTCAACAGGGGTGTAATTCTACACTGTTCCTACCACCAGAGTTCTGAATTCCAAATCTCTCCTTTACAAACCACCACAGTTCTCCCAAGGTTGCAGACATGGGTTAACTGTCATCTCTACAATTATTTGTCTACATCTGTACACAACTTCTCTCTTTTCTTCCAGGTCCAATCTGCTATTCCCCACTAAGCCACATATAACCTGTTACTACATAAAATATCTCTCCTTATTTTGTCATCTCTCTCAGGGACCTGATGGAGCTGGAGTTCAGAGTCCTCTTATTCTCTTCCTCCTATCACTTTACACCACCCCTGGGAGAATGGATCAAGAGTTATTTTTGGGGTGTAGAAGGTAGGAGTTCTGGCTTCTGTGATTGCTTCTCCACTGGACTTGGGCATTGGCAGGTAAATCCATACCCCCAGCCTACCTCTATCTTTCCATAGTGAGGTAGGACTCTGAAAGGTGAGGTTCCAGGACACCTTGATGAGGTCCTGTGCCCCAAAAAGTCAGGATGGAATAGTGGTAGCATCTACAACTTGGTGTCTGAAAGGTGACAGGACATAAAGGTGACAGGACATAAAGCGAGATAAAAAGCAGGAACCAAAAAGTAGGAATAGAGCAGATGAGATTAGCTATCTTAGGCTGGAAGCTCAGAAATCCATTTTAGGCATGCCTCTAGGGGCCCATGACTATGGTAGTTTTTGCTTGGGTTTGATAGCTAGCATGAAGTTGGTTAAAAATATTGTCTGAGAAAATGGTTTCAGAGTAGAGAAAAGGGCTGGAGAGTTGTATTGGGGCAGAGACTAGCTCCTGTTCTTGAAAATATTGTGTGGACAGAATGAACTATTTACCTCCATTCACTCAATCTAGGATATATTTATATATCTCCAGAGCTGTGTAGCCTTTGAGTCCCTATGTGTCTGAGCTTGCAGCTCATTTCACAGCTGGGAACATTGTAGGCTGTGCTCATTTCAGAACCATCCTTCTTCAAGTGTCAGGGGAGGATACTCTAGCCTCCTTTAGGAGACTTAGGCAGTCTCTACCATAGCTGTTCAATGTTGAGGGCAAGGTACTTGGGAGGCCCACAAGAGGGCTTGTGATGATGTTCCTGGTAGAAATGACTAGTGGTGGAGCAGACTCCATCTAAATTTTATAGACATCTTCAGTGATACACATTGAATTGCAAGGAAGACTAAAACTAAAACAAAATCAATGAAACTACATTTAATTAAAAATCTTCTATACAGCAAAAGAAACTATCACCCAAATAAAGAGACCTCTTACAGAATGGGAGATTTTTACATGCCATACATCAGACTAGAGGCTAGTAACCAAAATATATAAAGATCTCACCAAACTCAGCAACACAGTAACAAATGGCCCCATCCAAAGTTGGGTATAGGATATAAACAGAATATTCACCATAGAAGAGATTTAAGTAGTCCGGGAGGTGGTGAAGTAGATACAGCATTGGATTCTCAACCATGAGGTCCTGAGTTTGATCCCCGGCAGTACATGTACCAAAGTGATGTCTGGTTCTTTCTCTTCTCCTATCTTTCTCATGAATAAATAAATAAATTCTTAAAAAAAAAAGAAGAAGAGATTCAAAAAGCCAACAGTCATATGAAAAAGCTCCAAGTCAGAAAACAACATCAGAAACAACAGCAACAACAAAAGATAGAGCTGTTCTGAGGTCAATGGAACCCTCCTATACTGCTGGTGGGCATGTAAATTGGCACAACCCTATGGAGAGAAGTCTGGAGAACTCTCAGAAGGCTAGAAGTGAAACTACACTCTGACCCTGCAATTCCTCTCCTGGGGATATATCCCAAGGAACCCAACACACCCATCCTAAAAGATCTGTGTGTGGTTTTGTTCATAGTAGCACAACTTGTAATAGCCCAAACTGGGAAGCAACACAGGTGTCCAACAACAGATGAGTGGCTGAGTATGCTGTGGCATATATAAACAATGAAATACTACTCATATTCAAAAAATAATGAACCCACTTTCTTGACCCACCTTGGATGAAGCTTGAAGGAATCATCTTAAAAGAGATAAGAGAAGGTTGAATATGGGATGATCCCACTCAGACAGAAGCTGAAAATTAAGAACAGAAGGGAAAGTGAAAACAGAACTTGGACTGGACTTGGTGTACTACAGGAAAGTAAAGGTGAGGTGGAGCATTCTTCTCCTGGAACATGATGTGGAGGAAGACCAAAACTGGGGAGTTAGGATATTATGTGGAAAACTGAGAAATTTTAAAAGTATATGGACTACTGTATTCTACTCTGGACTGTAAACCATGAATCCCTCTGATTAAAAAAAAAACAATTTTCAGTAGGGAATGTTCAAGAACTAATGCCTATTTTAAAAATGTGCTCACTTTAAATTAGTAAATGAATAGTGGTTTATAATAACTTATAAAATAATATCATGTAGTTCAATCAACCTCCACCTCTATAGTTTTGTTTTTCACAGTATTAAAAATTATAGATCTCCCTAAGACTCAAGGACAGGTTGGATACCTTAATAAGATCTATAACAGTATTAAAAAGAATGAAATCATGAGAGCCCCTATCTAGCCCTTCACTGTATGAGACACACTGCCAGTCCCAAACTTGGAGGCAATGGTTCTGATTCCCACACAGAGTGAGAGACTGTGACTGAGTCAGGGTTGGGGTGTGTGTGTGGGGGGTGGAGGCAGACAGTGGTCATTCAGGTTTTGAGGTATTTCAGTGACATGCAGCAGGGAGGGGAAGTGAAGACCACTCGCTGACATCATAAAGCACCTGTGACAACACCATGAAGATGGTCACCATGGCAACACCCTGGGGTGCTTTTTGGGCAGATAGCACTGCCATTCCCCCAACCCCCTCCATGGGTTCCTCCCACCTGTACACACCACCATGCCACCTTCTTTCCCTCTTCTTCATGGTAGTCTTTCTTCCTGCTCACCTCTCCCTCATGCCCCCACCATCTGGCTAGTGGTGAACCTTCTGGCGGACCCAATTCCCAGGATCCTTCTCCTGCCCTCCTCCATCATGTCTCTTCCCATATCCCTCCCATCCACACCATAAGAGAACTTTCAAGAGGCACACACACTTTCACCAGCTATTTTTATTTAGTTTGCCATTACATCAGGGCCAATGTAGGCCTCTGTGAGGAAGCCCAGGTTAGGAGGCAGGGGGCTTGTGAGTGCCCGGCCTCATGTGGGAGCTCCTGTCTTACTCCTGTTGGCCTTCTGGTCCTTTGTTATTCTCCTGGGACTCTGCTCCACTGCCGGTTGCCCCCTTCTCTGATCTTTCCTGTGTCTTCCTCTGCTGGGCCAGTGTAAGCTCCAGTATTTTCAGCTCCCTCAGGAGCATGATACAACGATCACATATAAGGGGCTGGCTAATATACAGGAAATACAGATATTCGATCAGGTCTTCAAGGGTCAATGTTTCGCATTCTTCCAGAGGAGCTTTGAACATCCTAAACCTCTTGTTGATCTGGAAAGAGAAGGATAAGGTGGGGGGAAAGAGTTATGGCATGGAGGGGACAGGGGTGCTGTGAGCAGGAGTTATGGTGGGGGTCACTGTGTGGGGCAGGGCAGCGACAGGGCTTAGGGTGTCAGCTGGGGGAAGGAGGAGGAGGGGGAAGGTGGTATCATCTCACCATGGTGACTTGATTCTTGTGTTCTTTAATCCCTTTCCCCTGACTCTCCCAAAGCGCTGATCCTTCAAGCTGGTTTACTGGGGTCGATTTCTGCACCTCTAATGTCCCCCAAGGCTAAGGTACCCGCCTTATATATACCAGTGCCCCACCCTCCCACCTCACAATGGGGCTACGTCCCCAGGCTGTGATTGGTCATCAATGGTGCCCAGCAGCCAATGGCAGCACTGGAGGGGCGTGGCCCTCACAGAGCCGTCACAGTCAGCTGTGGGAGGATGGGCAGCCACCTGCACGTGCTGGCTGGTATGAGGGGACCTCTTGGACCCTTAAACAGCCTGCTGTCCTGATTTGCCTTCTGCAGGGTGATGGGCAGCAGCTGGCAGGGGCTTCCTCTCAGTCCCCTGGCCAGGCCATAGTGCCTCTGTTCACCCTTCCACCATCCCCAACATCCTGTCCCTGTGCTCCCTCCCTACCATTGGGCGGCAGATGTGTATCTCTCAAGATGGGGCACCCCTCCTCTTGGGCCCATGTCAGATGACTTTCTTGCGGAGTCTCTGAGAACATATGTTGTTTCGTCTATAAGAGGGGGTATCTACCTCCTGACGAGGTGGCATGAAAGGCAGCACTTAGGTCACCAAAACACACTTGAACACCTCCAACCTCATTTGGAGGCTGCACTTCCTTCACTGGCTCTGAGGCAGTCAGGAATGACATGTTCAGGTCAGAAAAGGAGTGGATTGGCCCTGTGGAAGGGTCTAGAAGCCAGGGGGTCAAAGCGGACCCAGGATTTAATTCTGGGAAACAAGCCTGTACCGTTGACTGGGAAGCCAAGTAGGGCACAGGGCTTAGCCCATCCCTCAATAGATGAGACCTAGCTAGCCCCACCTTCCGCATCCCCACTGCGTGCCATTGTATTTTACTTCCAGTCATGGGCACAAGCAGTGTCTGACCTCTATGCACCCTCTGATCTTCCTGTGCCCTCTGACCTGCCTGTGTGCTACCACCATCTATGACAGTCCTTCTGATGCCCCTGTTTCAGCCACGTGACTGCAGTCCTTCCGGAAGGAGTTATTCCCCTGCTTCTCTGAGGAGAATGTAAGTATGTTTCCTGAATAACCAGGGGGCAGCCTCATGCCCACAGCACACAAGTTCAGTACCCAGTACCACCATGAGTAAACACTCTGCAGTGTTCTGGTGTCTTTGTCTCTGCATTTCTCTTTCATTAAAACAACCAGGCATTAGCAAGGAATTAAATGGATACAGATTGGAAGAGAGGAAGTCAATCTCTCACTATTTGCAGATATGACAGTATATATAGAAAAACATAAAGAACCCAGAAGAAAGCTTCTAGAAATTATCAGGCAATATAGCAAGATGTCAGGCTACCAAATTAACGTTGGGGGCATTTGTTCATGCAAACATTAAGTCAGAAGAAGAAGAAATTCATAAATTAGTTTTACTATAGCAACAAAACAGTAAAATACTTATCAATAAACCTAACAAAAGAAGTGAAAGACTTGTATGCTGAAAAATATGATTCATTATTCAAGGAAATAGAAAAAGGCACAAAGAAGTAGAAAGATGTTTCATGTTCATGGGTTAGAAGAATTAACATCATCAAAATGAATACTTTACCCAGAAATATAGACAAGTCTAATGCAATCTCTATAAATATCCCACTTATTTTTTTTAGTTGAATAGAACAAAAGCTACAAATGTTTATCCAGAATCAGAAAATACCTAGAATAAACAAAACAATCTTGAGATAAAGAAAAAAGGGACAGGAGGCATTACATTTCCAGATCTCAAATTGTATTATAGGATCATTTTAATTAAAACTGCCTGCTACTGGAACAAAAACAGACAAACTGATACACTACATTTCACCACACAGAAGCGTAAATTCCAAATGGATCAAGGACTTGGGTGTTAGGCCAGAAACTATCAAATACTCAGAGGAAAATATTGGTAGCGCTCTTGTCCATCTAATTATTTTCACTGTATTATTATTTTTATTAGTGATTCAATATTGAATTACAAAATTACATGCCAACAGGGGTATAATTCTACACCATTCCCAACACCAGAGTTCTGAATCCTAAAATCCCTCCTTTAAAAACCACCAGTTCTCCCAAGGTTGCAGACATGGGTTAACTGTCATCTCTACAATTATCTGTCTACATCTGTATACAACTGCTCCCTTTCAGGTCCAGTCTGCTATTCCCCACTGAGCCACACATATACCCTTTTACTAAGTCAGATATGTTTCCCTTTTTTGTCCTGTCTCTCAGGGACCTGATGGAGCTGGAGTTCAGAGTCCTCTTATCCTCTTCCTCCTATCACTTCCTCTACCTCCGGGAGTATGGATCAGAGTTATTTTTGGGGTGTAGAAGGTAGGAGTTCTGGCTTCTGTAATTGTTTCTCCACTGGATTTGGGCATTGGCAGGTAAATCTGTACCCCCAGGCTGTCTCTATCTTTCCATAGTGAGGTAGAACTCTGAAAAGGTAAGGTTCCAGGACACATTGATGAGGTCCTGTACCCAGAGAAGTCAGGATGGAATCCTGGTAGCATCTACAACTTGGTGTCTGAAAGATAACAGGACAAAAAATGAGATAAAATGGTTAATGAACAGGAAACAAAAAAGTAGGAAAAGAGCAGATGAGATTAGTTATCTTAGGCTAGAAGAAAGCTCAGAAATCCATTTTAGGCATGCCTCTAGGGGCCCATGACTGTGGTAGTTTTTGCTTGGGTTTGATAACTAGCATGAACTTCTATAAAAACATTGTCTGAGAAATGGTTTCAGAGTACAGAAAAGGGCTGGAGAGTTGGATTAGGGCAGAGAGTAGCGCCCATTCCTGAAAATATTCTGTGATTAAAATTAACTATTTACCTTCATCCACCTGACCCAATATATATCACCAGAGTCTGTGTAACCCTTATGTTCTTATTGTTCTGAGCTCACAGATCATTCCTTGTTCAAATTATAGAGAGAAACAAAAAGAACAACTAAAAAGACAACTATAACAGTTAAAGAAGCACACATAGAGAAGGAATAAACTGACTCACTGAACACATAGACAATACCAAAGGGAGACAAACAAACTATCAGAAATACACAAAGCAACAAAGGAAAAGAAAAAGCAAATATGAGTGTACACACGCACACAGTCAGTAGTGGTATTGGTGCTAGTGTGTAGAGGCTTTGTGAGGAGTAACAGACTAGTTCCCTTATTACCAACTGGGTACACCATTGGTTTCATGAAGCTTTTCCAAGTTCCCCACATACCTATCTTTGTAAGTCTCTGTTATAGCCGTGAGTGGGTAGAGCTACAGCAGTTGGTTATGGGTGTGACTACCTGTTTTTTTTCAGGGGGCAGACCCTTAGCCTGCCAGGTTGCCTTTGGCCTGCTCTGAAATTCAGGATCAGTCAAGGGAAGGCCACACATACACTTGCATGGTGCTCTAAGTCAACACCAAGACTGGCCTGAAATCAGGCTGTCCTTTTGGAGGATTCCTGCTCAGAGTTGTATCCCACTAGTTTCCTACTGCTACTGGAGTTCTTCAGTGTTATCTGCAGGTCCTGTTGACTTTGTTTCCTCTGAAGACTCAGTCTCAGGGACTAGGGTATGCTTAGGAGAATATTGTATTCTCTGGCAGGTTTAATCCCCTGGGTTCTGGTCTTATGGTGTTAAGCAAAGCTGATCTCTTAAAAAAAAAAGCAAATATTTATTTCTTTTATAAATTCATATGATTATAGAACTTCAGATATAATTAATTTTTTTAGAAATTTCTTTGTTGGGTACTTAATGTTTTACATTCCACAGTAAATATAATAGTTTTTACATGAATAACATTTCCAAGTTTTCCATATAACAAAACAACCCCCATTATAACCCCCTTTGTCATCCTGTTTGGACCTGTATTCTTCCCCTCACCGAACCCAGAGTCTTTTACTTTGGTGCAATATGCCAATTCCAGTTCAGGTTCTACTTGGGTTTCCTCTCCTGATCTTGTTTTTCAACTTCTGCCTGAAAGTGAGATCATCCCATTCAGATATAATTTCTTAAGTATGATTTCTTAAGTATAATTTCTTAGGATATAATTTCTTAAGATTGGTTTGACAGATTATTACACTACTTTATTTTCTTCCTTTTTATCTCTACTGTTCCTTCCTTATTTCCTTTATTTGTATTTTTTCTTTGTTAGAGCCAGAAAATGTAGAGAAATGAAGAGAGAGAGAGAGAGAGAGAGACATGGAGGAGCCAAAGCTTTCTTCACTGTGGTAGGGGATGGGCTCAGACTTGAGTCATACAGATAGCAAAGAAGAACACTACCCAAGTGAGCTATTTTGCCTGCCCTATCCTATTTATTTCTAAAGTCATTGTATTAAAATATATATAGACTGTTATAATCAGGTCATCCTGTTATTTTAGAAATGTTGCAGATTTGAAGAATTTTTGCCCATTTTTAGATTTATCCTTTTAGATGTTATATAAATTCTGAAAATGACCCATTACTTTAAACAATAATCTCAGCTAAGCAGATTATCAAAATGAGTAATACACCTAAATGATTTGAAATGTGAACTATGTTTGTTCTCAAAAACCTGAAATTTTATACATTCCATTTGCAAATTCATTGAATTACTTAAAGTGATATTCTTTTTCTCCTACCTTATTGTACCAAGAACAGTAGGACCAAGTGATGGCACAGTCATCTCAGCAGGCATAGTTATAGTTTATATAAATTTTAAGTATTTCAATTCAACTTAATTTTGTACATTCATACTAGATAGGCAAAAGGATTCTTAAACAGACATACAGATCTGAGTGATACCCCCTTTATCTAAAGAAAACATTTAAGGAACCAACTGTCAGGAATATCAGAAAAAAAAAAACAGCATATAAGACCAAGTGTTTATACTATTTGTATGTGAATTCAAAAAGCAGCACTGGACTTGAGTCATTTGGTATGTGAATTTGGGAAAGTTGCTATTTTCTTACCTCAGTCATAATTTTTCATCTACAAAGTTAGGTTTGGAATAGATAATCTCTAAAGAATATATCTTTGTGATTGGGAAACTGATCTTCCTGTAAAACGCTTTATTTTAGTGTACAGGTATGAATAGATAATACTACAATTGAGTATTATCCTGGCTAATTGTGCAGTTACATATGTAAGAAGCTTCAGGAGACTGAGCGACTTTCATTTCCACTTCTTTTTCATAACTTCTTAGGGAAGATTTGGCTCATAACCCACATAGACATTATTAAAATGAACCTATTCATTTTGTCTATTCCATGCACTTTTAAATAATGATTACTTTCTACTGTTTCATTATGTAGCTGGAAGCTGTACTTTCAGTTGAATGTTAACTCCTTCTGCCCATGCAATAATTTTCTCTGCAGCATTCCTGAGCTACATTATGTATACTTGTGGAATAATAGATTTTTTTTTACATATTACATTTCTCACATAACTGTTTGAAATATACCTCTTTCACTATAAATCCTCTCACAAAGATTTTTTAATGAGCCAAATGTAATTCTATTTTCAAATCTGCAAAAACCTTTTTATAGGATAAAACTAGTTCATTCTCATTAGCCAGGACTTCAATAGAAAGAACACCATAATGGGGTGACTCCTGTGGTGTGAGCCACTAGGCAGTGAGGGATGAAAGATACATTTTTTCTAATAGACCTAGCAAATGGAAAGCTTTCTGTGCTGGGTGACTTTAGATGGTGCAGTACATTTTAAGGCTAAAAATAAAATCAGTTTTGCAGTCTAGTGATTCCTATTTGCTGATCCAAATTTGATTTATTTTCAAGCTATACCAATAATCAGTTTATAAAAAAAGTGATCTCTATCTCCTTGAGTTTCTCGCTCTTGACAACCCTCAGGTGGTTAGCATTTGAGTTGGTTTTGTTCTTTAAAAGTTGGGACTATGTGTAAGCCTGATAGAGCTTAGGGAGAACCACCCCGTCCTTGGATGGAGGTCTGAGAAGATAACCTCTTGGTAAGTCTCTCTCAACCGAGGTGAGCAAAAGGGGAGAAACTCAGACTTAGTTCTTTCCTTCTTGACTCTCAGGCCCACAGAAACCCCAATACTTCCCTCTATTAACTGCAGGCCACATGGCTGCAGATTCACTTATTCAAAGTCACCTTCTGATCACAGAAGAACACACCTTATCACACACTTCATCACACACCTCAGACCCCAGACAAGAGAAATTCCAAACTATATGGCTTTTTGATATCCATCTTCTCTCTATCTCACCTTCCGGGTTTAACCCCTATGCTTCTCTCAAATACCTTTGGATAATTAAGTTGCTTGCAGCATGGAGAATAACTGTCTTGTATCTCATCAATTCCTGTCATACCAGTCCCCTACCTTAGAGGCATGCCGACCGTAAGAAACCTGTAATTTCTGGCATATTTCAGTAATAATTCCCTTCGTTTGTTTTTCTCTTTAACTCGTGTCTACCTTGCTAATAAAGGAGTTCTGAATTCTGAACATGCTGGAGAGCTCCCTGGTGTCTTTTACTTCGTGTCCCCCCTGTCGTGAGCGAGAAAGAACCAGTCCGTTACCTTTCCCCTGGAGATCACCACACCAGAGAGACACGACAGCTGGCCCACTTGCCTATCTATCAGTTACTCCTGAAGTTTATCAATTACTTCCACTTGTAAGTCAAATTTCAGTTTTCAAGTGCTTCCATACAAGCACCTCAGATCTTCACAATGACCCTCTTAGTTAGTTTGCACTAGGGTTATGAGTCCTTTTTCACTTATACTCACTTTCATAAAGCTAATTCTGCACATTTTATAAAGAACACTTTTTCAACTATTACATTAACTGCTAAATAGCTACACATGTAGTCACTATCTGTTTTACATGCCAACACCTCAAAACCAAGAGGTTAAAATTGAATCCATGATCTTGCCACCCTCCCCATCTTTTGCCATTTACACAAATATACAAAACAAACATTTTCCTAATCTATTAATGTAAAAAAAAAATCCCACTATCTTTTCCACCTCATTCAAGTCAGTAGCCTGGTTCTTTTAGTAGCTCTATTAACAACTACTGTCCATTTAATCTTTCTCCTCCATTATTGCTGCCATAATAATTATTATTATTTTTAGCTGAACAGTCTTAAAATCGAACTCTCAGTCTCTTGGCTAGATATTCTCTATGTTTCATTCTTCCAAAAACATGCATTTCTTTTCTTTTTTTTAAAAAGATTTTAAAAATTATTTATTTATTTATTCCCTTTTGTTGCCCTTGTTGTTTTATTGTTGTAGTTGTTCTTATTGGATAGGAGAGAGAAGCGAAGAGAGGATGGGAAGGACAGAGTTGGGGAGAGAAAGACAGACACCTGCAGACCTGCTTCACAACTTGTGAAGCGACTCCTCTGCAGGTGGAAAGCCAGCGCTTGAACCGGGATCCTTATGCTGGTCCTTGCGCTTTGTGCCATGTGCACTTTACCTGCTGTGCTACTGCCCAACTCCCCATGCTTTTCTTAAAACATGACTTATAACCTGTTAAATCCCTCATCAATTCCACTTGTTAACGAGTAATACAGATTAAGTCTTTTAAGTTCAATGGACTCAAATTTAACTGTTAAATTTAACTCAAATTTAACAGTTAGGTTTGAGCATGTCTGACTTTAAACTTTTTTGATACATATAATTTGGCCTTCAGATTAAGAAGAAAACAGAAAGTCAGACCTTTGGGTCCAGGAAAATAGCTCATATGGATAGTGTGCTTCTTTATTATGTTCACAATTTCAAGTTCAAGCCTGGCCTCCAATTCATTAGAGAAAGCCTTGATGCTGTGGTCACAGCTATAATCTCTTCTTTGATTTTTTTCTCTTGTCTCTTTCTAGTTGAGAAAATAATAAGTCAACCAGGAGCAATGAACAAGCAGTAATGAAGAAAAAAAAAAAGGTCCTTCAAATGATGATCTGAAACCTATAGTCTTTAGAGTAATGGTCACTTTTTATTGTTTTAACATGGGTTTCCAATATTATGAACTCATAGGCTATTATGAAATTATATGGTATTAGTTCACTCCTATATTTGTGCATAAAATTTGGTATATCCACCACTGAATTTCCCGTATCACCATTCTTTCTCCCTGTTTCTTTTAGTTACCATCACAGTTACCTAATATCTAGGCAATTCATTTGACCTCCCTTTACTTCATTTTCCTCTTCTCAATATTTAACAGATGTGTGTTAATATATACTAACTAAACAATAGGCAATGATAAAAAGTGCTGTCCAACATAAGAGAATACTTTAAGATAGATTTGCATCTTATTATGTAACAGTACACACATCTATGACACACATTATTTGTTCCATATACATATGTGTACCAGTTAATACTCAGCATATACATGAAATTATGTTCCTTTTGCCAAGTTCCGTAGTCACTTGAACTTCATAGCCTCCTTGTTGTAAAGTGACAGGAACAGTAATTGTCAACTACTGTCCATCGCCACATTATCATTTGATCAGATCATTTTTGTTGGCCATGTATACATCTGAGTGATGATTAGACCCTGTGGTCTGTCATGCAGCTATGAGAAGTCATGTCACTAAAGTTCTAATCAATAGGATATAAGCATATGTGAAATGCATCAACTCTTGGAATGCTAATAAAGAAAAAGCAAGACTTGTTCATTTGTCATTCTTTTCCTCCTGTTAAGGATGCAGAGATTATGTCTGAAGCTGGAGCAGACATTTTGGGTCATGAATTGGAAAACCGTATCACGATAGGGATAGAGCAATGATCCTGTGACCCTGGACTGTGAGTTGCTGTGGAGAATCCATATTAACTCAATCTACTGTGCCAGATTTTTATGTAAAGGAAGTAGAATTAAATATCAATTATTACTTTATATTTCACAATAATGCAATTATATTATCAATAATACACTTGGAAACTGATAAAATGTTGATCAGTGTTCATGATTTCTACTAACTACTAGGTCTTTTCTTACCGCTTCTTTAGTTAACTTTGCCCGAGTTTGTCCTATAACCTTATAGTGCTGCTGGGTTATGGACTTGTGGGCATTTGCAAGATCAGAAAAACCTTTCTTCCCTTAGGCAGCATACCCCTTGCTCTACTGGTCATTTTGACATTCTTGAATAGTTATGCATAAGAGTTCTCAAAGCTGTCCTCTGAATTCTCTGAAGCTTTAATATGCAATTCTTTTTATAAGAGGCCCTTTTGATTATTAGCTTCACGGAAAATAATAGGCAGGCAGATTTGTGATGCTGTCTGTTGCCATGTGTATTCAGGATGGTATTGCCACTTCATAATGCTCCTCTTTATTCACAAGCTGATTAGATGGAGTGATGAAACCAAATGGGAAATGACACAATTTATTACTTTTATATGCAGTATCATAAAAATAGTATAAACAATAAAAAATGTCTCAGAATTAATAGAACATAAAACGGTCTTTTCTCCTAGTGAAATTATAGGTGGAATCGGATTATATCTGAATTGTAATGAAACATACTGTTAGCTTTCAATTATAGTTGCTCTTTCACTCTCTAATTGATATTATAATTAGGGGTTTAGAACTGAGATAATCCATTTGAGTGAACATTAACAGCCTTACATGATAGTAATTGTATTCTCATATTTTAAAATGCACATGCAAATGTACAAAACTCTTTAGAAAGCCCATATCACAGTGAATCAGAAAGTTGAATTGCTGTGGACAGAGGCCTACTGGTTGGGCTACAAACAATAACATGTCATCACATTTCCTTGTTTTTACCTGTGGCTTTACTATGTTAGTTTGAGGTATTTGATGTTATTAACTGCTACAATGAGGTATTGAGAAGTCTTGTTCTTTCTTTATGAGGATTGAGGAGATGTGCCTTCAACCAGATACTTAAAGAACTCTGTGCTTAATGTTCTGCCCCTAACTACAACAGTGCATCATGGTGGCACCTCCATTAGCTTGTTCAATATCCCAGAGAAGTTTGTGCCTGACCACTGGAAAGCATCAGGAAGATAAACTCCATGAGGGCCATCTAGCCGTTCATACATACATCTGCTGACATCTGCAATGCTAATTAATAATGAAGGGAACTGAGCCTCATTCAGAAATGAAACACAATAAATTCTTGTCTCTCCAAAAGCAGAACTTGAATGGAAACTGAAGCAGCATTCTGCCTTCAGCAAGTCAGACATCTTCTCAGTTTCAGGAACAGAAAAAAACAAAAAAAAAACAAAAAACTCAGAACAGAGATGCGTTCTCCAGAATGGGGTGGGGTGGGGGTTAGAGAAGAGTACAAAGTTTCTCAGAGGAGTGGTATTTTGGCTGTCACTGTAGGAGAATGCATAATTTTATCAGAGAATAACAATAATAAAAAGCCCAAAGAAACTAAGAAGAAAAAAGGAAGAAAGAAGCTTTCAGAGTGACATGGACCCTACTGCTAATTAGGATAATGTCAGTGAACTTCTGTTATATATTTAAAGACCTGTACTCATCAGTCCTATCAAAGAATTTTACGAAAAGGTAAATACATTTATACATGAGTGTCTGCATAGCTATTGGCTATTTTCTCAAGCCTTGAAAATGGCAGAATTCTAATAACAAAAAAAAAATGGTTCTGCTTACCTACATGGTAGAAAATGCTTCATGACATGATATTTCAGTGATAAAGGCATATACCTCCCTTTAGATTTTTTGGGGTGGAGAAAAATGCTGTTCTGAACAGCAGTAATAGAGACATGAACTATTACTGGAGTGGAGTGTGATTAATCCATATTCTGTGACCATTCCAATGGACTATATTTAGTTCAAAAAAGGAGAAATATCTTAGCCAGCTGTAGGTGTAAGATACATTTGTGGAAAAGAAAAAAGTGATCATATATTTTATGAAATTATAAAGTATTTTTTGTTTTTGGTGTTACACACTGGGTCATGCTGTAGAGTAATGTGCTTTCTTTATTTGTACAGAAGACTTTGGGAAGGCCATATTTGTCTGGGCTATAGATTAGTGTCTAGTTCAGGTGCCTAACAATTGATTTGATTTGCTGAGCTGTTGGTTCATTAAGTTGCCTGAAATAACCGTGTTGCAAATGTTCATTGGTGATCTGGGACTCTGTACTCAGGGTTTGCATTAGTGTCTGTGCAAAATGCTAAACTGAATTTTACCTTTGAAACTGGAAAAAAAAGTAGTCCAAGATGTGAAGACCACAGGAGTGGAGGGTTTGTATAAGAATTGAAAATATACAGATGACCCTTCATTCCCAGACTTGTTTCTATTGCCTGAAATCACCCTTTAAAGATTTTTTTGCGTTAAAATTACAGGACTCCTGGGAGACTGGGATGTCAAAGGTCTGAAGTGTGAAATATTACCCAGAAGGACTGGACAATATACAGTGCAGGAGCACTGAGTTTGTGAGCAAAATAGGAATAATGAGTACTTGGAAGAAGATATTAAAATAATGAACAAGGAGGCCAAGGTCAAATTGTTCATTCTTCTATGTTTTCTTAGCAAGCTTTTCTATTTTTTCTGAACTTATTCAACACAATTCAGATGAGATTTTATATTTTATTTATAAGATGGTAATATTGATAAGTCCGTAGGATAAGAGAGGTACAATTCCACACAATTCCCACCACCAGAATTCCGTATCCCATCTCCTCTTCTGATAGCTTTCCTATTCTTTAACTCTCTGGGAGTATGGACTCTGGGTCATTATGGGTTGCAGAAGGTGGAAATTCTAGCTTCTGTAATTGATTCCTGCAGAACATGGGCATTTGCAGGTCAGTACATACTCCCATCCTGTATCCTTTCCCTAGTGGGGCAAGGGTATGGTGAGGCAAGGCTCAGGACACATTGGTGGGGTTGTATGCCTAGGGAAGTCAGATGGAATTATGGTAGCATCTGGAACCTGGTGGCTGAAAAAGAGTTATGATGTAAAGCAGACCAAATTGTTGACTAATCATGAAATTAAAGGCAAGAATATAGCATATGAGATTTGGTGTCTCCATTATGGAAAAAGTTAGTAGGTCTATTTTAGGTATATTCCAAGAGGCCCATGGTTTTATTAGTTTTTGCCTGAACCTGACATCTATGCACATGAACCAAAGTTATTGTCTGCGGAGATGGTGTCATTTTTGGGAAAAGGACTAGAAAGCTGCATCAAGGAAGAGAGTATCTCCCAAATATGGGGAAAGTCTAAAAATACTGTTATCTGTAAACCCCGTCGATTTGATCTGGGGCCCATATTCAGCACAGGATCCTATGTAATCTCTGCATCACTGTAGGTCTGAGCTCATATCCTGTGGTCATGAGTAGGAACATTGTAAGCTGTAATAATTTCAGGATCCATTTTCCTCAGGTGGTAGTAAGGTATGTTCTCCAAACTCCCTTCTGAGAATGTAACATTCCCTGCTACTATTGATCCACATTGAGGGCAAGGTCCTGTAGGGGTCCACAAGAGGGTCCATTATGTTCTTTCTGATGGAGATGACCAGTATCATTGGACAGTGTGATCTGTTAGAGGTCTAGGCCAACATGTCTATGTGGGAATCCTCAGGACTCCCTGAGCTAGGTTATGGGGTGGCCTGATAGTGACTAAAGAGTCATCATTAAAGTGTGCCAGTCTCTTGCCCTTATTCAGCTTTTGTAGTCCTTACTTTGTCTGACAAGGTTAGCTTTGGAGAGATTGGGGGAAGTGTAATAGAAAGTAGGTAAGGAGGGTGTCTAGGTCTAAGTAGAAACTATTTGTTTAGGAACTTTATGGTGTCTTTTTTTATGTCTTTCTACTTGCTTGCTGCATTTATTAACTCACTGAAAACTATTGTGCTATTTTGCTTTAAGGTATATATTTCCCCCTAATCTATGTATACATGTGTACATATGCCCTATGTCATAGGCCCTGGTCTATATTTAGGTTTTGAGGTTTTGTTAAGAAGTGAACCACCCAAAAGGGAATTAAAGATTCCTGTGAGCTAGGAAAAGTCTCACCAGAGTAACAAAGCTGAAGGGTTGACATTCCATGACTGATGTTTCTTAACACAGTAGAAAGTGGGGGGGTTCCCAGAAGATGGCGGACTGAGAAGCTGCTAGTGACTGAGCTCTGACCAAATCTCCTGGAAACGTTAGGATTTTCTGCCTTTAGTAGGCCAGCCAATAAGGGGTACTAGCGGTGACACCAAGGAGGTGACTATAACTTAATTTGGGTTAAGAATTAGAGTAGGAAAAAAGGGGAAAAATTTTTTTTCTTCCTTTTAATTTATAAGCATACCTCCTTCCCCGTCCCCCCCCCCCATAACCAGTCCCTGGGGACCAGCTCCTAGCAGGACCCCCTGCTAGGAGCTCCTTTTCTTTACCAAATTCCTGTCCCACCAGGTAGTATCATTAATTCTAAGTCTATACCCTTCTGAAACCCCTGGCCTTTTTTCTTTCTAAGTAGCCAACCCCCCCACCTCACCCCTCATAGCTAATTAAATAATTAAAAATAAATACATTAAAAAACCCTGTCCTTTCACTGCCCTTTTATGACTGTTCTTTTTCTTATCTTTTTCTTTTCTCTCTCTTTCTTTTTTTTTCTTTTTCTCATTCTTGTCATCCTTTCTTCCTTAATTCTACAGCTTCCAAAGTCACAGCCCCCAGCCCCCACACCACCAAACAGTGTGCTTTTTTGAATTCACTGATACACATTTGGGAATTTCCTTTCACTGCTCTTTAATTACAGCTCTTTTTCTTATCTTTTCCCTTTTCTCTCTCTTGCCTCTTTTTTTTTTATCTTGTCATACACTTCTTCCTTCTTCTTTGCCTTTCTGAATTTGTGAATTATTTTGGGGAAGAAATCTGACTCAGAGTGGACTCTCTATGTGTGTATCTCTGCTCTAGTTCCCTTTCCCCTCTTGTTACCCCTAGAATATACAGTGGATAGTAGATTTGCATAACTGTCTAGTCTTGCTATCCTTTCTTTCTTTTCTCTTTCTTCTTCACTGGGATTTGGTTACTATTTATTCACGAACTGGAGAAATTGTTTGGCTAACTGGTAACGATTAAACTGCTTCAATACTTGCTTCAGTTGCTACTGTAATTCCTGAGGTTGGTGAGTGCAATTGTCATAAAGGTATTTAGTACAGTGTTACTTGTACTCAAGACACAACAACTGAGGAACAACAGAGCATAAAAAAAGAAACACATAAATTAAAAAATGGGTAGATCAAAAACAAATAAAACTGCTACTCCAATGAATGAAGACAAGAGCCCAGAAGAAACTACAAATCAGCCAGAAGTAACCATAGATAAGAAAAGTATGCAATCAATAATAAACTTATTAATCACAGAAATGAAAACAACATTGGAGGAAAAGAATGGCAGTATTAGGGAAACAACAATTGAGACCCCCAAGGAAAATACTGATTATGTTGAGGCAATTAGAAAACTGAAAGCTGAAATAGCTGTACTGAAGAAAGAAGCTGAGGCAAGGGAAAGCAGACTAACAGAAGCAGAAAACAGATTTAGTCAGACAGAGGATGAGTTAGAGAAAATGAAGAAAGAGGTGAAAGAGCTTAAAAAGAGATTGAGAGACACTGAAAACAACAACAGAGACATATGGGATGATCTCAAAAGAAGTAACACAGTAGAAAGTGAAACATGCCTATGTAGTACTGGTTGCATTGATTAGGTTGGGATCAGAAGCTACAGTATCAATTGGTATGAATTCAGATAAGCATTCAGGAAAGTGTGCCCCACCCTAGAGGTTCCAGGCCTGGGAGAAATATAGGCTTTAAAGAGAAAGAAGTTTCCTGCTGTCTTGGGGTTAAAGGAAGTAATAGTTATTGCTGTGATCAAATTATCTGGCAACTGGGTTAACTTTGAAAATCCAATTGCTAGGATTTGTTGTATCATACAAGACCTCACCATAATTTATGTCCTTTAATGCTAATTACATATAGCTATATCTTTCAAAAGTAACACCACCAGTTGCTTCTGTTCTCTACCACCCCTCAAGTGAACCTGAACATCTACCCTCACTCTCCACCCAGAGATTTTTACTTTGGTGCCCTACTCCAAACTCAGCCAGATTCTGCTTTGAGATTCCCTTTCTGTTTTTCCTCAATTTTTGTCTCTGAGTGCGATCATCCCATACTCATTTTTGTCTTTCTGTCTAATCTCATTTAACATAATTCCTTCAAGCTCCATCCAAGATGGGTCAGATAAGGTGCATTCATTATTCTTAATAGCTGCATAGTATTCCATTGTTTATATATACCACATCTTTCTCAGTCACTCATTTGTTGTTGGGCACCTGGGTTGCTTCCAGGTTTTAGCTATTGCGAATTGTGCTGCTATGAACATAGGTGTACAAATGTCTTTTTGATTTGGTGTTATGGTGTCCTTGGGGTATATTCCTAGGTAAAGGAATTACTGGGTCATATGGAAGGTCCATCTCTAGCCTTGTGAGGGTTCTCCAGACTTCTCTCCACAGAGGTTGGACCAATTACATTACCACCAGCAGTGCAGAAGGTTTCCTTTGTCCCCACAACCTTTCCAGAATGTGTTGCTGTTGTTATTTTTGATGTATGCCATTCTTGGAAGAATGAAATGGTATCTCAATGTTATCTTTATTTGCATTTCTCTGACAATCAGTGGCCTGGAGCAATTTTTCATATTCTTGTTGGCCTTTTGGATCACTTTTGTAGTGAATGTTCTGTTCCTATCCTCTGCTCATATTTGGATGGGGTCATTTGCTTTTTGTTGCTAAGTTCATGAATTCTTTATATATTTTGGTTATTAGATTTTTGTTTGATATATGACATGTGAAGATCTTCTCCCATTCTATAAGGGGTCTCTTTGTTTGGGTGATGGTTTCTTTGGCTGTGCAGAAACTTTTCAAGTTGATGTAGTCCCATTGATTTGTTTTTATTTTTGTCTTCCCTACAATTGGGTTTGTATCATCAAAGATGTTCTTGAGGTTTAGGTGGGAAAGACTTCCACCAATGTTGTTCTCTAAGTATTTGATAGCTTCTGGTGCAACATTCATGTCCTTGATCCATTTTCAGTTGACTTGTGTTTCTGGTGAGATAATGTGTTTCACTTTCATTCTTCTGCACGTTTCAATCCAGTTTTCCCAGCATCATTTATTGAAGAGAGCCTCCTTCCTTCATTTAATACTTTGTGCCTCTTTATCAAAATTTAGATGTCCATAGGTGTGGGGTTTTAGTTCTGGGCTTTCGATTCTGTTCCACTGGTCTGTGTACCTATTTTTGTTCCAGTACCATGCTGTTTTGATTATCATGGCCTTATAATATAGCTTGAGATCTGGGAGTGTAATACCTCCATTCCTGTTTCTTTTCCTCAAGATGGTTTTGGCAATTCTAGGTGTTTTCTGGTTCCAGTAAATGATTGCAATTTTTGTTCAACTTTCTTAAAGAAACTTGGTGGGAATTTGATAGGTATCACTTTAAATTTGTATATGGCTCTTGGGAGAATATTCATTTTGATATTAATTCTTCCAATCCATGAGCATGGGTTATCCTTCCATTCTTGGTATCCTTTTCTATTTTTCTGGATAGGACTTCATAGTTTTCAGTATCAAATTCTTTCACTTCTTTGGTCAGGTTTATTCCTAGATATTTTATTGTTTTTGCTGCTATAATGAATGGGAGTGATTTCTGGATATCCTCTTCTTTTGAGTTAATGTTCGCATAAAGAAATGCCACTGATTTTTTTTTACATTGATTTTATAGCCTTAGACTTTGCTATATTGCCTGATGTTTTCCAGTAGCTTTTTGCAGGATTCTTTAGGTTTCTCTGTGTATACTATCATATCATCTGCAAATAGTGAGAGTTTGACTTCTTCCCTACCAATCTGTATTCCTTTGATTGCTTTCTCTTGCCTGATTGCTATGGCAAGAACTTCCAATACTATGCTGAAGAGTAATGGTGATAGTGGACAGCCCTGTTTAGTCCTGATCTGAGGAGGAATGCTTTCAGCTTCTGTCCACTGAGTATGATGTTGGCTGTAGGCTTGCTATATATTGACTCCACTATCTTGAGGAATTTCCCATATATTCCCACTTTTTGTAGTGTTTTGAGCATGAATGGGTGTTGTATTTTATCAAAGGCTTTCTCTGCATCTATTGAGATAAGCATGTGGTGTTTGGTTTTGCTTTTATTGATGTGGTGAATGACATTGATTGACTTACATAGGTTGAACCACCCTTGCATTCCTGGGATAAATCCCACTTGATCATGATGAACGATATTTTTGATATACTGTTGTATCTGGTTGGCTAGGATCTTGTTTAATATTTTGGCATCTATGTTCTCTTGTTTTCTAATGTATGCTTGTATAGCTATGAGTTTCCCTATTAGTACTGCTTTAGTTGTGTCCCAAATAATTTGATAATTCTTGTCTTCATTTTCATTTGTTTCTAGGAACATTTGAATTTTTTGCTTATGTTCCTCTTTGCCCCAGCAATTATTAAGTAGTATGTTGCTGAATTTCCAAATTTTTTGACTTTTACTAATTTTCTGTTTGTTGTTAAGAGTTAGTCTGTTTGCTCCATGGTGGTCTGAGATGATGCTTGGGATGATTTCAGTGCTCCTGAATTTTTTTATAATTTCTTTGTGGCCTAACATATGGTCTATCCTTAAGGACATTCCATGTGCATTTGAAAAGTATGTGTATTCAAATTTCTTGGAGTGAAGATCTCAGAATATGTCAGGTAGTTCTAGTCGATCCACCTCTTCAGTTAATTCTCTTGTTTCTTTGTTGATTCCCTGCTTAGATGATCTATCTAAATGTGAGATTGGGATGTTGAAGTCTCCTACTATTACTGTTTTACTATTTATGTATTTTTCTAGCTCTTTCTTTTTTTTTAATTAACTTTATTTATTTATTTATTTTCCTTTTTTGTTGCCCTTGTTGTTTAACATTGTTGTGGTTATTAATGTCGTTGTTTTTGGATAGGACAGAGAGAAATGGAGAGAGGAGGGGAAGACAGAGAGGAGGAGAGAAAGACAGACACCTGCAGACCTGCTTCACCGCTTGTGAAGTGACTCCCCTGCAGGTGGGGAGCCGGGGGCTAGAAGTGGGATCCTTACGCAGGTCCTGGCGATTTGTGTCACGTGCGCTTAACCCGCCGACTCCCCTTCTAGCTCTTTCAGTAAGTGTTTGATGTATTTAGATGGACCCTCATTGGGTTCATATGTTAGTAATTGTTAAATCTTCTTGATTGATCCTCGAATCACTATGTAATGACCATGCCTATCTTTTATTCCTTTATTTATTTTAAAGTCTACTGTGTCAGAGATGAGAATAGTTGTTCCTCCCTTTTTTGTGGTCCATTAGCTCATGTAATAGTTTTCCATCTTCTCACTTGGAGTCTGTTTTTGTCTTGTTGAGTCAGGTGGGATTCCTGCAGATAGCATATGCTTAGGTTGTGTTTTCTGATCCATCCTCTTACTTTGTGTCTTTTAATGGGTGAGTTTAAGCCATTGACATTTATTGGTATTATGGATTTAAGGTATTGCAGTGCCATTATTAAACAGTTTTTTTGGTTCTGATATATGGCTAGTTTTGGGTGATATTGTTCATGTTTATGGGAAGCCTTTTAGGACCTCTTTTGGTTCAGGATTGGTGATATTTGCCTTCTTTAACTGTTGCTTGTCTGAGAAGGTGTTTTATCCCTCCATCTAATCTGAATGACAGTTTAGCAAATATGCTATCCTTGGTTGAAACCCTTTGTCATTGAGAGCTCGATAAATATCTTTCAATTATCTTCTGCCTTTCTGGTTTATGTGGAGATGTCTGCTGATAGTCTTAAGGGTTTTCCACTATGCATGACTTTTTGTTTTTTTCTTGCAGCCTTCTGGATCCTTTCTTTATCCTTACTTCTTTTCATTTTAACTATGATGTGTCTTCAAGTCTTGGTTGATTCTGTTTGGGACTCGCTGGGTCTCTTAAATTTTTGATATCTTTTTTGTTGCTTAGGGTAGATAACTTCTCTTTTATTACTTCCTTTAGGATGCTTTATTCCCCTTCTTCCTCTGGTAGGACAATTATGTGAATGTTACTTCTTATGAGATCATCCCATATGTCTCTGTTGTTGTTTTTGGTGTCTTTCAATCTGTCTCTCTCTCTCTCTCTCTCCTCTTTTACTTACTTCTTAGTTTTCTCTAGCTCATCCTCTGTTTGGCTAATTTTGTGTTTGCTTCTGTTAATCTTCTTTCCCTTCCCTCATCTTCCTTTTTCAGTTCAGCTAATTTTTTTATCTTGCTCCATTACAGTATTAGCTTGTTCCACTTCCTGGCTTTTTAGCTCAGCTATTTCAGCTTTCAGTTCTCTAATGACATCGACACAGCTAGTATTTTCTTTGAGGGCCTCATCTGTTATTTCCATACTTCTGATAGTCTTTTCCTCAAAAGCTTTACTCACTCCTATGATTATAATATTAATTGTTTGGATATTTTCCTTATTTATAGTTGCTTTTGACTTATTTAAGATTTCTTCTGGGCTACTGTCTTGATTCAATGTGGTAGCTGCTTTAATTGCTCTCAGTTTAACCATTTTTTTATTGGTATGGTTTGCATTTTCTGTCCTGTCATCCTGCAGTTGTTGTGTGAGTACAAGCAACACTAAACTAAAGTATTTTTACAAAGGAAGTCACAAACCTCAGAATGTACAATAGGAACCAAAGCAAAGATTAATGCTTTGTTTAGTTCAACCAAAACCAGTTAGCCAATAATACCTCCACTCTAAAAACAAAAACAAACAAATAAAAATGAGAAAAAAAAGACAAAGCAAGAGTAGACAGTTACAAAAATCATCTGTCAACTATAAATTCTAAAGACAGTGGGAAGAGAAAGGAAAGGAGAACACACACACACAAACACACACACACACACACACACACACACACACACACACAGAGAGATATCACTCCCAGTCATACTTATTCCTCAGGATAATTCACAAAAGATTGCCAGTGAATACAGAACGAAAAAAAAAAAAGCAACAAAAGGAAAGATTTTTGGATCAGCCAAGAAGAAAGAAAAAGAAAAGTGGAAAAAAGAGAGAGAGAAAAGCAAGTTCCTCCCACAATCACCCAATCACCACATGTCCATGGAAAAAGCAACAACAGCTAATTTTGGTCAACCTGGAGAGGAGGGAAAACAGACAAGGACAAATAATAATGAAAATAAAATAAAACCCCATAATCAGTCTGCAGATTAAACCATTCCAGATTGGCTGCACACAGCCTTGCCTCTTCCCAAGCAGAGCAAAAAAAAAAAAAGAAAAGGAAAGAAAAAAAAAAGAAGAAGTAACTATCAAACTTAAGAGGTAGAGGGAAGAAAGATAGGTAATCTAACCCAGGCAAGACTGAGGGCCTGATTGATCAGGCATTCTGTCACTCAGAGCTGCAGCTTCCTTGTAAAAGAAAAAAAAAATTTGGGGGGGATATCTCCCCCTCCTTTGGATGACACTCCTGCTGCTCTTGGAATCTTAATAAAGAAATTAGTTCCACAGGAGGCCTACCAGGAGCAGCTGGTTTGGGGATTGGTTTTGGTATTGGGGGAGTGCAGAGAGGAATAGCAAAACCAATAACCCTTGGTGGAATCTGTGTTTCCTTTGTTCTTTCTGGCCTCTGTTTGCCAGCCCAAGGGTGGGTTATAGGGCTCTTCCTTAGTTCTACCCTGTCCCTCCCTACACTCTTTCTCTACCACTGCCCAGAAATCTTACCCTTGCTCAAAATTCCCAGGTTTAAAGCAGCCTCCTTGCAGAGCTCATGCCAGGTGTTGTCTCCAAGCTGCCATCTTAGGTAGAAATTCAGAGGATTTTTTTAAATTGGTGATTTACTAATGATCGACAAGATTGTGGGATAAGGGGGGTACAATTTCTTACCCTGAGTTCCATATCCCATCCCCTCCATTGGAAGTGTCCCTATTCTTTATCCCTCTGAGTGTATAGACCAAAATTCATCATGGGGTACAGAAAGTGGGAGGTCTGGCTTCTGTAATTCTGTATCCACTGGACATTGGCCTAGACAGGTCAATCCATACCCCAGCTTTTTTCTATCTTTCCTTAGTGGGGTAGGGCTCTAGGGAGGTGGGGTCCCAGGACACATTGGTGAAGTTGTCTGCCCAGGGAAGTCAGTTTAGTATCATGGTAGCATCTTCAACTTGGTGGCTGAAAAGCAATAAGATATAAAACAGAACAAATTGTTTAATAATAAGAAACCTAAAAGTAGGAATATAGCAGATGAGATTTGGGATCTTCATGTTAGAAGAAGCTAGAAAGTTCATTTTAGGTATATTCCAAAGGGCCCATGACTACTAATTTTTGCCTGAGCCCAACAGCACTCAGGTGGGCTAAAACTATTAGCTGAAAAGATGGTGTCAGAGTTGTAAATAGGACTAGAAAACTGTATCAGGGAAGAGAGTACCTCCCAAATATGAGAAAAGTATATCAATACTGTTAGCTGTATATCCCATTGATTTGACTTATGTTTATTCATATTTAGCAGAGGAGTGTGTGTAATGTTTGTATCCCTGTCAGTCTGGGCTTGCTTTCTATGGCCATAGTTGGTAACATTCTAGGCTGCACTCATTTCAGGACCAGTCTTCCTCAAGTAGCAGAGTATATTGACCCAGCCTCCCTTTGGAGAGTGGGGAGTTTTTATAATTATTGTTCTACACTGTTGAGAGCAAGGTCCTGTGGAGGCCCTCAAGAAATTTTATGATGTTTTTCCTGATATAAATGACCAATGATGGTGAAGAGAAGAATCTATTAGAGGTCTAATCCCATCATGTCTGTGTGGGAATCCCAGGATTCACTGCCTTAAGACCCCGGGTTATGGGGTGGCCTGGTAGCAATCAAAAGGGCCATAGTTAAAGTGTGTCGGTCTCTTGTTCTTATCCAGCTGTTGTAGTCCTTACTTTGTCTGATAAGATTAGACTTAGTGTGATTGAAGGAAGTGAAAAAGGCAGTAAATGTAGAAACTATTTGATTAAGTGTTTTATGATGTCTTTTTTTGTCTTTCTACTTGCTTGCTGCACTTACGGAGTCACTTCAGACTAGTACACATTTTTACTTTAAGATATACATTTTCCTGCAGAGGGAACTCACAACAAGCAGTGGAGCAATGCTGAGGTGTCTCTCTTTCTCTCTCCCTCTCTATCTCCTCCTTTCTCTCTCAATTTCTTTCTCAATCCAAAATAAATAAATACATATTAAAAAAGACAGATATTTTCCCTAACTTGTGGATACATATGCATGCGTGCCCTATAGTATGTGCTCTGGTATATATCTAGGTTCTATAACTTCGCTAAGAAGTGTGCCATCCAGGGAGTCAGGTGGCAGCACAGCAGGTTAAGCACATGTGCACAAAGTACAAGGACCAGCATAAGGATCCTGGTTTGACCCCCTGCTCTCCACCTGCAGAGGAGTCGCTTCACAGGTGGCGAAGCAGGTCTGCAGGTGTCTCTCTTTCTCTCCCCCTCTCTGTCTTCCCCTCCTCCCTCTATTTCTCTCTGTCTTATCCAACAACAATGACATCAATAATAACTACAACAATAAAACAACAAGGACAACAAAATGGAATAAATAAATAAATATGCAAAAAAAAGAAGTGTGCCATCCGAAATTGATCAAAGAAGTCCTATGAACTAGGAAAGGTATTACAAAAGTAATGGAGCTGGAGGGTTAACATAAGAAGTCCTATGAACTAGGAAAGGTATTACCAGAGTATTGGAGCTGGAGGGTTAATATGCCAGGCTTGGCATCTCTGGACACAGTCTGAGGTGAAACATGTTGAGGTGGCACTGGGTGATGGAAATGATATTAACAGATACTCTTATTAACTTATGTTATTATAAACCACTATTCAATCAATATGAGAGGGGAAAATAGGTTGTATGTCTGTGTTGTTAAAATTCGGAGGCTCTTGCTGGGCTGGCTTGCTTCACGGCTGGTAACAGAGACGCGGAGACAATGGCTGGGCAGGGAAGCTGTATTTCTTTATTCATGAACAACAATTCATAAACTAAGACAAACTAATCACCAAACAGAACTCTGCTGTCTCTTTGCAGCGGTGCAAGCACTCTTTCTTTTACTCTCGAACTCAGGAACCCTCTCCCTTACTCTCGAACTCAGGAACTCTCGAACTCTCGTACTGGGGAACCCTCTGAAACTCTGGCACTCTCGAACTCAGGAACCCTGTCCCTTACTCTGGAACTCTCGTACTCGGGAACCCCCTAAAACTCTGGCACTCTCGAACTCAGGAACCCTCTCCCGGGGTTCCTTGGGGCGGGACCAAGCAGGCCCGCGAAATTAACAGGACTGATCCAATTCTCTTGGCGGGGGAGGGCTAGAACAAACCAATGTAAAGCATACGACAATTCCCCCTTTTCTTTTAACTAAATGGCTACAGTATCAAGGGTGCGGGGTGAACAGAAACCTATATCGTACAGGCATTTTTTAAAAAAGAAACTGGCACAAACTAAACTTTATCAGCTTAAAAAAACATTTCTTGCCTCTGGGGGGGCGTACTTTTTTCGACGGGCATTTGTATGGGGGCAGGGAACGGCCTAGAGTCACACAGGTAGCTGGCTGCAACTTACTTACTATGAAACAAAACTTGTTATTAGCATATCTACTGCACGATCTAACGTTTCTAATAGAGAAGGAATTTGAGACTTTTACATATCAACAAAGTCTTTTAACCTTTTGTTACACCCATTCAAGATGGAGACACACCCTAGGTGTGGGCTGGAGAGGAAACCTCAGGCATGAGAATAATTAGCATAGCCATTGTGCGATCTACCATTTCTAATAGAGAAGGTAATGGAAAGTTTTACATATCAACAAGTCTATTTAACCTTTTGTTTAGACTAACTTAGTTAAAATATATTGATTGTTAACTAATTTTTACCTTAGACTTTAAATGTAAGTTAATTTTATCTTTATGAGAATTACATTGAAAACCTTTTTTATTTAACTTTGACTAGTAAGAATTTAGCCTTAAAGCTACTGTTTACCAAACTTTAAACATACACATAAACATGGTCATTAATACACAAGGAGAGAAACCTTTGTTACGAAGACATGTCATTTTAAACATGAATTTAAATCTGTACTGTCTTAGTGGTTGGGGGGGGTCACCATTCAGAGGTGGCTTCCGGCGCAGCTCCATTCCTGAGCAGCTCCACTTCTAGGAATTGCAGGTTGCGATCTCTGCACAAATCTCTGCGTACTCCAGCTTGTCTGCCTTCAGACCAGACCGGCGGCTGGAGATCTCGTGTGCCCAGTTTCGGCAGGGAGCCCGGGGTTCCGGGAGGCCCGGGATGGTTCCAGAATTCATAGAAAGAGGGCAGGCAGGCCAGTTTTGTAGAAGGCGTGAGCCTAGGTGCCCAGGGGTGGCGGCCATAATAGGCCGCCACGGCCCTGCCCCATGGCCCTGCCATGTCTGCTGCCCTGTTCGCAGTGGCTGAGCAGCGTGGAGGGATCACGCGTCCAGTGCCCTGAGCCACGCGGTGGAGAGCCGGCTCCTGTGGGCTGGCCTCGGGCTCTTGCGTGTTGGCCTCGGGCTCTTGCGTGTTGGCTTCGGCCTCCAGGGGCTCTTGTGTGCTGGCGACGGCCTCCTGCAGGCTGCAGGGCTGCGGGGCTGCAGGCGCGGTGCGCTGGGTTGTCTGGGCGCAGCTGGCTGGCTGGCTGTTTAACCAGGTGGAAACGGCAGCTCCGCGCCTCGCCTCCCACCCGCTGGCTCTTCCCGCTGGCTGTTCTGAGTTCGCCCAAGCGAGTGGAAACCACAGAGTGGTCCAGAAATAAATGTTCCAGAAACAGCAAAACAGTCTCATGAAGAAAGAGCAGAGGCCTTTGGAGATCTCTTCACAAGCAGAAGAGAAGGCCATAGTACATAGGTAGCCAAATTGTCTTTACTTATCTGAGAGATGTGCAGGTCAGGTCCACGTGGGCGCCATTTGTTGTTAAAATTTTTCGGAAGGCTCTTGCCAGGCTGGCTTGCTTCACGGCGGGTAACAGAGACGTGGAGACAACGGCTGGGCAGGGAAGCTATATTTCTTTATTCAGGAACAACGATTCATAAACTAAGACAAACTAATCACCAAACAGAACTCTGCTGTCTCTTTGCGGCGGCGCAAGCACTCTTTCTTTTACTCTTGAACTCAGGAACCCTCTCCCTTACTCTCGAACTCAGGAACTCTCGAACTCTCGTACTGGGGAACCCTCTGAAACTCTGGCACTCTCGAACTCAGGAACCCTCTCCCTTACTCTGGAACTCTCGTACTCGGGAACCCCCTAAAACTCTGGCACTCTCGAACTCAGGAACCCTCTCCTGGGGTTCCTTGGGGCGGGGCCAAGCAGGCCCGCGAAATTAACAGGACTGATCCAATTCTCTTGGCGGGGGAGGGCTAGAACAAACCAATGTAAAGCATACGACAGTCTGGAGCTTTCTAATGCATGGACTTCAGTTTTGAGTATATATTCCTTTAATCTAAGCCCTTAAGATTTCACATTAGCAAACTGAATTTTCACACTGGGTTTAAATTGTTAATGCATTTCTAATAACTTTATTTTTGAAAAATTAAATCACCTATAATCTTAGACCAGAAGAAACCAGTCCTGTGGGTATATACAATCTAGTTATTTGTAAATTGCATTGAATGACATAAATCCTGGCAAAGTCTTGCATGGAACTTCTGGGACCTTGCTCACTTTCCTTCATATTTCTTTTGGTCCATACCATTTGATACTGCATCTGCTCATCTCAACCATCTCAACTTTTACGGCCAAATTCTCTTTAAACAAAGGAGTCTCCCTTGATAATTATTGATGACACAGTTTTTATTATATTTATGTGTTTATTGGATACAGAAAGCCAGATATCTAGATGGAACGGGGATATAGGGAGTGAAACAGAGACACCTCAGTACTGCTTCACCACTTGCAAAACTTTCCCCCTGAAGATGGGACTGAGGGCTCGAACCTGGGTCTTTGCTCATGGTAACATGTGCAGTCAACCAGGTGCACCATTTCCCAGCCCCTTTATCATAACTTTCAAGCTATGGCTCTACATTGTGGTGATATATTTCCACATGTCTTAACAGAAGAAATACTAAGTTTCAAATTTGCCTCTAACATGAAATATCCCACATTATTCCTTCCACCTTAACTTTCTTATTTTTGAGGTTTTTTTACAATTTAATTCTATCATAGCTTTCCTAATCAATCCATATTCTAATGTGTGTGTACTTGTGTATGTGTGTGTATCTTTACTTTTTTCATCAAAAATAAAATTTGATTATTTTCAACATTAGTCATGTGATTACTTAGAATATATTTTTGTAGTTCCTAAAATATTTCTGATGTAGAAATGTTTGTTAATTTACTGAATCCTGTAAATTATGTGTACACCAGTGTGTGTGAACATCTGTGTGTGTGTGTGTGTGTGTGTGTGTGTGTGTGTTGTGTGTGTGTGTGTGTGAGGAGATGAAGAGTCAGTGTCCTCCCTTGCCCTAAGAGAAGAGCCACAATGGTAGGGACTTCCCCAAGCTCTGAAGGAAGGTTGAGCCAGCCTACTCTTACCACTTTGGGAAGACTGGTCCTGAAATGAGTGCAGCCTAAAATGTTCCCAGCTGTGACTATGGACTGTGAGCTCAGACTGATAGGGATGCAGAGGTTACACAGGCTCTTATGATAAATACGAATATATGTGTGTCCTAGGTCAGATTGATGGGGTAAATAGTTAATGTATTTACATACTTTCCTCATGTTTGGGAGCTACACTCTGCTCTAATCCAGCTTTCTAGGCCTATTCTAAACTCTGACACCATCTTCCCAGACAATATTTTTTTAACTTTTAAAAAAGTTTTTATTTATAAAATGAAAACACTAAGAAGACCACAGGATAAGAGGGGTACAAGTCCACACAATACTCACAGCCAGAACTCCATATCCCATTCCTTTCCCTGATAGCTTTCCTATCCTTTAACCCTCTGGGAGCATGGACACAGGGTCATTATAGGGTGCAGAAGGTGGAAGGTCTGGCTTCTGTAATTGCTTCCCCTCTGAACATGGGTGTTGACAGGTCTATTCATACTTCCAGCCAGCCAAATAATACTTTTAGTCCCCCTCCATGTTAGCTATCAAACCCAAACAAAAATTACTGAAGTCATGGGCCCCTAGGAATATAACTAAAATAGACTTTCTAGCTTCTTTTCCACTATCAGCTCCCTATTCTCATATGTTTTATTCCTAATTTTTTGTTTATTAAACTTTTTTCCCTGATTTATACCTTAATGCCTTTCTAACACCAAGTTGCACACGCTACTATGATGCCATCCTGACTCCCCTGGAAAGATGACCTCACCAATGTGTCCCAGAACCTCACCTCTCCAGAGCCCTACCTCACTAGGGAAAGATAGAAACAGGCTGGGAGTATGGACCAACTGCCAATGTCCATGTCCAGTGGAGAAGCAATTACAGAAGACAGAACTCCCTTCCCCCTTCCCCATAAAGAATTTTGGTCCATACTCCCAGAGGAGGAGAAATGTTAAGGGAAGATAAATAGAGTGCTCTGAACTCCAATTTTCAGGACCCAGAGAAAAAAAGAGGAAAACAGGAAGGATATTCAGAAGTAGAAATAGGTGTAGGAGTAACTTAGAAAGGAAGTGAAAATGAAAACAGGGTCATAGAGAAAATGGGCAAATATATATATGAATATTGATAGTTATAGAAATAATAGTCAACCCACAGTTGTGACCTTGTGAGAAATACTGAAGCGTCCAATGAAGAGAATGGGGGCACAGAACTCTAATGATGGGAATTGTGTGGAATTATACCCGTTATTCTATAATTTTATAAATCAGTATTTAATCACTAATAAAATTTACAAAAAGAAAAAGAAAGAGTGGGGAGTCGGGCAGTGGTGCAGTGGGTTAAGCGCAAGTGGCGCAAAGCGCAGGGACCAGCGTAAGGATCCCGGTTCGAGCCCCCGGCTCCCCACCTGCAGGGGAGTCGCTTCATGGGCAGTGAAGCAGGTCTGCAGGTGTCTATCTTTCTCTCCCCTCTCTCTCTGTCTTCCCCTCCTCTCCCCATTTCTCTCTCTCCTATCCAACAACAAAGCAACGTCAACAATGGCAATAATAACCGCAACGAGGCTGCAACAACTAGGGCAACAAAAAGGGGGAAAAATGGCCTCCAGGAGCAGTGGATTCATGGTGCAGGCACCGAGCCCAGCAATAACCCTAGAGGAAAAAAAAATAAAAAGAAAGAGTGAGTGTCTTCATGCTAGGTAGTTTAAATATCCATGTCAGCATTTAGAGAACCATTTGTTATCTTCCAGTATGTCAACAGTTTCACATGGCTTATTCCTATGTTCTTCCAACTTTCATGCACAGATAGTGGGGGTCTATACATGCCACAGTATCTGAACATTATGTATTCCATTACAGTACTGAAGAGATTCTTTAACTTTTGCTGAGAACTTGATCAGAGATTGACTGGTGATAGTTAATTTAGTGTAATGACTGAGACTTCCTCTGGTCTCTGAGGATTTTCTGCCACAGATCTAAGTGGATGGTCTTTGCACAGTACTTTGAAGCGGTAGACTTAGTTCAGAATGATACTAACAGATAATGTGTTTGGAATTAAGTGTCTCTCCCAGTGTTATATAGGTTGAGCTGACTTACACTTCTGATTGAGTGTTTTGCTTTCTGCTACAAGTAAAAGCATTATTAAAAGCAACTTTCCAAGGAAATGCCAACTAAAACCCTTTAACTATAGTAAAAAAGAAACATACTGGGAGGCGGTAGCGCAGCCGGTTAAGTGCAGGTGGCGCAAAGTGCAAGGACCAGTGGAAGGATCCCAGTTCGAGCCCCCGGCACCCACCTGCAGGGGAGTCGCTTCACAAGCAGTGAAGCAGGTTTGCAGGTGTCTATCTTTCTCTCCCCCTCTCTGTCTTCCCCTCCTCTCTCTATTTCTCTCTGTTCTATCCAACAACTGTGACAGCAATAACAACAACAATAGCAACTACAACAATAAAACAACAAGGGCAACAAAAGGGAATAAATAAATATTTTAAAAAAATAAACATACCCTCAACATTCAAGAGCTTCCTTGTTTTTAAGATACATGTAATAATAGTAACTACTGGCTTGTTATATGGATTCAATGAGATGACATATACATACATTTAAGGAGATAAGTAAATTGTTTTTATTTCTATATATATTTTAAATTATTTTCTTTCTTTCTATTTATTTATTGGGTAGGGACAGAAAGAGAGAGGAGGGGGAGATAGTGAGGGAGAGAGACAGAGACACCTGCAGCCTCGCTACTACACTTGTGAAGCTTTCTCCCTTCAGGTGGGGACCAGGGGCTTGAACCTACATCCTTGCACACTATAATGTGTGCACTTAACCAGGTATGCCACTGCCTGGACCATGTATACATTTAATTTATAAAATGGAAATATTGGCAAGACTAAAGGATAATAGGGGTACATTTCCACACAATGCCTACCCCCAGAGCTCCATATCCCATCCCTGCCCTTGACAGCTTCCCTATTCTTTATCCCTCTGGGAGTATGAACCCAGGGTCATTGTGGGATGCAGAAGGTGGAAGTTCTGGCTTCTGTAATCGCTTCATCTCCGTTGGCAGGTTGGTCCATACTCCCAGCCCGCCACCCTTTTTCCTTAGGAGGGTAGGGATCTGGGGAGGTGGGGCTCCAAGACACATGGTGGTGTCCTCTGCCCAAGGAAGCTGGGTTGGCATCATGGTAGCATCTGGAACCTGGTGGCTGAAAGACAGTTAAGATAGAAAGCAGAACAAATTGTTGATCAATTATGAACCTAAAGACAAGAATATTGTGGATGGAGATTTGGGATCTCCATTTTGGAAAAAGCTAGTAGGTCTATTTTAGGTATATTCCAAGGGGCCCATGACCCAACTAGTTTTTGCCTGTGCCTGACATCTAATGTGCAGGTCACCTAAACTATTGTCTGGGGAGATGTTGTCATTGTTGGAAAAAGGACCAGAAAGCTGGATCAGGGAAGAGAGTAACTCCCAAATATGGGGAAAGTATATAAATATTGTTAACTGTAAACCCCACCAGTTTTTATCTGGGGCCCGTATTTATCACAGGAGCCTATGTAACCTCTGCATCCCTGTAGGTCTGAGCTCACATTCTGTGGTCATGGCTAAGAACATTCCAGGCTGCACTAACTTACAGACTGCATATATATTTTTAATATCAGTAAATTGTTAACCATTATTTATAATTAAAGTTGAATATGTTTACTATGAAAACTATTCAATATACATGTACCTTAGGTTAATGTATCATTAACATCTGCTACATTTTTTCTTACCATTAAAAGTTTTGTTGAAAAACTTCATGGCTCTGCCCTTTTTGGTGTACTATTTCCTGTTAAACCATTCTTGTATTTAAGACAGTTAACACTCAGGAGTACAACAAAATATAACCGTATGAATTCAGGAAATTTGATCATTTATTTATTACTATATCCTCTACACATAAGTGCTAGATATCTGTTGGTCATCATTTCTCCTTTGGCTAGTTCTGCTTTTGTTTCTATCCGTGTCACCCCAGGTTCTCCTGCATTGCCTAACGCTGTGGTCTATTTACATAATCATTTTTTTATTTGAAATTCGCCCTAGTTTAATCCCCATTGGTTTAATCCCCATTGGTTTATTCCCCACTGGTTTAATCCCCACTGATTCTTGCTCTTTTTCCAATCCGCCCCCTTATCCTACATACTTCCTTTTTCCACCCTACCACTTCCATCTCAGAAGATATTTAAAGGCAGATCAATAAACGCAGCTGGTTATTGTGTGTTCCCACTCTGCAAGTCCCAGAGTCTCTCTCTCGAGATGCTAGTTCTTGATCCCTTTCCCACGAAGCACGTGCCTGGGAAGAAGCACCCTCAAGCTAGCCCAGCAGATATCCCAGTAATTATTTATATTTCCTCTTAAAACATTCATTTTTTATGAAATATGGAGAGATTAGATAACCACTCAGCCCTAGCATATGCAATGTCAGGAATAAAAACTTGGGTCTCAAGCACTCAATTCCTTTGTTCTGCTACTGGGATATTTCTTTTTTCTTTTTTTTTTTTTTTCTTTTCTTTCTTTCTTTTCTCTTTTTTTCCTTTGCTTCCAGGATTATCCCTTGGTTCCAGAACTACGAATCCACTGCTCCTGGAGGCTTCCCCCCCCCCATTTTGTTGTCCTTGTTGTGGTTGTTATTGTTGTCATAGCTGTTTTGTTGGATAGGACAGAGAGAAATGGAGAGAGGAAGGGAAGACAGAAAGGAAGAGAGAAAGATACCTGCAGACCTGCTTCAACACCTGTGAAGTGACTTCCCTGCAGGTGGGGAGCTGAGTGCTGGAACCAGGATCCTTATGCTGGTCCTTGTGCTTTGCTCCATGTGCGCTTAACCCGCTGCACTACCACCCAGCCCCCCCTCAAATATTTCAATGTATTCCTAACTCAAAATATTTTAGAAGATTTGTGAATATATCTAGAATATATTCAAGGTCCCCACCTGCAGGGGAAAAACTTCACAAGTCACAAGCAGGTCTGCAGGTGTCTCTCTCTTTTGCTCTATATCTACCTCTCACTGCTCAATTTCTCTCTGTCTCTAATAAATAAATATTAAAAAAAACAAATTGGTGAGATCCAAGTTTGTCACTGAGATTTTGCTGTATTAATTAGGAAGAATACCATTGGTCCATGAATCTGACACGTATTATAAAAACAGTGAGGAGGTTCCTTCATTTGAAAACAGTGAGGAGGTTCTCATATGAGGGAACATGAAGAACAGTCAACTTTCTTTGCATCAGTTTCATGCCATCTTTGTCTGTCATCTTTCCATTTGCTTAAAGGTTGACTTTATTTATTTATCTATATTAATGATTTAATATTGATTTACAAAATTCCAAGATAACAGAGGTACGACCCTGCTCCATTCTCATCACCAGAGTTCAGGATTCCCAACCCCTGGAAGGGACAGCAGTTCTCCCAATGTTAATGATATAGGTCAAACATTATTTCTACAACCATCTGTCTATGTTTGTATATATTTGACCTTTTGGGGGTAGAGATTCCATCTTCCCTTCCTTTTTAAGTCACACCTGTACCTATTATTACATTCCAATATCCCTTTTTTATCCTCCTGTCTCTCTGGTTCCTGATGAAGTTGGAGTTCAGAGCCCCCTGGTGATCTTCCCCCTATCATTTCTCCCCCACTGAGAGTATGGATCAAAGCCGTTTCTGGGGTGCAGAAGGTAGAAGGTCTGGCTTCTGTAATTACTTCTCCACTGGACATGGACATTGGAAGGCTGATCCATAACCCCAGTCTATTTCTGTCTTTCCCTAGTGGGGTAGAGCTCTGAAGTGGTGAGGTTGCAAGACACATTGGTGAGGTCATCTGCTTAGGTAAGACAGAATGGAATCATGATTGTGTTTGCAACATGGTGGCTGAAAGGCGACAAGATACAAAGCAGGACAAATCGTGTTATTCCTCCAGGAGGTAAGGATCTATTGGGGAAGTTTTCAAGTCTCATAGTTTGCCATGTAATATCAACTTTTAGAACTTTAATTCAAACCTTTAAAAAACATATAGGGCAGGGGTAGATAGCATAATGATTATGCAGAGACTTTCATGCTCCAAAGTCCCAGGTTCAATCTCCGACACCACTATAAACCAGAACTGATTAGTGCTCTTGGGAAAAAAAGAAAGGCTAGGTAGTAGCACACTGGGTTGAACTTACATGTTACATTGTGAAAGGACTCGGTCCCCAACTACAGGGAGAATCTTTGCAAGTGGTGAAACTCCCTCTCTATGTCCCCTTTCCCCTCAATTTCTGGCTGCCTATCCAATAAGTAAATAAAGTTAATTAAAAACATATGTAACACATATGTAAAATACGAAGTATAAAAATGTGTGCCTTTTCTAACTTTGTGAAGGTTCTCTAGGCTGCTCTCCACAGGAGCTGGACCAATTTACATTCCCACCAGCAATGCAGGAGGGTTCCTTTGTCCCCAAAACCTCTCCAGAATTTGTTGCTACTGTCCTTTTTGATGTATGCCATTCTCACTGGAGTGAAGTGGTATCTCCTTATTGTCTTTATTTGCATTTCTCTAATAATCAGTGACTTGGTGTACTTTTTCATATGCCCCTTGGCCTTTTGGATGTCCTTTGTAGTGACTGTTCTGTTCTGTTGCATGAGGAGGGAGGAGCACCTAGGCTGAGGGTGGGAGAGTTTTGTAGAAAAAAGAAGTTTGTTTGTTTGTCTATAAAACGGAAACACTGACAAGACCATAGGATAAGAGGGGTACAATTCCTACCACCAGAGCTCCGTAGCCCCTCTCTTCCCCTGATAGCTTTCCTATTTTTTAACCCTGTGGGAGTATGGACCCAGGGCCCCTATGGGGTGAAGAAGGTGGAGGAAAGCAGAAGTTTTACATATGTACCTACAACTGTATCTACTGTAAGTCATTAATCCTCAAACAAAAAGAAAGAAATAACTGATACATGCTTATTTGATTTAACCTTTTTTATTCAACATTATGCTGAGCAGCATTGCAAGTGAATAATATGCATGTCTTTTTTAAAAATCTAATTTAATTTTATTTTATTGCCTCTAGCATTCTTGCAGGGGTTCATTGCCTACATGAAAAATACCTGGCTTCTAGTGACTTTTTTTTTTCTCTGTTCATTGTCTTTTTTTCTTTTTGATACACACAGAAAGAAACTGAAAGAGGAGAAGTAGATTGTGAGGGAGTGAGAAAGAGAGATACCTACAGCCCTGCCTCACTGTTCATGGAGCAGTTGGGGATGAAGGATTTCAACTAGGGTTCTTGCTCATGGTAACAAGTACGTTTCATAAGTGTATCACCACCTGGCTTCTGATATTTTGGATTTATACAAAGTTCTTGTGATGTCTTCCTTCTCATTTACCATACTTATTAGAGTCTTCTCCATGTTCTTCTTAGTGAGTCTGCCCAAGTATTTATCAAACTTGTTTGCCCTTTAGAAGAAAAAACACTTCGCTTCATTAGTCTTTGTGTGTTTTTTTGTTTGTTTTCAGTGTCATCTATTTTCACCCTAGTTTCTATTATTTTACTCCTGCTTGCTCTGTTTTTTTTGGTTTCGTTTTGTTTTTTTGTTTGTTCTTCATTTCCTAATTCCTTGTGGTGTGTAGTTAGGCTGTTTAATTTTTTCTCCTTCTTTCTTGATGTATGGCTATGAATTTACCTCCCAGTATTCCCTTAAGAGTTTCTTTCAGGAAAACTGCAGATAATAAATAAAAGCAATGATCTTTATCTAGGTAGTTGTAAAATACTTAGGTAGATGTATTTTAAGTGCTTGCATTATTGCAAACATAAATATATTTTTAAAGTAACTGTGAATTGTCATTTAAAATATTGTAGTGACAAAAGTACACTATACAGAAGACTGAAAAATATTTGAGTATTTGTGACTTAGCAAAATCTATGCATCCCTGCAAAATCTACTGTGAATTCACTGCAGCTGCATTCATATGTTTGCAGGCAAATGTATTGGAAAGGAATTAATGAAATCATTGCTGTTCACCAATTGCTTGTCTACATATAAAAATCCCATGAAGACTAAAAAAAAAATGTTGTATACCAAATAAATAACAAAACTTCATGGTATCCAGTCAACATGCAAAGCTAAGTATGTTTCCATACACTGACAATGAACAGCTGGAAACTAAAATTGAAACCAAAATTCAATTTAAAATCTCCCCAACAACTTGCAATATTTATGGATAAGTCTAACAATATATTAACAGGGCAGTTTTAAAAATTAATGGAAGTTTTAAAAGTGTTTTAGATTTACAGAAAAAGTGAGAAGAAAGTATCATTATACTTTACCTACATAGTTCCCCTTTAATAGGCATCTTTGCGTTCGTATAATGAAGATTTTCAATTTATGAGCCACTACAGCCTGTGAAGGTGGGGAGCCAGGGGCTCGAACTGGGATCCTTACACTGCTCTTTGTGCTTTTCACCATGTGTGTTTAATCTGCTGCACTACCACCTGGCCTCAGCTAAGAGCATTATTTTTTAATTGATTAATTTGATTTTTTTAGTTAGCTAGGAGCATTCTAAGCTGCACTCATTTCAGCACCAGTCTTCCTCGAATAGTAGTGTACATTGACCGAGTCTCCCTTCATGAGTGGGGCAGTTTTTACCACTGCTTTTCTACACTGAGGGCAAGGTGCTGTAGAGGCCCTCAAGAGGGTTTATGATGTAGTTCCTGATGGAGATGACCAGTGATGATAGAGGGAGAGATCTGTTAGAAGTCTAGGCCTATCGTATCTGCTTAAGAATCCCAGAATTCCCTGATTAGGGCCACAAGATGGTGGGGTGGCCTGGTAGTGACCTAAATAGCCATCATTAACTATGTTGGTCTCTTGCTCTTATCCAGCACCCTAACCCTAACCTTAACCCTACTTATCTGATGGGGATAGGCTTCGAATGATTGAAATAAGTGAAATAGGAAGTAGGTGAGGAGGGTGTCTATGTCTAAGTAGAAACTTTTTGGTTAGGTACTCTATGTTGTCTTTTTTATGTCTTTCTACCTGCTTGTTGTACTTGAGTCACTGTAGACTCTTGGGCACCTTTACTTTAAGGTATACATTTCCCCTAACTTAGGCATACATGTGCATGTGTGCTCTAACTCATGTGCTCAGGTAGATATCTAGGTTCTATAAATCTGCCAGCAGATGTGCCACCTTAAATGGAACTAAGGAGTCCTATGAGCTAGGAAAGGCCTTACTCCAGTATTACAGCTGGAGGGTTGACATTCTAGGTCTAGTGTATCTGAACAC
Organism: Erinaceus europaeus; assembly: GCF_950295315.1. NCBI lineage: Eukaryota > Metazoa > Chordata > Mammalia > Eulipotyphla > Erinaceidae > Erinaceus > Erinaceus europaeus. Next base: position 15,518,686 of record NC_080185.1, read on the forward strand.
TGTCTGAAGTGAAACATGTCAAGGTGGCACTGGTTTCATTGATTTGGTAGAAATCAGCAGATGTAGTATCAAACAGTATGGATCAAAAGAAGCATGAAAGAAAATGAGCAAAATCCCAGAGGTTCCATGCAAGACCTTACCATGATTTATGTTGTTTAATACTAGTTACAAATAACTATATCTTATATACTGACCAGACTGGTTGCTTCTGGTCTCCCTGGTCTAAGATTACAGGTGATTTAATTTTTCAAAAAATTATTATTAAAAATGCATGAACAGTTTGAGCCCAGTTTTGAAATTCAATAAGTTTACAAGTTTTAGTAAACTGATTTGAAACTTTAAGTGCTTAGATTTAAGGAATATATACTCAGAACTAAAGTCTATGCATTCAAAAGCTGGAGACATTCAATTTATTTTTCCCTCTTATACTGATTAAATGGTCACTTATAAGACTATCATAGGAGTATATATTAACATCATTCTTGCCACCAAAGGTCTGTGTCTCTACCTCCACCTTCCTATAGTGGAGCTAACAATCCCCCCCACTAGGTTTTTTATTTTGGTGCAATACTCCAAACTTGGTTTCTGCTTTGTGTTTCCCTTTTTTGTTTCTTCCTTTTCAACTTCTGTTTATGAGTGGGATCATCCCATACTTGTCTTTCTCTTTCTGACTTATCTCATTTAATATAATTCCTTTTAGCTCCATTCAAGATGGGTTGAAAAAGGTGGATTCATTATTCTTAATAGCTGAATCGTGTTCCACTGTGTATATATACTACAAATTTCTCAATTTCACTCAATTGCTGTTAGGCACCTGAGTTGTTTCCAGGTTTTGGTTATTATAAACTGTGCTGCTATAAACATAGTTGTACACATTGTGGAGGTTAGAAACTGTTAAACTGAAACCAACTGTTACTTGTTAGAGACTGTTACACTGAAACCAACTGTTACTTGTTAGAGACTGTTACACTGAAACCAACTGCTACTTGTTAGAGACTGTTACACTGAAACCAACTGTTACTTGTTAGAGACTGTTACACTGAAACCAACAGTTCCTTGTTACAGCCGTTAAACTGTAACCAACTGCTCTTGCTCCGTGTACTATAAAAAGCAGAAAGCAAGAATGTTGTGATGTAGTTTATTTTTCATTTTATTTTATTGCCTCCAGGGTTATTGCTGGGGCTCAGTGCACTGCTTCTGGAGGCTATTTTTCCCCTTTTGTTGCCCTTGTTGTTTATTGTTGTTGTTGTTAATGTTGTTGTATAGCAATAGCTGTCATTGTTGTTGTATAGGACAGAGAAAAAATCAAGAAAAGAGGGGAAGACAGAGAAGGGGAGAAAAAGATAGATACCTGCAGACCTGCTTCACAGTTTGTAAAGCAACCCACCTGCAGGTGAGAAGCCGGGGCTCGAACTGGAATCCTTGTTCCTGTCCTTGTGCTTCATCCACTGCACTACTGCCCGACCTGCTCAATGAGTCTTTCTATCCACCTTTAAAGTATCTATCTACTTATTTGTGTTTTGTACATTATTTTACTGGTTATTTAATATTGGCGTACAATCTTGTAAGATTATAGAGGTACAGTTTTTCACCACACCCACTACCAAAAATATATGCTCACTATCTATTGATACTCATCATAATTATCACAAGGTCTGACAGTGAGTTTTTTCTACAAGTTTGCACACTTTAATTATCTATACTTCACACTAGGAGAAAAGAAACAGAAAGCATCTCTGGTAATTCCCTAAATCAAAGCTCAATTTAGCTTATTTTGCAATACTAACTTGACCTGGATCATTTCTAACTTAGGGCCTCTGTAAACTGGAAGTAAAGCTTAAAGTGTTTCACAAAGTTAATTTCTGTAGCCACTAGCTATTTCCCCTGTTACTTAAGAAAATTATATTATTAAAAACAAGCACTGTAAAGAATAAACAGCCACTTCTTCCTCCTCACCATATAAGCTGCTTTATATTAATGCCCTGAGGCTCAGTTCACATTTTGTTTTTGGTGTTTTCAGTTTGAAAACTGTTTCTTTTTAATTTATTTATTTATTGGTGAATTAATGTTTTACATTCAACAGTAAATACAATAGTTTGTACATGCATAATATTCCCCAGTTTCCCATTTAACAATACAACCCCCACTATGTCATTTATCATCCTTCATGGACCTGTATTCTCCCCACCCACCCACCCCAGAGTCTTTTACTTGGGTTCAATATGCCAATTCCATTTCAGGTTCTACTTGTGAAAACTGTTTTTCTACTGTGTGTACAATAAATGTCTCCTAATTTTCTTTTGATATTTCTGAACCTTTAAAACATGGCTTACTTTTCCCTTTATTTTCTTTCTTCAAAGGTTTGTGTGTGTGTGTGTGTAGGCATTCTATATTTTACTAGATTTACACTTATGTATTTTCATTGTTGTTGCTAATATATTTGATAGTCTATTTTAAAATTCAGATATTACAGCTAGAATATGAGACAGCAACTTAGTTTGAATAATAACCTAATATTTTGCAATGCTCACACAATTACTATTCACTCCAAGGATTTTTTTTGTCAGTTCTTTAGGATTTTCTACATATGCAGTGTGTTAACAAAGACAGTTTTGTCTCTTTCAAATATGATTCAGTTTACTTTTTTTGCCTTAATACATTATTTAGAACTTCCAGTATAACATTGATTAGAAATGGTGAAAAATAATGTCTTTGTTAAAGATAATGCCTTATTTCTGATCATGTAGGGAAAGCACCCAATTTCCTAGCATTAAATATTGTGATAGTTGTACACGTTTTGCAGATGTTCTTTATCAAACCTAGAAAGTTCTCTAGTCCACATTTTCTGGGAATTTTAAAGATATTTTATTTGTTTATTATTGAATAGAGACAGAGAGAAATTGAGAGGGGAGGGGAAGAGGGAAAAGGAAAGAGACAGAGAGATACCTGTAGCCTTGCTTCACCACTTGTGAAGCTTTCCCTTGCATGTGGGGATGAGGGGCTTGAATCTGGGTCCTTGGGCACTGCATTGTGTGTGCTTAACCAAGTGTGCCACCACCTGCTCCAGAATTTTTTTTTATTATGAAAAAAATTATTGAGTATTGTTAAATGGTTTTACTACATTCATTTTTTGTTTTTACTTATTAATATTTTATTAGTGATTTAATAATGTTTTACAAGATTATGAGATCACAAGGCTGTAGTTCCATATGACAGCTCCCCAACTTCCCCACATAACCTATATGCTTCTGACAGTCCTAGCAAGTTTGGACTTAAGAAAACTCCTTTTTTTTTTTTGCAAGTTTATTTGCTTTGCTTATCTGCATTCCACAAATCAGTAAAACCACGTGACAGTTAACTTTCATCTTCTTACTTCACAAGGCATAATAACCTCTAGTTCCATATATTTCATCATTAATTAATTTTTAATGTAGGTGCACTTGGGAGGGTAGAAATGTAGATGTGCCTTTTAGAACACGGAAATTGTCTGCCCGAAGTCTCTTATCAGAAGCTACTGACTTACTATATGTGATGAATTGCATTGACATTTCACTTTTTTCACTTTTATTGTGTAATCATTGAAAAATAATTGTGTATATATATTTAAGATATACAATTTGAAGATTTTTACATACATATATACTGAAGTATTATCCATAATGAAGAAAGAAATCCTATTATTAAAATAAGATGGAAGGAATTACACTGAACAAGTCAGGTAGACAAAGATGAGCATGGAATTGTAATACATATGGAATAAGAAAAGAAGACATGATGCAGAGACGAAGAGTAGATTGATAGTTGTCAGGGGTAGGGAGAATGAAGAGATGTTAATCAGAGAGTATAAATGTTTAGTTACAAAACTAATAATTTTGAAGGTCTAATGTACAGCATGATGATTATCATGATAAACACACTATTAAATACTTGGAATTTGCCTATAGTATATCTTAAATATGGTCAACACACACATACACATGTGAAATATATAAGGTGATGAATGCATTGATTAACATGATCATGGGAATTATTGCACAAAGTACACTGATTTTTAATAGTGAATGGGCTTTGTATACTTGGAATAAATCACATTTATTTTTGTGTAATTATTTTATACATTATTGAATTTCATTTGCTATTTTATTGGAGAGTTTTGAATCTATGTATATGACAGCTATTTATCTATGGTTTTTCTTTCTTGTAATGTCTTTGCCTGATTTTAGTATCAGGGCATGGAAAAGATAGTCATAGTTTTATCTACCAAGTGTGGATGAAATAAATAAAATGAGATCTAAACAAATCGTGTGGTTTTGGACTGAAAAATTACATCACATAAAATATCATTTTCTCCCAGAAATTTATACACAGATTTAATGCAATCCCTATCAATATCACAACAGGAATATTGTTTATTCAAACAGACGTATTAGAAAATGTATGAGGAAAGACAAATTAGATTGGATAAGACAATTTTGAAAAAGGTGGAGGTATTACACTCCCTCATTTTAAGAGTTAAATACACACACACACATATATATATATATCATTAATTTTTACTAGACATAACATGGATTTACAAAACTATATTTTTGTTACAATTTTACATTTCTTTAAGATATATGTTTCCTTACCCACTGTTAAAGTGCCAATTTCTTTCTACCACACACCATTGGCGACATTCTCCCTTTCAGTTCTCCCCCCCCCCGCCCCACTTAGTATCTCCTCAGCTCTACAGTCAGAAAAAATGTTTATGTGTGACTTTGTGAGTTCCCTTCCTCTTACTCTTCAGATCCCACTTTTGAACTCAATCATCTGGTTTTGTTTACTTAGTAAGATCCCATTTGGTTTCCTTCATATTGTAGCAAAGGACTTGCTTTTAGCTTTTCTCATGACTGAGCAGTATTTCACTGTGTGTGAATTCCTTGTCTCCTCATCTTTTGGTGATTTCTTGACTTCTATAGTTGAATTCAATTCATTAAAATTTTGCTGCATATCTTTGCATCTATGTTCATAAGGGATATTAGTCTGTAATTTTCTATTTTTGTCTGCCCTTGTCTGTTTGAGGTATATCCAAACATATGCACCATATAACTCAGCAATTACACTCTTGGATATTTAATGCAGGATAATTATGATTTATTGTATTAGTTTCTTCTGGCTCCTGTAACAAATTACCACAGATAGTGGTTCAACATGGCAGAAATACATCCCTTCACAGTTTTGAAGATCAGGGATCTGTAATCAGTTCTGCTAAATTGAATAAAAATATTTGCAGTTCCATATTGTATTTGGAAGGTCAGGGGGAATATGTGTCCCTTGCTGCTTCTAGATTGTAGTGGCTGTTAGTATTCATTTCAGTATATTCTGTGGTTGCATTGACTTCCCCTCTTCCCTCTGGGACACATATCCTTTTGTGTTCCCCTTACATGGGTCCCTGTGATTGTATTTAAAGTCCAATGGCATAGTCCGGGATGCTGTCCTCACCTCAAGATCCTCACCTTATTCACATAACCAAAGTAATTTTTTTCTTTCTTTTTTATTTACCCCAGGATTATCACTAGACCTTGGTGCCTGCACTACAAATCCACTGCTCTTGGTGGCCATTTTTTAAAAATATGATAGGACAGATAGAAATTGAGAGAGGAGGGTAAGAGAGGAGGGGAAAGAAAGACACCTGCTTCACTGATCGAACTGGGATTCTTACACTGGTCCAGTCCTTGCGCTTTGCACCATGTGCACTTAACCCACTGCACCACCACCTGACACCCTCTTTTTTTTTAAATTAGGGGTTTAATGTTTTACAGTTGACAGTAAACACAATAGTTTGTACATGCATAACATTTCCTGGTTTTCTACATAACAATACAACCCTCACTAGGTCCTCTGCCACTGTGTTCCATGTTTACTTTGGTCCTGGAAACAAAGTAAATTTTGCCACATAAAGTAATACATTTGCAGTTTTGGGAGATTAAGCAGTGGACATTTTATGACAATATTATTTAGTTTGCCATATTTAAGTTAACAAAAAAGCTTAAGCATGAAAGTTCATAGCAGTTTTAGTCATGACATTCAAAAAGTGGAAACAATCCCAGCACCCACCCTAAATGGATGACTAAAAAAAACCCTGCAGTATATTCATATTATTGAATTCTACCCAGCAGCAAAAGAAATAAGTGATCAATTCACACAAAAATTTGGATTAATCTCAAAGGTATTATGCCAAGTGAAAGAATTCAATCTCAAAATAGATAACACAGTGTAATTCTACTTATATAATAGACTGGAAAGGCACAAATTAAGGGACAGAGAATACATTAGTGGTTTTCATTGAGTTAGAGGTCGTAGGAGGATGTGGCATTAAAGTCAAAGTCTGGATGTATGGTGGTGATGAAATTATTCTGTATCCTAATTGTGGCAGTTTTCACTTGAACCTAGACATGAGCTCAAATTCATATATATTCAAATAAATATCTATTATACCTTAGCATTATGTCGTTAAAACTCTTAGAAGGATATTCTTCTTTTTTCTTTATTGGGGGGGGGAATTAATCCCAGTAGATGGTAAAATACAATAGTTAGTACATGTGTAGTATTTCTCAGTTTTCCACATAGCAATCTAATCCCCCAGGGTCCTCTTCTGTCATCATATTCCAGGACCTGAACATTCCCCCTCACCCCAGAGTCCTTTACAACTACAGTCTGAGATCTGCTTTTTGTTTTCCCTTCTGTTCTAATTTTTAAAATTCTGTCTATGAGTGGAATCATCCTATATTGATCCTTCTGTTTCTAGCATATCTCACTTAACATGATTCCTTCAAGTGCCATCTAGAAGAGCTGAAGAAGGTGAATTCACCATTTTTAATAGCTAAGTAGTATTCCACGGTGTATAAATACCACAACTTATTCAGCCACTCATCTGTTGTTGGACACATGGGTTGTTTCCAGGTTTTGGATATTACAAATTGTGCTGTTATGGACATAGGTCTACACAGATATTTTTGGATGGATGTGTTTGGTATGTTGGGAGAGGAATTGCAAGGTCATAGGACAGCTCCACTTCTAGCAAGGAGGATATTCTTCATAGAGATTATCTAAACAAGGGCCTGAGATAAAATAGCATCCCACTTTTGCTTAACTTTAAGTCACTTTTAGGTTTGAATAGCAGAAGGGACTCCTCAGAACACTGGAATATGGATGGCTTCAGAGGTGCCAAAATTTCTTTTTTTTAATTTATTTATTGGGGAATTAATGTTTTACATTTGACAGTAAATAGTTTGTACATCAATGACATTTTCCAGTTTTCCACATAACAGTACAACCCCCACTAGGTCCTCTGTCATCCTTTTTGGACCTGTATTCTCCCCCACCCCCACCCCAGAGTCTTTTACTTTGGTGTAATATGCCAACTCCAGTTCAGGTTCTACTTGTGTTTTCTCTTCTGATCTTGTTTTTCAACGTCTACCTGGGAGTGAGATCATCCCATATTCATCCTTCTGTTTCTGGCTTATTTCACTTAACATGAATTTTTCAAGGTCCATCCAAGAACGGCTGAAAATGGTGAAGTCACCATTTTTTATAGGTGAGTAATATACCATTGTGTATATAGACCACAACTTGTTCAGCCACTCATCTGTCGTTGGACACCTGGGTTGCTTCCAGGTTTTGGATATTACAAATTGTGCTGCTAAGAAAATATGTGTACATAGATCTTTTTGGATGGGTGTGTTGGGTTGCTTAGGATCTATCCCAAGGAGAGGAATTGCAGGATCATTGGGTAGGTTCATTTCTAGCCTTCTGAGAGTTCTCCAAATTGTTCTCCACAGAGGTTGGACCAATTGACATTCCCAACAGCAGTGCAGGATGATTCCTTTGACCCCACAACCTCTCCAGCATTTGTAGCTGTTACCTTTTCTGATGTATGACAGTCTCACAGGAGTGAAGTGATATATCATTGTTGTCTTTATTTGCATTTCTCTGACAATCACAGACTTGGAGCATTTTTTTAAATTTATTTTTTATAAGAAAGGATAAATTAACAAATCCATAGGGTAGGAGGGGTACAACTCCACACAATTCCCACCACCAAATCTCCATATCACATCTCCTCCCCTGATAGCTTTCCCATTCTCTATCCCTCTGGGAGCATGGACCCAGGGTCTTGGTTGCAGAAGGTGGAAGGTCTGGCTTCTGTAATTGCTTCCCCGCTGAACATGGACGTTGACTGGTTGGACCATACTCCCAACTGCCTCTTTCTTTCCCTAGTAGGGTGGGTCTCTGGGGAAGCAGAGCTCCAGGGCACATTGGTGGGGTCTTGAGTCCATGGAAGCATGGCCAGCATCCTGATGGCATCTGGAACCTGGTGACTGAAAAGAGAGTTAACATACAAAGCCAAACAAATTGTTGAACAATCATGGACCCAAAGGTTGGAATAGTGGAGAGGAAGTGTTAGGGGGTTCTCACTGCAAACTCTAGTGTACTTCTGCTTTCAGGTATACATTTTGCAGTAGTTTATGGATATGTGTGAACATATGCTCTCTCTCACAGAACCTGGTGTATATCTAGGTTTTGGGTCTTTGTTATAAAGTGAACCACCTGGGATGTAATTAGAGAATACTACCTAAGGAAAGGTCTCACCCGAGTAATGAAGCTAAGGGTTGTCATTCCACACATGAAGTCTCTGGACACAGTCTGAGCTGAAGCATGTTGAGGTGGCAATCATTGTGTTGAATAGCTTGTGATCGGCAGATGCAATATTATTTGATATGGATTAGGAGAGGCATACAGGAAAGTGGGCCCTATCCAAGGGTTCCAGGACTGGGGGAAGTAGAGGCTCTATAGTAGAGATGTGAGATTCCTGCTGTCTTAGGGTTCAAAAAGACAATGGAAAGTTAATGTTATCATCACATTATTTGGTAATTGGGTTAACTTTGAAAAATCCTCTGTTAGGGTTTTCTGTACAGTACCCAGAATCTTGTATATAGCTGTGTTATTGGTTGCTTCTGATCTACTTGGTCTAGGCTTTTGAGAGAGTCCGCACATCAAATACACATCCTATATATTAAAAAGACTCAGTCTGCGTTATAAAAACTTCGAGACATACAATTAATTTCCCCCCTCTCATATTAATTATCTAGTGATTTATATGATTACATTTTACTAGGAGTGTACATAAACACGATTCCCACCACCAAAAGACAGTGACCCATCCTTCCCATCCACTCCCACCCCCCACTGTCCCAGGAAGCTGCATGTCTACCCGTCACCACAGGGTTTTTACTTTGGTGCCCTACTTACAAATTTACTCAGGTCCTGCTTTTAGTTTCCCTTTCAGATCTTCTTACTCAACTTCTGTTGATGAGTGGGATCATCCCATACTCATCTTTATCTTTCTGACTTAGCTCACTTAACATAATTCCTTCTAGATCTGTCCCAGATGGGTCACAGAAGGTGGGTTCATTGTTCTTGATAGCTGCATAGTATTCCATTGTGTATGTACACCACAGCTTTCTCAGCCACTCATCTGTTGTTGGGCACCTGGGTTGCTTGTAGGTTTTAGCTAATATGAATTGTGCTGCTATGAACATAGTAGTACACACCTCTTTTTGGTTGGGTATTATGGAGTCCTTGGGGTATAATCCCAGGAGAGGATTTACTGGATCATATGGAAGGTCCATGTCTAGCCTTCTCAGAGTTTTCCAGACTGCTCTCCATAGAGGCTGGACCAATTTACATTCCCACCAGCAATGCAAAAGGGTTCCTCTGTCCCCACAGCCTCTCCAGCATTTGCTGCTGCTGTCATTTTTGATGTATGCCATTCTCACAGGGGTGAGGTGGTATCTCAGTGTTGTCTTAATTTGCATTTCTCTGACAATCAGTGACGTAGAGAAGTTTTTCATATATTTGTTAGCCTTTTGGATCTCCTCTGAGGGGAATGATTTGTTCATATCCTTGGCCCATTTTTGGAGGGGTCATTTGCTTTTTTGGTGCTATGTTTGATGAGCTCTTTATATATTTTTGTGATTAGTTTCTTGTCTGATGTATGGCATGTGAAGATCTCCCATTCTGTGAGGGGTCTCTTTGTTTGTTTAATAGTTTCTCTGGATGTGCAGCAGCTTTTCAATTTGATGTAGTCCCATTGGTTTGTTTCTGCTTTAGTCTTCCTTGCAATTGGGTTTGATTCATCAAAGATGTCCTTGAGGTGTAGGTGGGAAACTGTTTTACCAATGTTTTCCTCTAAGTATTTGATTGTTTCTGGTCTGAAATCTAGGTCTTTGATCTATTTGGAGTTTATTTTTGTTTCTGGTGAGATAAAGTGGTTCAATTTCATTCTTCTGCATGTTGCATCCCAGTTTTCCCAGCACCATTTATTGAAGAGAGCCTCCTTTTTCCATTTAATCCTTTGGGCCCCCTTATCAAAGATTAGATGCCCATAGGTGTGGGGCTTTATTTCTGGGCTTTCAATTCTGTTCCACTGGTCTGTGTGCCTATTTTTGTTCCAGTACCATGCTGTTTTGATGATGATGGCTTTATAATATAGTTTAAGGTCTGGGAGTGTTATGCCTCCATTTCTGTTTCTTTTCCTTAAGATGTTTTTGGCAATTCTAGGTGTTTTCATGTTCCAGATAAATGATTGTAGTGTTTGTTCTATTCCCTTAAAGAAGCTTGGTGGACCTTTGATGGGTATTGCATTAAATTTGTATATGGTTCTGGGGAGAATATTCATTTTGATGATATTTATTCCTCCAATCCATGAGCATGGGATATCTTTCCATTTCTTGGCATATGTTTCTATATCCTTGAGTAGCGACTCATAGTTTTCAGTATATAAGTCTTTCACTTCTTTGGTCAACTTTATTCCTAGGTATTTGATTGATTTTGCTGAAATAGTAAATGGGAGTGATTTCTGGATGTCTTCTTCAGATTTAGTATTTGCATAAAGAAATGCCACTGATTTTTGTACATTGATTTTGTAGCCTGATACCTTGCTATATTGCCTAATAACTTCCAGTAGTTTTCTGCTGGATTCTTTAGGTTTTTCTATGTAAACTATCATATCATCTGCAAATAGAGAGAGCTTGACTTCTTCCCTTCCAATCTGTATTCCTTTGATTCTTTCTCTTGCCTGATTGCTATGGCAAGAACTTCCAATACTATGTTGAAGAGTAATGGTGACAATGCACAGCCCTCTCTAGTCCCTGATCTGAGGAAGAATGCTTTCAGTTTCTGTCCATTGAGTATGATTTTGGCTGTAGGTTTGCTATATATAGATTCCACCATCTTGAGGAATTTCCCATCTATTCCGATTTTTTGTAGAGTTTTGAGCATGAATGGGTGTTGGATTTTGTCAAAGGCTTTCTCTACATCTATTGAGATAATCATGTGGTTTTTGGCTTTGCTTTTATTGATGTGGTGAATGACATTGATTGACTTACGGATGTTGAACCAGCCTTGCATTCCTGGGAGGAAGCCACTTGGTCGTGATGAACAATCTTTTTGATATGTTGTTGTATCCTGTTGGCCAAGATCTTTTTTTTTAATATTTTGGCATCTATGTTCATCAGAGATGTTGTCTGCAGCTTTCCTTTTTTGTTGTGTCTCTATCATCTTTTGGTATCAGGGTGATGTTGGCTTCACAGAAGGTAGAAGGGAGTATTCCTGTTTCTTCAGTCTTATGGAAAAGGTTAAGAAGTATGGGTACTGTTTCCTGAAAGTTTTGTAGAATTCATTTGTGAAGCTGTCTGGTCCAGGACTTTTGTTGTTGGGGAGATTCTTAATAACAGTTTCAATTTCTTTGTCTGTGATTGGTGCATTTAGATTTTGTAGTTCTTTTTGGTTCAGTTTTGGAAGGGCATATGCTTCTTGGAATTGTTCCATTTCTTCCAGATTCTCTAGCTTGGTGGCTTTTAGTTGTTCATAGAAGTTTCACATGATTTTCTGGATTTCTGTGGTGTCAGTTGTTATATCTCCCTCATCGTTTACAATTCTATTAATTTGAGTCTTCTCTCTTTTTTGTTTGGTGAATCTGGCTAGGGGTTTGTCAATTTTGTTTAATCTGTCAAAGAACCAACATTTGGCTTCATTAATCTTTTGTATGGTTCTCCTATTTTCAATGTTGTTTATTTCTGCTCTAAATTTAGTGATTTCTGTCCTTCTCGTTGCTTTAGGGTTCCTTTGTTCCTCTTCCTCTAAGTCCTTGAGGTGTGCAGTAAGGTCATTCATTTGAGCTTCTTCTTGGTGTTTGATATGTGATTGTATTGCTATAAGTTTCCCTCTCAGAACTGCTTTAGCTGTGTCCCAAATATTTTGATAGGTTGTGTCTTCTTTTTCATTTGAAACATTTTAATTTCCTGCCTGAGTGAATCTCTGACCCAGTGGTTCTTAAGGAGTATGTTGTTTAGTTTCCAAATTCTGTGACTTTTAATAATTTTCTGTTTGTTGTTAAATGTTAGTTTTACTCCACTGTGGTCTGAGAAGATACTTGGGATGATTTCTATGCTCTTGAATTTATTGATGCTGTCTTGGTGGCCTAACATGTGGTCTATTCTTGAGTATGTATTATGGATTTGAAAAGAAGATGTATTCCAGTTTTTTGGGGTGAAGGACTCTGAAAATATCCAAGAGGTCTAGTCTGTCAATCTCTTCATTTAATTCTCTTGTATCTTCATTGATTCTCTGCTTTGTTGATCTGTCTAAGTATGAGAGTGGTGTATTGAAGTCTCCCACTATTATTGTATTACTATTGATGTTTTTTTGAAATTCTTTCAGTAGGTGCTTCATGTATTTAGATGGTCCCTTGTTGGGTGCATAGATGTTAATAATTGTTAAGTCTTCTTGGCTGATTGATCCTCTAATCATTATGTAATGTCCTTGCCTATCTTTTATTACTTTATTTAATTTAAAATCTATTCTGTCTGAGATGAGAATGGCTGTTCCTTCCTTTTTTGTGGTCTGTTAACCTGTATGATAGTTTTCCATCCTTTCACTTTAAGTCTGTGTTTATCTTGTTGTGACAGATGGGATTCTTGCAAGCAGCATAAGTTTGGGTTATGTTCTGATCCATCCCCCCACTCTGTGCCTTTTGATGGGTGAGTTTAAGCCATTGACATTTATTGATATTATGGATTTAATGTATTGTAGTGCCATTGTTCAAAACATTTTTTTGTTTGCTCTGATATATTGCAAGTATAATAGTGATGTCCTTGTTCATAAGAGGTCTTTCAAAACCTCTTTCAGGGCCGGTTTGGTGATGGTTGCTTCCTTTAACTGTTGTTTGTCTAAGAAGGTTTTGATCCCTCCATCTAGTTTGAATAAAAGTCTAGCAGGATATGTTACCCTTGGTTGAAACCCTTTTTCATTCAGGGCTTGATAGATATCTAGCCATTTTCATATGGCTTTTATAGTTTGATTGGAGAAGTCTGCAGATAATCTTATGAGTTTTCCCCTATATGTGACTTTTTGTTTCTCTCTTGCAGCCCTACAATCCTTTCTTTATCCTTACTCCTTCTCATTGTGACTATGATGTGTCTTGGTGTCTTCAGGTCTGGGTTGATTCTGTTTGGAACTCTCTGGGCCTCTTGAATCTTGATGTCCTTTCTGTTATTCAGGTCTGGGAAGTTTTCTTCTATTATTTACTTTAGAATGTTTGCTTCCCTTTCCTCTCTTTCTTCCTCTGGCAGGCCAATTATACGAATGTTACTTCTTTTGAGATCATCCCATATATCTCTCTTGTTGTTTTCAGTGTCTCTCAATCTCTTTTTAAGCTCTTTCACCTCTTTCTTCGTTTTCTCTAACTCATCCTCTGTCTGACTAATTCTGTTTTCTGCTTCTGTTAGTCTGATTTTCCTTGCCTCAGCTTCTTTCTTCAGTTCAGCTATTTCAGCTTTCAGTTCTCTAATTGCCTTAAGACAATCAGTATTTTCCTTGAGGGTCTCAACTGATGTTTCCGTAATACTGCCATTCCGTTCCTCCAATGTTGTTTTAATTTCTGTGACTAATAAGTTTATTATTGCTTGCATACTTTTCTTATCTATGGTTACTTCTGGCTGATTTGTAGTTTCTTCTGGGCTCTTGTCTTCATTCATTGGAGTAGCAGTTTTATTTGTTTTTGATCTACCCATTTTTTGATTTATATGTTTCTTATTTTTATGTTCTGTTGTTCCTCAGTTGTTGTGTCTTGAGTACAAGCAAAACTGTACTAAATACCTTTATAACAAATGCAATCTCCAACCTCAGGAATTACAATAGCAACTAAAGCAAGTATTGAAGCAGTTTAGTCACTACCAGTTAGCCAAACAATGTATCCAGTTCGTGAAAAAATAGCAACCAAGTCCAAGTGAGGAAGGAAGGGATAGCAAGAATAGACAATTATGCAAATCTACTATCTACTGTATATCTAGGGGTACCAAGAGGGCAAAGGGAAGTAGAGCAGAGATACACACATAGAGAGTCCACTCTGAGTTAGATTTCTTCCCCAAAATAATTCACAAATTCAGAAAGACAAAGAAGAAGGAAGGAAGAAATGTATGACAAGATAAAAAAAAGAGTAACAAGTGAGAGAAAAGAGAAAAGATAAGAAAAAGAGCTGTAATTAAAGAGCAGTGCAAGGAAAGTTTTTTAAATTGATTACTTTATTATTTATTTATTTATTTATTTTTAATTAGCTAGAAGGAGGAAGAATGAGAGAGTCTGTAGAGGAGGTAGGAGTAACGAGACAAGTTCCTCTCACAATAGATAAGATGCCCCCTACCCTAGCAATGAAAGATACCCTAAGAATTAATTCCGGTCAACCTAAAAGAGGAGGGGGAAGAGATATGCTTTTATATAATATTAATAATAAGATAGAGCAGGGAAAAAAACCCTGTCCCAGATTTCCTCAAGCCTCCTGAGCATAGGCAGATGATTGTTAAGAAAGAAAGAAAAAAAATCTCAGGACTTGACAAGAATACAGGAATAGACAATTATGCAAATCTACTATCCACTGTATATTTTAGGGGTAGCTAAAGGAGAAAGGGAAGTTGAGCAGAGATACATGCAGAGAGAGTCCACTCTGAGTCAGATTTCTTCCCCAAAATAATTCCCAAATGTGTATTAGTGAAGTCAGAAAGCTGAAGGAGGAAGGAAGAAAGGATGACAAGAATGAGAAAAAGAAGAAAAAAGAAAAAGATAAGAAAAAGAACAGTAATAAAAGAGCAGTGAAAGGAAAGAGCTTTTATTTATTTATTTTTTATTATTTAATTATCTATGTGGGGGGAGGGAGAGAATGAATAGGGGTGGTAGGAAAAGTGAGACAAATTATTTTAGCAGCGAATAAGACACCCGGTCCCCTAGCAATGGAAAATACACTAAGAGTTAATTCTTGTCAACCTGAAGGAGAGGGGGAAAGGGGTAGGCATTTGTATTGATATCTTGTATCTTGTATTGATAATAAAATAGAACAGAGTGAAAAACCTGTCCTGAAGCTTGGATGGCTTCAGATTGCCTCAGGCCCTCTGAGCAGGGGCAGCTGGTTGGCTATTTAGAAAGAAAAAAGGCCAAAGGTTTCAGAAGGGAATAGACTTAGAATGAATGACACCCCCTGGTGGGACAGGAATCTTGGTAAAGAAAGAAACTCAGCAGGGGAGCCTGCTTGGAGCAGATCTCTGGTCCCCAGGGACTGGTTGTGGGTGGGGGGGAGGGGGTGCGCTTTGGGAATAATAATTTAAAAGAAAAAATGTTTTCCCTTTCTTTTTACTCTATTTTTAACCCAAATTAAGTTATAGTCACCTCCTTGGTGTCACCACTAGGACCCCTTATTGACTGGCCTACTAAAGGCAGAAAATCCTACCATTTCCCATCGATGTGGTCGGAAAACCCTGGAGCATTTTTTCATATTTTTCTTGGCCTTTTGGATCTCTTCTGTGGTGAATATTGTCCATGTCTAAAGGTGCTAAAATTTCTTCGTCTTTTTTATTATTTATTTATTCCCTTTTGTTGTCCTTGCTGTTTTATTGTTGTAGTCATCATTGATGTTGTTGTTGTTGGATAGGACAGAGAGAAATGGAGAGAAGAGGGGAAGACAGAGAGAGGGAAAGAACGATAGACACCTGCAGACCTGCTTCACTGCTTGTGAGGCAACTCCCCTGCAGTTGGGGAGCTGGGGGGCCTGAACCGGGATACTTATACCAGTCCTTGTGCTTTGTGCCACCTGCGCTTAACCCGCTATACTACAGCCCGACTCCCAGGTGCTAAAATTTCATGATGCTTTTAATATAATCAGGAAATCAAGAGTTCATAACATTGCTATTATCTGTGGACATTTTTATGCCTAGAAGCAATATTAATACTCTAACTCTTCTGTTGATTTTCCTATGTAACTGAAAACTGGTGTTTGTAAGGTTATAATGAACGAATTTAAGAGAAGAGTGATAGCTTTGTAATAGCCACTAGAATTTCATTCATTCTCTTCATTCACAAATGATCTACCTGAGGAAATAAATAGATTTGCATCAGATTCAAGGGATTGTTCCACTTCATTTGTCTATCCTTTTTGGGGAAAGGATGTATTTGGGTATTTCCCCACTCAGCCAGCTTCTACACATACCAGTTGTGTGTGTGTGTGTGTGTGAGTGTGAGTGTGTGTGTGTGTGTGTGTGTGTGTGTGTGTGTGTGTGTGATACAGACAGGGAGAAATCACGTTAAAGAGGGAGATAGAGAGGGAAAGATTAGAAGAGGCACCTGTACCATGCAAGAAATGCTTAGAATTCACACCTAAGTGCAGACAAGGAACTTGAACCCAGGTTCTTGTACATGTGCACTATACTGGATGTGTGAACATCTGACCCCTCAATTGACTATATTTTTAACAAGTCATTTGAAACACACATCTTATCCTCCTCTTCATTCTCCTTTTTCTTAGTGTTTCAGGCTGCTTTATTCTCAAAAGAGAGAAAAATGAAAGGAAGCAAGTAAGCAAGAAAGAAAACAAGAAAGAAAGAAAGAAAGAAAGAAAGAAAGAAAGAAAGAAAGAAAGAAAGAAAGAAAAGAGGGAAGAAAGGCAGAGAAGAAGAAAACAAAGCACCAGAGTTTTTCCCTCAGTACAGTGGGTACAACAGTACAACACTTGTGCTTGGGTCATACCCATAACAAAGAAAGAGTACTCTCCAAGTGACCTAACTTTCTGAAACAATTTTCTTATTTTCTGTCAAGATTCAACTTTGTTTTATTTTATAGAAGCTTTCATGAGTGTTTTAATAATAAATGCATGGTATAAATGTGCTTGGTTGAATTATTGTTAAGTCAGGCAAAGTTCTTCTGCCTTGCAGAAATATGGAGCATATGCTTGGAATAGCCAAATTTTTAAAGTTCAATTTATACACAACCTTCAATTTCTTTTATTAGCTATTGTCAAAACATGCCCTAGCCATTAGTTTATCTATCCACGTATTTCTTTCACATAAAATGTGATTCGGCTATTTAAAGTATGAATGTATGCCTTCATTTTGAGTTCTACTCATTTATTGTTTATGTTTGCTTCTTAGCAATTTCAATGAATAATTTCAGTTTAGAGATCACAAGTTAATTCTGTCAGTTCCTCCTACTGTTTTGAAGAAATCTGATTTTACTGGTTCATTTTACTTTCAATTATAGCTGGCCTCTAACATTTTCCTTGTCACAAAACTTGAGAGTATCTCAACTTGTGACAACCTTCACCCTTGAATAACTCATATTCTAAACGCCTATATCAGAGTTTAATAGAACTGCTTGGAATTTATACCAAAGTTCAGTATATATGAAACAATTGCTTTCAGTGTGCCTGATTTGGGAATTTAAACATATTTTGTCAAATATTTATTTATTTATTTATTCCCTTTTGTTGCC